>NC_041384.1:535014732-535164466 GCF_002162155.2 Triticum dicoccoides
TGGCCGGCGCCCCACTGTGCCCCGGTGGCCTGCGCCCGCCCCATCGCCCCGAATGGCCCCGCCCGTGCGCCGGCGACCATCTGCGCCCGTTCGGGCTAGTGCCCACGCTAGCGCCCTGCGCCCGCTGCCCGCACGCCTTTCGGGCCACGCCCGATAGGCCCCTGGGGCCTATGACAGATGGGCCCCATGCCCATAACGTTTAAAAAAAGGAATTAAAAATAAAAATAAAAAATAAAAAATGATTTAATAAAATTAATTATTGATTAATTAATTATCTAATGAATTAATTAAGTTAATTAATCCGGTTTAATTAATTTAATTAACTAGTTAGGATAATTAAATAGTAATTAAATTAACTAATCTGTAATTAACCTAAACAGAGAATGACAGGTGGGTCCCACCGGACCCACATGTTAGGTTGACCAAGTCAACTCTGTTTACTGCTGACGTCAGCATGACATCATGCTGACGTCATAAATCCATTTTTTGAATTAATTAAATAATTAATTAAATTCCAGAAATTAATAAAATCTTTAGAAAATCATATCTTTTAATCCGTAACTTGGATTAAATTATTTTCAACATGAAAGTTGCTCAGAACGACGAGACGAATCCGGATATGCAGCCCGTTCGTCCACCACACCCCCTAACCTATCGAACTCGCAACTTCCCCCCTCCGACTCCTCTGCCCGAAAACGCGAAACACCGGGAATACTTTCCCGGATGCTTTCCCCCTTCGTCGGTATCACCTACTACCGCGTTCGGGCACACCTAGCACCGCGTATTGCCTCGTTTTGTTTGTGATACTTTGTTGGCTCTGTATTTACTGTTTCTTCCCCCCTCTTCTTCCCCGGTAGACCCCGAGACTGGCGCTGATGCCACCGAGTACGACTACATCGACGACGACCCCTCTCTCTTGCCAGAGCAACCAGGCAAGCCCCCCCCCCTTGATCACCAGATATCGCCTATTCTCCTCTATACTGCTTGCATTAGAGTAGTGCAGCATGTTACTGCTTTTCGTTAATCCTATTCTGATGCATAGCCTGTCATTGTTGCTACAGTCATTGATACCTTGCCCGCAATCCTAAATGCTTAGTATAGGATGCTAGTTTATCATCATTGGCCCTACATTCTTGTCAGTCTGCCTCGCTATACTATTGGGCCGTGATCACTCAGGAGGTGATCACGGGTATATACTTTACATACATACATACTATACAGATGGTGACTAAATTTGGGTCAGCTCGAAGAGTATCCGCGAGTGATTCACGGATTGGGGGCTGAAAGGACCTTTGTCCCGACGGCCCTCTGTGTGGATCTTTGTGGCGGAGCGACATGGCAGGTTGAGACAGCCTAGGAGAGAGGTGGGCCTGGCCCTGTTCGGCGTTCGCGGATACTTAACACGCTTAACGAGATCTTGGTATTTGATCTGAGTTGGCTACGAGCCTATACGCACTAACCATCTACGCGGGAGTAGTTATGGGTATCCCGACGTCGTGGTATCAGCCGAAGCACTTCGTGACGCCAGCGACTGAGTGGCGCGCGCCGGATTGGAATGTAAGCCTGCTCTTGTATTAAGGGGGCTAGTTCTGCTTTCGGCCGCGTACGCAACGTGCAGGTGCGCTATGGGCGATGGGCCTAGACCCCTGTGCGCTTAGGTTTAGACCGGCGTACTGGCCTCTCTGTTGAGCCTAGGTGGGGCTGCAACATGTTGATCTTTCGCGGCCGGGCATGACCCGGGAAAGTGTGTCCGGCCAAATGGGATCAAGCGTGTTGGGTAAGTTGGTGCACCCCTGCAGGGAAGTTAATCTATTCGAATAGCCGTGATCTTTGGTAACAGGACGACTTGGAGTTGTACCTTGACCTTATGACAACTAGAACCGGATACTTAATAAAACACACCCTTCCAAGTGCCAGATACAACCGGTGGTCGCTCTCTCTCAGGGATACGAGGAGGGGATCGCCGGGTAGGATTATTACTATGTGATGTTACTTGGAGGACTTCAACCTACCCTCTTCTATCTGTTGCAAGACGAAGGTGACCAGAAGCGTAGTCTTCGATAAGACTAGCTATCCCCCTCTTATTCTGGCATTCTGCAGTTCAGTCCCCTGATATGGCCCTTTACACATATATCCATGCATATGTAGTGTAGCTCCTTGCTTGCGAGTACTTTGGATGAGTACTCACGGTTGCCTTGTTCCCCCTTTTCCCCCTATCTCTACTCGATTGCTGCAACCAGACGATGGAGCCTAGGAGCCAGACGCCACCGTCGATGACGACTACTACACTGGAGGCGCCTACTACGTGCAGCCCGCTGACGACGACCAGGAGTAGTTTAGGAGGATCCCAGGCAGGAGGCCTGCGCCTCTTTCGATCTGTATCCCAGTTTGTGCTAGCCTTCTTAAGGCAAACTTGTTTAACTTATGTCTGTACTCAGATATTGTTGCTTCCGCTGACTCGTCTATGATCGAGCACTTGTATTCGAGCCCTCGAGGCCCCTGGCTTGTATTATGATGCTTGTATGACTTATTTATGTTTTAGAGTTGTGTTGTGATATCTTCCCGTGAGTCCCTGATCTTGATCGTACACATTTGCGTGCATGATTAGTGTACGATTAAATCGGGGGCGTCACAAAGACTCCCCAATGTAGACTCATCCATCTTCCTCCAAAGGTGTTTAAACCAAAGCAATGGAGACCAACGCTCTGATACTAATTGAAAGGATCGAGAAGAGGTGTCTAGAGGGGGTGGATAGACTCTTAGCAAGAAAAAGGTTGCATTTTTTATTTTCCTCAAGTTAAGGTAGAGCTTTAGCACAAGTTTAAACATTCACAATACATATCAAGCAAGCATGACAATAGTATATGAGCAGAAGAAAGTAAAGCATGCAACTTGCAAGAATGTAAAGGGATGGAATTTGAGTGTGCAAACGCAATTGGAGACACGAAGATTTTTGGCATGGTTCCGATAGGTAGTGCTATCATACATCCACTTTGATGGAGACTTCAACCCACGAAGGGTAATGGTTGCACGAGTCCATGGAGGGCTCCACCCACGAAGGGTCCATGAAGAAGCAACCTTGTCTATCCCACCATGGCCATCGCCCATGAAGGACTTGCCTCACTAGGGTAGATCTTCACGAAGTAGGCGATCTCCTTGCCCGTACAAACTTCTTGGTTCAACTCCACAATCTTGGCGGAGGCTCCCAAGTGACACCTAACCAATCTAGGAGACACCACTCTTCAAAAGATAATAGACGGTGTGTTTATGATGAACTCCTTGGCCTTGTGCTTGAAATGATAGTCTCCCAACACTCAACTCTCTCTCACAGATTTTGGATTTGGTAGAAAGATGATTTGAGTGGAAAGTAAGTTGTAGAAGGCTAGAGATCAAGATTTATGTGGTTGGAGTGGATTATCTAGAACTCAACACATGAGTAGGTGGTTCTCTCTCAGAAAATGTATGCTGGAAGTGTAGGCATGTTCTGATAGCTCTCTCTTCGAATGAAGAGTGGGTGGAGGGGTATTTATAGCCTCCACACAAAATCTAACCGTTACAGACAAATCACCAAACTCGGTGGGACCAAATCAGAAAACTCGGTCGGACCGATTTATTTTATAATGTGACCGTTAGGCATTTCGGTGGGACCGATATGATCAACTCGATGGGACCGATGTGCTAGGGTTAGGGTGAAACCTCATCTCGGTTTGACCAATTACACAAACTCGTCATGGTCGATTTTGGTAATAAGCAAAACAGAGAGTTGGTCAAGCAAACTCGGTGGGACCGATTGCATATCTTGGTGGGACCGAGATTATTGCAATAGGTAACAAAGAGTTTGCAAGCCCATCTCGGTGAGACCGAGATCCCATCGGTGAGACCAAATTGATTAGGGTTCGTGTCAGTGGCTATGTCAGGGGAACTCGATGACGCTGGATAGAATGTTTCGGTGAGGCCGAGTTCGACTTTCGGTTACATATGTGGATATGGGAAGGTGGTTGAGGGTTTTGGAGCATATCAGTAAGCATTTTGAGCAAGCAAGCCATTAAGAAACACCTCATCCCCTTTTAATAGTATTGGCTTTCCTATGGACTCAATGCGATCTTGGATCACTAAAAGTAAAATGTAGAGTCTTGAGCTTTTGAGCTTGAGCCAATCCTTTGTCCTTAGCATCTTGAAAGGGTTCCATATCCTCTTGTACATGCCACTCCATCTATTGAACTTGTCTCAAATATACTAGATAAAAACATTAGTCCAACAAGAGATATGTTGACATTAATTACCAAAACCACCCAGGGAGCACTTGTGCTTTCACACACCATTACGCTGTGGTGTTGCAGGTGGCGTGAGTTGCAAAACTATTTTGCATTGCTTCAGATGAATACCAAACTCATAACTCAAATATTCACCTCCACTATCAGATCATAGAAACTTAATTTTCTTGTTACGATGATTTTCCACTTCACTTTGAAATTCTTTGAACATTTCAAATGTTTCAGACTTATGTTTCATCAAGTAGATATACCCATATCTGCTCAAATCATCTATGAAGGTAAGAAAATAATGATACCGCCGCGAGCATCAACACTCATCGGACCGCATACATCAGTATGTATTATTTCCAACAAGTCTGTTGCTCACTTCATTGTTCCGGAGAACGGAGTCTTAGTCATCTTGCCCATGAGGCATGGTTCGCAAGCATCAAGTGATTCATAATCAAGTGATTCCAAAAGTCCATCAGCATGGAGTTTCTTCATGCGCTTTACACCAATATGACCTAAACGACAGTGCCATAAATAAGTTTCACTATCATTATTTAAACTTATATCTTTTGGCTTCAATACTATGAACATGTGTATCACTACTATGAAGATTTAGTAAAAACAGACCACTCATTAAGGGTGCATGACCATAAAAGATATTACTCATATAAATAGAACAACCATTATTCTCTGATTTAAATGAATAACCGTCTCGCATCAAACAAGAACCAGACATAATGTTCATGCTCAATGCTGGCACCAAATAACAATTATTTAGGTCTAAAACTAATCTCAAAGGTAGATGTAGAGGTAGCGTGCCGACGGCGATCACATCGACTTTGGAACCATTTCCCACGTGCATCGTCACCTCGTCCTTAGCCAATCTTTGCTTAATCTGTAGCCCCTGTTTCGAGTTGCAAATATTAGCAACAGAGCCAGTATCAAATACCTAGGCGCTACTGCGAGAATTAGTAAGGTACACATCAATAGCATGTATATCAAATATACCTTTCACTTTGCCATCCTTCTTCTCCGCCAAATACTTGGGGTAGTTCTGCTTCCAGTGACCAGTCCCTTTGCAGTAGAAGCACTCAGTCTCAGGCTCAGGTCCAGACTTGGGCTTCTTCACTTGAGCAGCAACTTGCTTGTCGTTCTTCTTGGAATTACCCTTCTTCCCTTTACCCTTTTTCTTGAAACTGGTGGTCTTGTTGACCATCAACACTTCATGCTCCTTCTTGATTTCTACCTCCTTAAATTTTAGCATTGCGAAGAGCTCGGGAATCGTCTTATCCATCCCCTGCATATTATAGTTCATCACGAAGCTCTTGTAGCTTGGTGGCAGTGATTGAAGAACTCTGTCAATGACACTATCATCAGGAAGATTAACTCCCGGCTGAGTCAAGTGGTTGTGGTACCCAGACATTCTGAGTATATGTTCACTGACAGAACTATTCTCCTCCATTTTGCAGCTATAGAACTTATTGGAGCCTTCATATCTCTCAATCCGGGCATTTTCTTGAAATATTAACTTCAACTCCTAGAACATCTCATCTGCTCCATGACGTTCAAAACGTTGTTGAAGTCCAGGTTCTAAGCTGTAAAGCATGGCACACTGAACTATTGAGTAGTCATCAGCTTTGCTCTGCCAGACGATCATAACATCTGTTGTTGCTCCTGTAGCGGGTTTGTCACCTAGCGGTGCTTCCAGGATGTAATTCTTCTGTGCAGCAATGAGGATAATCCTGAAGTTACGGACCCAGTCCGTGCAATTGCTACCATCATCTTTCGACTTAGCTTTCTCTAGGAACGCATTAAAATTCAACGGAACAACAGCACGGGCCATCTATCTACAACAACATAGACATGCAAAATACTATCAGGTACTAAGTTCATGATAAATTAAAGTTCAATTAATCATATTACTTAAGAACTCCCACTTAGATAGACATCCCTCTAATCATCTAAGTGATCACGTGATCCATATCAACTAAACCATGTCCGATCATCAACTCAGATGGAGTAGTTTTAAATGGTGAACATGACTATGTCGATCATATCTACTATATGATTCACGCTCGACCTTTCGGTCTCAGTGTTCCGAGGCCATATCTGCATATGCTAGGCTCGTCAAGTTTAACCCAAGTATTCTACATGTGCAAAACTAGCTTGCACCCGTTGTATGTGAACATAGAGCCTATCACACCCGATCATCACGTGGTGTCTCGGCATGATGAACTGTAGCAACGGTGCATACTCAGGGAGAACACGCGCACAACTCCTTTGTATTCTACTCGTGCATATAACATCTACGCATAGACCTAGCTCAGATGCCACTGTTGGGGAACGTAGTAATTTTAAAAAAAAATCTACGCACATGCAAGATCCATCTAGGTGATGCATAGCAACGAGAGGGGAGAGTGTTGTCCACGTAGCCTCGTAGACCATAAGCGGAAGTGTTATGACAATGCGATTGATGTAGTCGTACGTCTTCACAATCCGACCGATCCTAGCACCGAAGGTACTACACCTCGACGATCGGCACACGTTCAGCTCGGTGACATCCCATGAACTCTAGATCCAGCTGAAGTCGAGGGAGAGTTTCGTCAGCACGATGGCGTGATGACGGTGATGATGAAGTTACCGACGCAGGGCTTCGCCTAAGCTCTAAAACGATATGACCGAGGTGGAAATCTGTGGAGGGGGGCACCGCACACGGCTAAAACAATCAAATTGTGTGTCTACGGGGTGCCCCCTCCCCTGTATGTAAAGGAGGGGAGGAGGAGGCCAGCCGACCCTAGAGGGCGCGCTAAGTGGGGAGGAATCCTCCGCCTAGTAGGAGTAGGATTCCTCCTTTCGTAGTCCTACTAAGAGGGGGAAGGAAGGAGAGGGGTAGGGAGAGGGAAGGAGGCGCCCCGCCCCCCCCCCCCTCCCCTAGTCCAATTCGGACTCCCTTGGGGGAGGTGCGCCACCTCCTGGCTGCTGCCCTCTCTCTCCCTAAATCCCAATAAGGGCCCAATAACTTCCGGGGGGTCCGGTAACCCTCCGGCACTCCGGTTTTATCCAAAACCTCCCGGAACACTTATGGTGTTCGAACATAGCCGTCCAATATATCAATCTTTATGTCTCGACCATTTCAAGCCACCTCGTCATGTCCATGATCACATCCGGGACTATGAACTACCTTCGGTACATCAAAACACATAAACTCATAATACCGATCATCATCGAACGTTAAGCGTGCGGACCCAACGGGTTCGAGAACTATGTAGACATGACCGAGACTCATCTCCAGTCAATAACCAATAGCAGAACCTAGATGCTCATATTGGTTCCTACATATTCTACGAAGATCTTTATCTGTCAAACCGCATAACAACATATGTTGTTCCCTTTGTCATTGGTATGTTACTTGCCCGAGATTCGATCGTCGGTATCTTAATACCTAGTTCAATCTCATTACCGGCAAGTCTCTTTACTCATTTCGTAATGCAACATCCTGTAACTAACTCATTAGTCACATTGCTTGCAAGGCTTATAGTGATGTGCACTACCGAGAGGTCCCATAGATACCTCTCCGAGACGCAGAGTGGCAAATCATAATCTCGATCTATGCCAGCTCAACAAACACCATTGGTGACACTTGTACAGCATCTTTATAGTCACCCAGTTATGTTGTGATGTTTGTTAGCACACTAAGTGTTCCTCCGGTATTCGGGAGTTGCATAATCTCATAGTCATAGGAACATGCATAAGTTATGGAGAAAGCAATAGCAGTAAACTAAACGATCAAAGTGCTAAGATAACGTATGGGTCAAGTCAATCACATCATTCTCTAATGATGTGATCCCGTTTATCAAATGACAACTCTTTGTCAATGGCTAGGAAACATAACCATCTTTGATTAAAGAGCTAGTCAAGTAGAGGCATACTAGTGACACTCTGTTTGTCTATGTATTCACACATGTACTAAATTTCCGGTTAATACAATTCTAGCATGAATAATAAACATTTATCATGATATAAGGAAATATAAATAACAACTTTATTATTGCCTCTAGGGCATATTTCCTTCAGATATTTCGTACATATTCTAGCACAGGTCATGCCAAAATTCATGAAAAAATCCTGCATGACCTTTGCTAAAAAGGGACATATTGAGCACCAGGCCGAGCGGAAATTAATCAACACTCCGGCAAAACATAGGCCACTCTGAGGTGTTCCCTGCAAACATGGCCACTTGGGCAAGCACATATCCTATTTGAGCAACACTAGATATACTTGTTTCTATCTACATCATATGAGCATTCAAAATTGATAGTCATTTGCATTTCAATGGTGGAAAATATGAACAAAAACATTTCAAAATATCTTATATAAACCACTTACTAAATATGAACTAGTTCTATTAACCACTTACTAAATAAACTAGTTCTATTAAGCACTTACTATAAATAAACTAGTTCTATTAACACTAGTGCAGAAACGGGGTATAGTGCCGGTTCATGAGGCCCTTTAGTGTTAGTTATGGAACCGACACTAAAGGGTGAGGACTAAAGGTCCCCACTTTAGTCCCGGTTCAACACGAACCGCCACTAAAGGGCCACCACGTGACACGAGCCCGCGCCGGGGGCTGGGAGACCTTTAGTCCCGGTTGGTAACACCAACCAGGACTAAAAGGTTTAGGGGTTTTGGTTTTATGATATATTTTCCCTTTAATTTTGTGTTTTCCATTTAATTATTTTCATTTGCTGGTATTTTATTATACTACATATTGTACACGTTATGCATATATATAAATAGAATTTCTTGTAGAACCGACCATATATATATATATATATCATTGAATGTCTCGCACGACCATTCACACATACACATGTATATATACAATTGGTATGTACAATTTCTACTACAATTTGCAGATCATTACATGGAGGCATTACTGCGGTAGAGGGTAATGGAATTCTCCTTTGGGATCTATGATCTGGTCGAGCAAAAATCCCGCTATTTCCTCTTGAATTGCTCGTACACGATCCTCTGGTAGGAGCCGATCCCGCATCTCCTTCATCTTTAAAGAAGAGATCAAAATATGAATGTATTATTAGTTGTGTGTGTGTATATTAGATAATGATGTAAAAACTATGAATAGTGTTCTGGCAAACGTACCCATTGGTCTCTATCAGTTCTGCTCCTTTCGGACGTCATCATGCGAATTTTCTCGCAAACGTAGTATGCACATAATTCAGTCCCAGGCGCCCGCTTCAGGGCCTTTACGAGAATAGAATACAATCAGGTAATAATTAGTCAAGCATGACAATTAATGGTATTGAAACTAGAATTAAAGAGATGGTAGCTAGCTAGTACTAGCTACTTAACTAATTACCTTGGGTCGGATCCATTTTAGCTCTTTTTCCATGGACCTTTAACCTGTTTGATGAACTTTTCCCAAGCCCTGTCCACCGGCAAAGAAAATGAATAAAGGAGTTATTAATTAGTTGATATCAGGAAATGACAAACTAAAGAGGCTGACATATAGTTCGATAATGATTGAAATTACCTGTTGACCATCCCCATCATGATTTTGTACTTAGTAACTAGTTTAAGTAGTGAGTCCAGTACTTCAACTTTTCCATCGTCAACTTGAATGATTAACAAGATCCAGTGGAAACTGCATGCGCACACATTTTCATGTATAAATTAAGCGGGCATGTGCATATAACTCATCAACTACCCTAAACCCTATACACTTTGTCGGGGATATCTAGCAACATATGCCAAGGGGTGGCTTATCATGGATGGGGACAAGAGTACGTCGTCAGGCCCTAGAAGTGGGAGTGAGCGAGATCTCGAACGCCTACAAGTCTTACCCAGGTTCGAGGCTCTCCGTGGAGATAACACCGCTAGTCCTGCTCTGCGGGGTCTGCTCATGATGACTAATGTCAATAGGTGGCTACAAGGTTGCTCCTTGAGCTGTTCGGCTAGAGGAGGAAGAAGGGCAAAGCTAGCTCCTTTGCCTCTCTAGCTATGGGTGTGTATCTGCGTGGGTGTTGAACCCTTTGCATGGGTGAACCTGGGGGGTTTATATAGGCCTACCCCCAGCGGTACAATGGTAATCCGTCCGGGTGTAGGACCCGGACGTCAGTGTCTTGGGGCGCTGGATTCTCCATCGGCTGCTGGGGCCCGCCGCCTGGTGGCTCCCGCCGGCTGTTGTGAACCCGGCCGACAAGTAGGGGCCCACCGCCCACGGGCCATGCTGACTGCCTTTTGCTGTAGCCTCGCCCTTGATGATGGAGGCCTTGTCGGGGGGCGCGTGGCTATAGTCCCGCCGCCTGGCGGGCGATTACTATAGCCACACCCCGTCTCATCTGATTAATGGCGCGCAAACTCCGAGGGGAGGAAGGGCTGCCTGCTAGAGGTCGGCCCGCCCTCGAGGCCGCCTCCTCGGAGTGCGCCCTCTTCTAGCCGCTCATGGACAGGTAGGGACCGCCGCCTACAGGCCGCACCGACCGCCAGTCGTGGGAGCATGGCCCTAGCTAACGTAGGCTGCATCATGAGCCGCGTGACTACAATGCCATGCCGGGTGAGGGGTGCCTGCTTGGTACGCCCGCACCGTGGCCACGCTCCTCGGGGATTCGGGGGGTGGCAGGTGGTTCTGTAGACACTCCCCGTCTCGTCGTAGTAAATGGGTGCAAACTTTGAGGGGACGCAGGGCCGCCTGCTAGGTGCTGGATCGGTGAGGCCGCTTTCTGGGGACATGCTGTCTTCTGGTAGCCGGTGTCATGCCCCAAGACCGACGCTCTAGAAGCCTTCCATGTTTTCTGTTCTTCGTCATGTAATTTGTTTTGCTTGTTGCATTCATCATTGCATATTTTGCATGGCATCATGTCATCATGCCATCTTTTTCTGAAAGCTAACAAAAACTCAACCAAATAAATTGCATGGATCTTTGATCCATTTAAATCGAGGGAATTTACATGGTGAATTTCTCTTTAAAACATACCAAAGTCTCCTACTATATTTAGGGAGCTATAATATAATATTCCATCATTTTGGAATTAACCATAACAAACTTGCATCTTAACCCCCTCTTGTTTTTTTAAATCTTTTAAAACCTTCTTCTTCTCCAATTACTCATCCTCTAGTTGTGGAGCTTTGATATATCAAAGTAGCCACATGCCAAATGTTAGTTCAATTCCTATTTATTTGGCTCTTCCAATAAATATTTTGCTTCTCTGTTTTTTTCTATATTTAGGAGAAGAGACCTTTTTTTCTCTTAACCGGGGCTGGCCCATCTCTCATTTTGTTTTTTCCTTTTCTAGGCGTTTTAGCCCACAACCAGGCCGGCCCATAAGCCCAACCGGCGCCCCACCTGCTCTAACCCTAGGCCCAGCTGAACCCCCTCCTAACCCTAACCCTCTCCCTTGCCTGATCCCCATCTCCCTGTTCTTTCCCCTCCCGCAGCACCGCACGCACGCACACATCCAGCGCCAGGAGAGCGCCCGCGCTCGAGCCCATGGCCGCGCCTCCCTGTCGCCGTTGCTGCTCCATGCTCCACCTCCAGCCGCCTCCGTCGTGCTGCCGCCTCGCCATGGACCGGCGCCCGCCGACCCCCTCGCTCTCGCATCCGTCCGCCTCCAGTGCCAGACCATCGCGCTCCGCCCTCGCCAGAGAAGCGACCAGGCCGGAGCCCCGTCGGCCTCATCGTCGTCGTCCCGTTCCTTCCATCAGCAGCAGCACAGCCGCCGCCTCGACATCTCCAGCACCTCCGCGCCCCTCTGCTACCCCGTCCCCGTAGCGCTCTGCTTCTCCACCGAAGCTCTTCTCCTGTGCGCCGTCGCCGTCCAAAACCAGCAGGCCACCACAGCACCAGCTTGCCTCCTCCTCCACGTTCTACTCGTCCTGGACCTACCCTGCAAGCTCTTGCCGCCGCGCCATGTCCCTGCTGCCGCCGCTGCTTCGCTGGATCACTCCGCCGCGCCAAGTCCTTGCCGCTGGCCTTCCCCGCACCCTGCTCGCCTCCTCTGCTTCGCTTCTGAACGAGGACGAGCCCCTGCCTTTGCCTCCCGCCGAGTTCGGGTGGCCCCTGTTCAAGCCGCCAAGACCCCTTCGTGGTGTTCGCCAAGTTCGGCCACCGCTGAACCGAGGGATTTTTGCCTTGCTTGGATATGCAAGACCTTTCTGAGCATGGCAAGTTACATGACACAATGACCATGGATTCGACATGCATGCGCCAAGTTCCACTATTGTCGCTCGGATTCGACATGACAATGTGTACCGCGACACCCGAAGACCCTGGATGCACCAAGTTCCTCTTCGGACATGTACAACTACCATCCCGTGCAGGTCACCAAGTACCATGACATTGACGACCCTGAACATCTACGAGAACGTGTGCTCCACTACCATCGACCCTCGAAGACTCTGTGGACATCAAGTTCCTCGCCGTGGCCCCGAACATCTACGAAACATGAATGACTACCTCCTCTTTGAGATGTGTACCACTACTTCTGCTACCATCACGAGAACAACTACTTCCACTATGACCCGTGTATGACTACCTCCACTACGAATGCCCCGATAACGTCTACTTCCTCTACTTTGCACCGAACCCGAACCGCCTCGAAACGCATGCTTCGAAGGTATACCGCTGAGACGATCACCGTGGATGAATGCATGTGTGTTGTATGAGATGCATGTTTAGATGTTGTATTCGCCCGTGAATGTTAGTTGTTCCTCCTCGTTGCCATGCCGTCCACCTGTGTGAACCCGGTAACTGGGATCACCCCACCATCTTTTGCACGCTCCCGCCACACTTCCTTTGCACTGGTATCTCCATGAGATACCAGAACCGATGTGTTGTCGTGGCATCATTTTCGGATTTGTTGCCGTGACACCCCTTTCGTTTCCGCCACGATGATAAATGGTTCATAACATGCTCTTATCAACATTTTCTTAGAAATTGCATAAAACTTGAAAATGTCATCCGCATCATGATAACAACATCAAGAATGTTTATATTGTTGTTTGCTTAAATTGCTAAATGACATGTGGGGATTTACCAGAATAGTTATTTGTTGTTTCAGGCCTCACTTAAAATTGCCTAAAATAGTTAGTTTACTTATGCCTCATATCTTGCCATGTTAGCCAACATTTAATTTTGTTGAGTTCCTAACCGGGAGTGAGCTAAATAATCGAATGTGGTGTTTCGTCAATACGCAACTCATTGCATATTGAGTTCCACTTAACTTGTAGTATTGTTTGTTGCAGTTTGCCATGCCATGAATCATTAAACCGGACATGCATCATGCTTGATTGTGCATCATGCCATGTTTATGTGATGGTTGTTTACTATGTTGCTTGCTTCTTTCCGGGTTGCTTCTCTCGTTAGCTTCGATTTTGTTCGGAGTTGTGAGGATTCGTTTGACTATGCTGGGTTGTCTACTTCTTGGACTCGTTCTTCTTCCTTGCGAGATCTTAGGCAAGATGACCATACCCTCAAAATCACTTCTATCTTTGCTTGCTAGTTGTTCATTATATCGCTATGTCGCGCTACCTACCACTTGTTATATCATGCCTCCCATATTGCCATGTCAAGCCTCTAACCCACCTTCCTCGCAAACCGTTGTTTGGCTATGTTACCGCTTTTGCTCAGCCCCTCTTGTAGCATTGCTAGTTGCAGGTGAAGTTGAAGTTTGTTCCATGTTGGAACATGGATATGTTGGAATATCACAATATCTCTTATTTAATTAATGCATATATATACTTGGTAAAGGGTGGAAGTCTTGGCCTTATGCCTGGTGTTTTGTTCCACTCTTGCCGCCATAGTTTCCGTCATACCGGTCTTATGTTCCTTGATTTTGCGTTCCTTACACGGTTGGGTGTTATGGTAACCCCTTGATAGTTCTCTTTGAATAAAACTCCTCCATCAAGGCCCAACCTTGGTTTTAACATTTGCCACCTAAGCCTTTTCCCCTGGGTTTCGTGGACTCAAGGGTCATCTTTATTTTAAACCCTCGGGCCAGTGCTCCTCTGAGTGTTGGTCCAAACAAGAGCACCGTGCGGGACCGTCCCTTGGCAACTTGGGTTTATGTTCGTACCTGTATGCTTAGCTTATCCGGTGTGCCCTGAGAACGAGATATGTGCAGCTCCTATCGGGATTTGTCGGCACAGTCGGGTGGTCTTGCTGGTCTTGTTTTACCATTGCCGAAAAGTCTTGTAACCAAGATTCCGAGACTAATCGGGTCTTCCCGGGAGAAGGAATATCCTTTGCTGACCGTGAGAGCTTATGATGGGCTAAGTTGGGACACCCCTGCAGGGTATAAACTTCCGAGAGCCGTGCCCGTGGTTATGTGGAAGATGAGAATTTGTTAATATCCGGTTGTAGAGAACTTGACACTTGACTTAATTATAACACATCAACCGCGTGTGTAGCCGTGATGGTCTCTTTCCGGCGGAGTCCGGGAAGTGAACATGGTCTTGTGTTATGGTTGTGCGTAAGTAGTTTCAGGATCACATCTTGATCACTTCTAGCTTCACGACCGTTGCGTTGCTTCTCTTCTCGCTCTTATTTGCGTATGTTAGCCATCATATTTGCTTAGTGCTTGTTGCAGCTCCACCTCATAACCTTATCCTACCCATAAGCTTAAATAGTCTTGATCTCACGGGTGTGTGATTGCTGAGTCCTCGTGACTCATAGATACTTCCAAACAGTTGCAGGTGCCGATGATGCCAGTGCAGGTGACGTAACCGAGATCAAGTGGGAGCTCGATGAAGATCTGGGTCGTTACTATGTTTAGTTTCCTGATGATCAGTAGTGGAGCCCAGTCGGGACGATCGGGGATCTAGCATTTGGGGTTGTCTTCCTTTATTTTGGGTTCTGTAGTCGGACCTTTGATGTATGTTTAACTTGTTATTTGTGTGAAGTGGCGATTGTAAGCGAACTCTTTATCCCTTTCTTATTCAGTACATGGGATTGTGTGAAGATTATCCCTCTTGCGACTAAACCACCATGCGGCTATGCCTCTAAGTCGTGCCTCGACACGTGGGAGATATAGTTGCATTGTGGGTGTTACAGCCAGCCTCCTGGACCAGCCGGCCCAAGGAGCCAGCTATTCGTCCGGAAGATGCGAGGGGCTTTGCTAGCTCAGATGTCTTGAAGTGTTATGGGGTGCTGACGAGGCTACCCGTGGTCAATCCCTCCAACACACTTATTAACATCTAGCTAATAAGAAAAAATAGAATTTGTAGTACAAGACAGTGTGACTCACCCAAAGTTGTAAGGAAGTAGTATATCTCGATTGGTATTTAGGCGCTTCAAGAACTCTAGCAAGCAGTTCTCTGTGTCTTTTCGTTCCCATTGACGCGTCCATGTCTCTTGATTAATGGTATTTGTTGGAAATATTCCCTAGAGGCAATAATAAAATGGTTATTATTATATTTCTTTGTTCATGATAATTGTCTATTGTTCATGCTATAATTGTGTTATCCGGAAATCGTAATACATGTGTGAACACATAGACCACAACACGTCCCTAGTGAGCCTCTAGTTGACTAGCTCGTTGATCAAAAAATAGTCATGGTTTCCTGACTATGGACATTGGATGTCATTGATAATGGGATCACATCATTAGGAGAATGATGTGATGGACAAGACCCAATCCTAAGCTTAGCTCAAAGATCGTGTAGTTCGTTTGCTGTAGCTTTTCTGAATGTCAAGTATCATTTCCTTAGACCATGAGATTGTGCAACTCCCGGATACCGTAGGAGTGCTTTGGGTGTGCCAAACGTCACAACGTAACTGGGTGACTATAAAGGTACATTACAGGTATGTCCGAAAGTGTCTGTTGGGTTGGCACGAATCGAGACTGGGATTTGTCACTCCATATGACGGAGAGGTATCTCTGGGCCCACTCGGTAATGCATCATCATAATGAGCTCAATGTGATCAAGTGGTTGATCACAGGATCAATGCATTACGGTACGAGTAAAGTGACTTGCCGGTAACGAGACTGAACAAGGTATTGGAATACCGACGATCGAGTCTCGGGCAAGTAACATACCGATTGACAAAGGGAATTGTATACGGATTGATTAAATCCTCGACATCGTGGTTCATCCGATGAGATCATCGTGGAGCATGTGGGAGCCAACATGGGTATTGTCGTGGGTTTGTCACGGCAGATGTCCTAGAGAAAGGACTTAGTCGTGGAGCCATCGCGACAGGTTAGCTTGAAGGGGTTAAAGCGGACACAAGGATCCAAGAGAGTTTATACTAGTTCGGCCCCTTTGATGAAGGTAAAAGCCTACGTCTAGTTGTGATGGAATTGATGGGTGTTTCGATGACTAGGGAGCAAATAAGCTTCGCCTATGTCTCGAGTTGTCGTCTGTTATCCTTGAACCGCCACCGGGTCATCCCCTTATATACATGGGTGACGCCCGTCGGTTTACAGAGTCCCAACACCGGCTCATAGATGTGTCCGGTTTGGTCTCTACTTATTCCTTACTTACAATACAAGTTATATATTGACGCCGGTTTACGGCTACAGGCTCTCAGCCGATTATGGGTCTTGAGCCCTCATCTATCTTCATGGGCTTTAACATGCTTAACTACTGATGAAGTTAATCTGGCCCAGATAGGCCGGTTTACGCCTAGTAGTAATATCCCCAACATTAGGCCCCAGATTGATTTGAACAGGATCATGTCAATCCTTAGCAAAACTTCATCTTCAATGTCTTCTTGTAGTTTGGTGAACCGCCGTGATGTCATCTTCTCTGATTGCTGTAAATCGGCGTGACGTCATCTATCATAAAGAAACTATCTGTGATACCTTCTTGTTTAATAGATCTGCGATAATCGAGGCGACAGCTCTGTTTCCAAACTTGCAGCTCCTTGATTTTCGCGCCTGACCCATGTCCCTTGCTTTATAAATAGGACCGAAGGGTCATTTCTTTTTCCCCTGCTTGCCCTTCTGTTTCTTCTTCCTCGCGCCGCCCAGTCTTCGGAGCTCCGCCGCCGTCGTCGACCTCTGCACCAACTTTGGCCGCTGCATCACCCTGAGCGTACCAGAGCACCGCGGCGACCTTCCGCTTCTTCCTCAGCTCCGGTAAGTCTTCTATCCCTTTCATCATAGATCTGTTCTAGGATTTCCATGTTCTCGACTGTTCATGGCTTGCTTCTTGTTCATATGATAAATCCTTAGACGAGTCTGTGAATCTTCGCTCTGTGTAGCAGTAGTTTTTATCCTCCGTTTTCACTTTCACATATTAAGACCATAGATCTTATCCATACCTTCGCTTATTGATTCGGCACTGCTCCTGTAGGGCCTTGAATATTTATCTCCTTTATAAACATGTTCCAGATCCAAAGCTGTAGTATAATCTTGTGAAATCTGTTTTTGTGTACTTACTCATCTGCAGTCTTGACTGTTCAATGCTTAGATCAGGCGGTTTAACTTTGTAGAAATTTTTTACGAACCGGTATATACCATTAGTCCCCTTGTTGAACCGCCAGATGTTGGTTACTTTATGAAACTCCGGTTCAGATAGTTTTGTCTCCGGTTTAACAGTTTCCATACCAACGTATCTTGATCAAATGCATTTTTGAACCAGGATCTTCTACCTTGTAGATTTCATCATGGCCAAGCAAGTGTATGAGTGCAATTGGGTCCCTTCTCGCGTCACAGAGGATCAACTGGACGATTTAGTCCTGATTGGCACCTTGGGCAGCAAAGATACCATCCATTGGAGGGCTCCTGGCAAAGAATGCCCCCCACACCTCGAGAAGGAGAGGTTGTTGTTTTCGTAGATCACCTAGCCCGGGGCTTTAAACCGCCCGGTTCTAAATTTTATCGGGATGTTTTAGCCGATTTTCAACTCCATCCGCAAGACACTGGCCCCAACTCTGTTACCAATATGTGCCACTTCCAAGTACTCTGTGAGGTGTTCTTTCAAGAGGAGCCCACAGTGGAATTATTCAGAGATCTTTTCCATCTAAACCGCCGTACCGAGTTTACTGATGGCTCTAATACGGAGTTGGGTGGCATGGCAATTCAGAAAAGGAAAGAGGTCACATACCCTCACGCCAAGCTGCACAGTCACCCCAAGGAGTGGAATCAGACATGGTTCTACTGCAAAGACACCTCCCCTGCTGGTGAGAATCCCTTGCCTGGCTTTCGTCCGGAGCGGCTCAGCAATACACACCCTTTTCCTCAGAGATTAACTGCCCAGGAGAGAAGCAGATATGCTCCCCAGCTGTCAAAGCTCAGAGCCTTTATGGCCAACGGTTTAACCGCTGTTGATCTCGCTCGCTGTTGGATATCATGGAGCATATTGCCCCTTAGTCAGCGCTCCGGTTTGATGTGCGAGTATACTGATAATGTTGATGACCCACTGCGACATTCAAAACTCCAACTCTCTGGTGAAGAAATCACAGAGGCTGTGCGCAAGATACTGAATGAACCGGAACATGTCTGCGCTAGAACCGACCTGCTTCCCTTCTGTGCCACCAACAAACCGCCAGCTGTAAGACTTTGATTTTCTTCTTTGCTGAATCTGTTATTGATATGTCTGGTCATTGTTTGTAATATCAGTGTCTGCTTAATCAGGGCGATGATCCGTTTTGGAGCAAAAAGCTGCCGCAGGAGAAACCAGAGAAGGCAAACAAACCGGAAAGAGCAATCCGGCAAAAAACTAAAGCTGTGATGAAGACTGCCCACAGGAAAAGAACCACTGCGTCTTCTAATCCAGCCCCTGATGATGAGGTGGATAATCCGGACTTTGAGGTAGAGCTTGACTCACTTGGTTTATTTTTCATGCGTCTTATTGATGATGATATTTGTCAGGATGATGCCGAAGCCAGCCACGAGGATGTTGCCGAGGTAATTATTCTCTCTTCCGATTCAGAAACTTTGCCTTCACAAAAAATCCGTCAGGCAAACCGAAAAGTTAAATTTTCTCATCCTCTTGCTTATTTGGATCCTAAACTTCTTATGAAGACTCAACAACACGAGGCTCGCCGCACCACCCGGCACAGCGGCCAGGTAGTTACCTCCGCCGGTTTACCGAACTGTCCGGTTCGGAAACGTCATTCCGAGGTCTCTAACTCGCCTATCAGTGCTTGTCCTAAAGTGGGTTGCTTTCATCAACCTCTTAATCCGTCTGACTCCGATTATCAGGTTATTTCCCACTCATCTTCTGGCGAGTCGTCGGCTACTCAGCTCCCACCGCTCAAAACGGTGCTTGGGTAAGCTATATTTATTGTGATGTTTGTAGTATATTGCCTTAGAACATATGCTGTATTTAATTTTGCTATTCTTCTCAGGGCCAAACCTAGGCCGAGCAAGAAGGCCCGCCTGGATAAAGCGACCGAAGAAGATGTCATTCTTGAACCAGGCACCACACCCAATCTTGAAGCGGCTATTCCTGAGGATATTCCCAATGATCCACCGCAGCCAGATGATGATCTTACTGCTGAGGAAATACCTACTGATACCTCAGGTCCTATCCATCAGCCCACAGGTTCCCTCCGGGTTGAAAGCTCCACCAGTCCCGCAAAACCTACTGACAAGCCAACAGCTCCAGTGCAAACCGGTGGTACCAATGATGATGAAGTTGTCATTACTGGCACTGGCCATACTGAGCCAAGCAATCCTGTCGCTTTATCCAAACATTCTACCAAGGAAGAATTAGCTGCTTTTGGCAAAGGCAAGTGGAATGCTGATCTGACGGCTTACGCTGCTCTGAACGCCCAAGATATCCATTCCGGCTATCTGAACCGGCTGTATACCAGTCGTGACTATGAAGCTGGTCTGGTCAACATGATGAAGGATAAATATGAGGTAACTTCCATATGCTCCTTCCTGCTTGTATGCTTTCATTCTTGCTGACTCTCCTAGCCCCTAAGGGCCGATTTGAAATATTCTTTCAAACCGGGACTTAATAATATGAATCTTGATGCTTTGAAATTTGTTGATGTAATCCCCAAGGGCCGGTTCAACTTAGTGTAGTTAAACTGGTACTTTAAGTAATTGAAACTACCGCATCAGAATACATATGATCAAACAGCCATTAGCCCCCAAGTGCCAAGTTGAATACTTGTATTGAGCTTGGGACTTTGTAAACAATTTAAAGATGAAGATCGAATATGCATTAGCCCCCAAGTGCCAAGTTGAATACTTGTGTTGAGCTTGGGACTTTGTAAACAATTGAAAGATGAAGATCGAATATGCATTAGCCCCCAAGTGCTAAGCGCATAACTTGTTATACGGTTGGTACTTGAATCCTTCTACCGATTTGTTGAAACATATATCTGTATGCCTGCAGGCGGAGCAAGGCGAAAGAAAGCCAAGTCATCGATCTGCGAGAAAACCTGAAAACCCAACAGGCTGAAACCTCCAAGGCAAAAGAGGAATTGGCCAGTGCCTTAAGCGCCATGGAACAACTTAAGGAGAACTTCAAGAAGAAACGGGCGGATTGGGCCACTGAAAAGTCCGCTTTGATTAAACGAGCAGAGGATGCTGAGGCTGCACTGAAACGAGTGATGGATGAACTGACCAGCATAAAGCGGCACGTTCATGCCATGACCACTGCTATCTTTGGTAAGCCAGCTTGCCTTCTGAATTGGTTCTGCCTTCTTACAGAGTCGCCGGTTTATTAACCTTTTATGGTATTTCAGGGACACACATTGGTCACTTGGGGTCAGATGTGCGGAAGAAATTGAAAGCCGCCTATACCTTGGTTGAACAATTGTATACTGGTGCCCAGCGGATCATCTATACCGCGTCTCATAACAAACCGGCGCCCACTTTGATTCAAGATACTTTGATGAAACTGTCAGTGCTTCCTGCCCAGGTTGAAGAGCTGAAGAAATCTGTTGCTCGAACTGGTGCAATCAATGCTTTAATCCGGGCAAAAGCCTGGGTGCCGGATTTTGATCCTATTGAAGCGGCTCAGGGTTATCCCAGTTTGAAGGAAGACGGGTCAGAATTTGGTGAAGCGGATCTGCGAGCCATAAACCGGGAGGTACGTCCGCTAGCTTGTCAACTGGCTGAGCAAGCAGATTTGTCTCATTATCAAGCCCAATATAACAGCCAGAACAAGCGAATAGCTGCACCAATCCATGAATCGGAAAACCTGATCCCTCCAATCCGTAAGCATACTTACGCTCCCGATATTGACCCGTCTTTGCTAATCCATGATGAAGCTGTTTTTCAAGCACTGATGGGAATCGACTGGACAACTATGGATTTCCAGCCACTGGGTAGAGAAACGGAAGCTGAAGCGGCGCAGGATGACCCACACCCATCAGGCCAGGCTGGTGGCCAAGCTTAAACCGGAAGCCGGTTTTAAAACTGTCTCTCCTTTGTGAAAAACAATTATGTTATTATGAGCACCATGTTGCCTTTGTAATAGGCTAGCTGATACCTTTGATGTTGATATGCCTTCGCGCATAACTTGTTCTTCCTGTGGCAATGAACTTTCCAAAATACTTTCTGAAATAAGAAATTCGTTAAGTGCCACCGCGGTTGTACCGTCAGGCGGAATATGATGTTTGCAAAACATCCAAAACAAAATTTTAAGTATATGATAAAAAAATTTGAGATACATAATACCCGCCATCATTGAGTGTGAAGTTGGCTTGGCCAACCTTGAAGCGGAGCTTTTGCAAACCCACACCGTTGGAGGAAATAACAACTCCTGTATATGTATATGACACTGGCTACCATGTAAACTGTGCCGGGTTATAATGAACACCGTGTTACTCCATAAGAGGATGTTAACAACAAGGATCAAACCGGACAAATAGTCTCCGGATTGACGTGAACTGTGTTCCGTCAATTGATTGGTTAAAAAACTTTGTCGGTTTAAGGAACACAATAAAAAGCAAAACCCCCCCCTTCAAAGAAAAGTATGAAGCAAAAACAACGACAAAAACGTTTGCCAAAAAAAAGATTTATTTAAGCTGATCAAATGGCGTAACCATGGCCAAACACGACCAAGCTCCCGTTAGGTGTAACTATGGTTCTAGTTAGCCAGGTCCCCAAGTGATTCTTGTGGCATTTATGCCGACCAAATGGCGTGGTCATGGTTCGGGTTCGACCAAGCCCCCAAGTGATTCTATGGCCTTAGGCCGATCAAGAGGCATGACTGGTTCAGACATGACCAAGTCCCCAAGTGATCTGGTGGCTTTCGCCTATCAAGAGGAATGGTATTGGTTCGGACACGACCAATCCTCCAAGTGATATAACATGATGCTTTTAGCAAAGCGAACTCAAGGGGTAAACCGGAGGCCGCTTTAGAGCAACTCCGTGTAGCCTCACATGATATAAAAGAACAGATACCCCGCTTTAGCTGAGGTTCCAGTTTATTATACTTAATCATAATATATACATTGTATGTACATAAGTATAGCCAATGGCTCAGGTATAGTAAGGCCGAAGATGAGCTATATTCCATGGCCTGTTAGTCTCTTCCTCTGATGTACGTGAGTCCTTATGCTCTCGAATATCGATCAGATAGTATGACCTGCTGTGCAGATTCTTGTTGACCACGAAAGGCCCCTCCCAAGGTGGGGATAGCTTATGCATATTAGTCTAATCTTGGATGAGCCGAAGCACCAAATCTCCTTCCTGGAAGGCTCTGGTTCTGACTCGGCGACTATGATAACGAAGAAGATCCTGCTGGTAAATCACCGACCGGGCGGCTGCGATGTCATGCTCTTCATCCAACAGGTCCAAAGCATCTTGCCGTGCTGTCTCGTTGTCCGCTTCAACATAAGCCGTGACACGAGGTGAGTCATGACGGATATCACTGGGGAGAACCGCCTCCGCTCCATAAACCATGAAGAACGGTGTGTATCCTGTTGATCTGTTGGGTGTTGTATTGATGCTCCATAACACAGATGGTAATTCTTCTACCCAACAACCCGGCGTTCTCTGCAAAGGAACCATGAGCCGGGGATTGATGCCTCTCAAGATCTCTTGATTATAGCTCTTTCTGCTTGACCATTGGACTGTGGATGTGCCACTGATGAAACATCGAGCCGGATGTGCTCCCATTCACAGAACTCCTTCATAGCACCTTTGGATAAATTGGTACCATTATCTGTGATAATACTGTGCGGAAAGCCAAACCGGAAAATCACCTTTTTGATGAACTGAACCGCCGTGGCCGCATCACACTTGCTAATAGGTTCTGCTTCCACCCACTTTGTAAACTTGTCCACCGCCACCAGGAGGTGGGTCTTCTTATCTTTGGACCTTTTGAAAGGCCCAACCATATCTAGCCCCCACATCGCAAACGGCCAAGTAATTGGAATCATCCTCAATTCTTGAGCCGGTACATGAGCACGTCTTGAAAACCTTTGGCAACCATCACATCGTCTGACCAGATCATTCGCATCAGCATGAGCAATTAACCAATAGAAACCATGGCGAAACGCTTTAGCCACCAGAGACTTTGAACCGGCGTGGTGACCACAATCTCCTTCGTGGATCTCCCGCAAAATTTCACGGCCTTCTTCAGGAGACACGCAACGTTGAAAAGCTCCTGATACACTGCAATGATGCAACTCATCGTTGATGACAGCCATGGACTTGGATCGCCGGATTATCTGCCGGTCCAGAATCTCATCTTCTGGCAACTCGCCCCGGTTCTTGTACGCCAGATAAGGAAGCGTCCAATCCGGAATAACATGAAGAACTGCCACCAATTGAGCCTCCGGATCAGGAATGGCCAAATCCTCTTCACCAGGGATCTTTACCGACGGGTTGTGCAACACATCCAGAAAAACATTGGGTGGGACCAGTTTGCGCTGAGAGCCCAGCCGGCTTAAAGCGTCCGCCGCTTCATTTTTCCGCCGGTCCACGTGGTCCACCTGATAGCCTCTGAAATAACCTGCAACAATATCCACCTCAGGACGATATGCTGCCATGAGTGGGTCCTTGGAGTCCCAAGTGCCAGACACTTGCTGAGCCACAAGGTCCGAATCACCGAAGCACTTAACTCGACTTAGATTCATCTCCTTAGCCATCCGAAGACCATGGAGCAAGGCTTCATACTCAGCTGCATTATTAGTATAAGGGAACATTAAACGGAGAACATAACAAAACTTATCACCTCGTGGGGAGGTTAATACGACTCCAGCCCCCGAGCCTTCCAACTGCCTGGATCCGTCAAAATGGATGGTCCAATACGTATGATCCGGTTTTTCTTCAGGTGCTTGCATTTCCGTCCGATCATTGATGAAATCAACAAGTGCTTGAGACTTAATCGCTGCCCGAGGCACATATTTCAAACCGTACGGCCCAGCTCTATAGCCCACTTTGCAATCCGGCCAGTTGCTTCCCGGTTTTGGATGATATCTCCCAAAGGAGCAGAACTGACCACCGTAATTGGGTGCCCTTGGAAGTATTGCTTAAGCTTCCGGCTTGCCATAAAAACTCCGTACACCAGCTTCTGCCAATGCGGATACCTTTGCTTGGACCCAATGAGTACCTCGCTGATATAATAGACCGGACGTTGAACTGGATGCTCCTTACCTGCCTCCTTTCGTTCCACCACAGTAGCCACGCTGACCGCACGAGCATTAGCAGCAACATATAGCAGTAACAGCTCCTTGTCAATGGGAGCGGCGAGCATAGGCGGATTGGCTAATTGCCGCTTTAAGTCCTCAAATACTTCATCAGCAGCAGAACTCCAGACGAACTGATCCGTCTTCTTCAACATCTGATACAAAGGGATCGCCTTCTCACCAAGGCGGCTGATAAAACGGCTTAACGCGGCAATCCGGCCTGCCAGGCGCTGAACATCATTGATACACTTAGGTTTAGCCAGGGAGGTGATGGCTGTGATCTTCTCCGGATTAGCCTCAATTCCCCTGTTGGACACCAGAAAACCCAATAACTTGCCCGCCGGTACACCAAAGACACACTTGTCCGGATTAAGCATCATCTTGTATGTTCTCAGGTTATCAAAGGTTTCTCTCAAATCATCAATCAGAGTCTCCTTCTCCCTGGATTTAACCACGATATCATCCACGTAAGCATGTACATTACGGCCAATCTGCTTGTGAAGACAATTTTGTACACACCGTTGGTACGTTGCCTGGGCACTCTTGAGCCCGAAGGGCATAGACACATAGCAGAAGGCTCCAAAGGGAGTTATAAATGATGTCTTCTCCTGGTCCTTAACTGCCATTTTGATCTGATGGTAGCCAGAATACGCATCCAAAAAACTTAAACGCTCACAACCCGCCGTAGCATCAATAATTTGATCAATACGGGGGAGGGCAAAAGGATCTGCTGGACAAGCCTTATTAAGATCTGTGTAATCCACACAAATGCGCTAGGTGCCGTTTTTCTTAAGGACTAGCACCGGATTGGCAAGCCACTCAGGGTGGAAAACATCAATAATAAAGCCAGCTGCTAAGAGCCTGGCTACCTCTTCTCCAATCGCCTTGCATCTTTCTTCGTTAAACCGGCGGAGGAACTGTTTCACCGGTTTATATTTAGGATCCACACTTAGTGTGTGCTCAGCAAGTTCCCTCGGTACACCTGGCATGTCGGAAGGCTTCCATGCAAAAATGTCCCGATTCTCACGGATGAACTCGATGAGTGCGCTTTCCTATTTCAGATCCAAGTTGGCACTAATGCTGAACTACTTGGACGAATCGCCAGGTACGAAGTCAACAAGCTTAGTTTCTACTACCGATTTGATCTTCAGGTCCGGATCATGCTCCGTAGTTGGCTTGTTCAACGGAGTCATGTCCGCCGGATCAACATTGTCTTTATAGTACTTCAACTCCTCGATGGCACAAACCGACTCTGCATAAGCCGCATCTCCTTCCTCGCATTCCAAAGCGATTTTGTGGCTTCCGTGAACCGTTATTGTCCCCTTGTGACCTGGCATCTTGAGCTGCAAATACACATAACAGGGCCGAGCCATAAACTTGGCGTAGGCCGGACGCCCAAACAGGGCATGATATGGACTTTGGATTTTCACCACTTCAAACGTTAATGTCTCCAACCTAGAATCATGATCATCCCCAAAGGCCACTTCAAGAGCTATCTTACCAACGGGATATGTTGATCTGCCAGGCACTACACCGTGGAATACTGTATTGGACGGTTTGAGATTCTTATCTGTAAGTCCCATACAACGGAAGGTCTCATAGTATAGGATGTTAATGCTGCTCCCTCCATCCATGAGCACCTTGGTGAACTTATAACCTCCCACCTGAGGCGCCACCACCAGAGCCAACTGACCCGGATTATCTACCTGGAGTGGGTGATCCTCTCTGCTCCATATGATTGGCTGTTCAGACCAACGTAGATAACGGGGTGTGGCCGGTTCAACAGAGTTGACTACCCGTCTCTGAACCTTCCGGTCTCGCTTGTCCAAGCTAGTGGTAAAGACATGGTACTGCCCACTACTCAACTACTTTGGGTTGCTCTGGTAACCTGACTGTTGCTGCTGTTGGTTGTAACTACCCTGGTTGTTCTGACTATTCTGACCGTTATGTCCGCGCGGATTACCATTAAATCCTGAACTAGAACTTCCTCCACCGTAACCCGGCCCGGAACCTGAGCCACCGCCAGACCCGTGATCATACCGGAAATTATTAGAATTTTTGAACTCCTGCATAATAAAGCAATCCTTCCAAAGGTGGTTTGCTGGCTCCTCCTTCGCCCCATGTCTTGGACAGGGCTGGCTTAGCAGATAGTTCAGGCGGTTTGGGTTGGGGTTGGGCGCTCCACTACGATTTTTCGGCCTACCCTTGCGTCGCTGGCCATTGTCCTGTGCGTTGGTATTAGCCACAAAATCCATGTTACCATCCGCTTTACGCTTGCCTCCTCCGCCATTGCCTACCCAGTGATGCTGCTGACCTTTGGAGCTGCTGTTCTTCTTCCCCTTCCATGTCTTGTCATCATCAGATTCGGGATCCTTGGTACTATCAGAATCAGCATATTTTACCAAAGCGGCCATGAGGGTCCCCATGTCGGTGCAATGACGCTTCATCCATCCCAATTTCAACTTCAGGGGCCCAAACCAGCAGTTGCCTTCTAGGGTTAATACTGCGGTGTCAGCGTTGATGTGATCTGAGGAGTGTAACACTTGTGAAACCCGGCGTACCCAATGAGCCGTTGACTCTCCTTCCTCCTGGACGCATGCAGCTAAGTCCACTATTGACATAGGCTGTTTACAGGTATCCTTGAAATTGTTGATAAACCGGGCTCGTAATTGGGCCCATGAACTGGTAGAATTAGCGGGCAAGCCTTTTAACCAAGTACGGGCCATTCCTTCAAGCATCATGGTGAAGTATTTCGCACACGCCGTGTCATCCACATCAAGCATCTCCATGGCCATCTCATAGCTCTCTACCCATGTCTCTGGTGGTTGATCCGCCGTATAATTTGGTACCTTGCGTGGGCCTTTGAAATCCTCGGGCAAACGCACGTTGCGTAAAGCGGGGACGAGGCGAGGCACCCCCAAAGAACTAGAAGTAACACCAGGTTCGATCGAGATGGTTGGACGAACCGGCGTGAGCTGCCGAGCCTGATGCTGTGCGGCTAACTCAGCCTCCCTGCACGCTCGGGCTCGGTTCACCACTTCCTGAGCGTCATCAGCCCCACCCGTCGGGTTGTTGCCACGGGGTGCTCCATGTCGTTGATTACTCGACACTGCTGGCTCATCCATATGTCTGCTATAGCTCCGGCTTGGACGGGGGGTCGAGTGGATCCGGTCGCGGCTGTACGAGTACGCTTCCTGTTGGGCCAAAGCTGTCCTCAGAAGTTCCTTGACCCGTCGCGTCTCTACTGCCTACGGCGAGTCACCTTCAATTGGAATGGCCTCCAGTCGTGCAGCAGCGGCAACAGATTGTCCATTGGGTTGGAGTAGTGACCCGAAGGTGTTAAAGCATCCTAAGGTATAATGGTTTTTGGAAGAGGTGGGTCCATCTGACGGGGTTGAACCGACGCACCGGTCCCAGGGGCTTCTGCCCGGTTCCCCTCCAGCGGATTGCTGGCTCTTGACCCTGGAGTGTTAAAAAGGTCTCTAGCCTCGAAAACCGGAGGTAAGCGGGATCGGTGCTTCCTCCTCATGACTTCATGCGACGCACTCTGGTCCAACATAAGCTTGTAGGCCTGTGCGTCTAAAGCGGCCCGCTCTGCGGCCATCCTGGTATCCTTAGCTGCTAGATCCGTCTTGGCCTGGGCGATTTGTTCCTTTACCTTTGCAATCTCCATGTTGTGAACGTCCTGATCTGGGGGATTAACTTCCGCCATAAGCACGACCAACGCATCAAATAGTTCTAATAGAACCTGAGCCGACGGGCGCACAGGGCCTCCTGCCCCGGCAGCCGTTGCCGCTGCTGAATCGGAGATCGTTGCCGCGGCTGTCGAAGAGTGAAGCGCTGCTTGTGTTCCGGTCATGAATATTCCAACCCGGTTAGGCAGATCAGAGGGGTCCGGAATACTGTCGCCATCGGAACAGCTCTCAATCCGGCCATCTTGTAGCTGATAAAGAGATTCGGTTTCTCCGGCCGAAGATTCGTCACCGGAACGAACGGCAGTCGCCCCGCGAAGCTCCGATCCGTCCTCATAACACCCTCCATGGATCATTCCCACGAAGGCACACTTCATGGCCGGTTTAACCCGGGCGGATCACGCACGCTGAGCCGTCTCGACAAGGTCGGTGCAGATGTCCGGCTCAGGGCCCGGTTCACCGATCTTGCCAATGAAAACATGAATGCTACCAAAGGGGACCCGGTACCCGTACTCAATTGAGCCGGCCTCGGGGCCCCAGCCTGCGTCGTCGATGTAGAGTTTGCCACGATGACTCTTAGTCATCCGGCCTACAGTGTAGCCCTCGAGTCCTTCAAAGCGGCCCTCCAAGAACTGGAAACCATCGTGCGATAGCCCCACGGTGGGCGCCAACTGTCGTGGGTTAGTCACGGCAGATGTCCTAGAGAAAGGACTTAGTCGTGGAGCCATCGCGATGGGTTAGCTTGAAGGGGTTAAAGCGGACACAAGGACGCAAGAGAGTTTATACTAGTTCGGCCCCTTCGATGAAGGTAAAAGCCTACATCTAGTTGTGATGGAATTGATGGGTGTTTCGATGACTAGGGAGCAAATAAGCTTTGCATATGTCTCGAGTTGTCGTCTGTTATCCTTGAACCGCCACCGGGTCATCCCCTTATATACATGGGTGACGCCCGTCGGTTTACAGAGTCCCAACACCGGCTCATAGATGTGTCCGGTTTGGTCTCTACTTATTCCTTACTTACAATACAAGTTACATATTGACGCCGGTTTACGGCTACAGGCTCTCAGCCGATTATGGGTCTTGAGCCCTCATCTATCTTCATGGGCTTTAACATGCTTAACTACCGATGAAGTTAATCCGGCCCAGATAGGCCGGTTTACACCCAGTAGTAATATCCCCAACAGGTATCCAGATCCCACTATTGGTTATTGACCAGGGAGGCTTCTCGGTCATGTCTGCATGTCTCCCGAACCCGTAGGGTCTACACACTTAAGGTTCGGTGATGCTAGGGTTGTAGAGATATTAGCACACGGTAACCCGAAAGTTGTTTGGAGTCCCGGATGAGATCCCGGGCGTCATGAGGAGTTCTGGAATGGTCCGGAGGTAAAGATTTATATATAGGAAGTCCAGTTTCGGCCATCGGGAAGGTTTCGGGGGTCACCGGTATTGTACCGGGACCACCGGAAGGGTCCCGGGGGTCCACCGGGTGGGGCCACCTATCCCGGAGGGGCCCATGGGCTGAAGTGGGAGGGGAACCAGCCCCTAGTGGGCTGGTGCACCCCCCCTTGGGCCTCCCCTGCGCCTAGGGTTAGAAACCCTAGGGGTGGGGGCGCCACCCTTGCCTTGGGGGGCAAGGCACCCCCCTTGGCCGCCGCCCCCCTAGGAGATTGGATCTCCTAGGGCCGGTGCCCCCCCCTAGGCACCCTATATATAGTGGGGGGGAGGGAGGGCTGCGTACCCAAGCCCCTGGCATCTCCCTCTCCCTCCCGTGACACTCCTCCATCTCCCTTGCGCTTGGCGAAGCCCTGCCGAGATCACCCTTGCTTCCACCACCACGCCGTCATGCTGCTGGATCTTCATCAACCACTCCTTCCCCCTTGCTGGATCAAGTTGGAGGAGATGTCTTCCCAACCGTACGTGTGTTGAACGCGGAGGTGCTGTCCGTTCGGCACTTGGTCATCGGTGATTTGAATCACGTCGAGTATGACTCCATCAACCCCGTTCTCTTGAACGCTTCCACTCGTGATCTACAAGGGTATGTAGATGCACTCCTCTTTCCCTCGTTGATAGATGACTCCATAGATTGATCTTGGTGATGTGTAGAAAATTTTAAAATTCTGCTATGTTCCCCAACAGTGGTATCAGAGCCAGGTTTATGCGTAGTTACTATGCACGAGTGGAACACAAAGTAGTTGTGGGCGTCGATATTGTCAATTATCTTGCCGTTACTAGTCTTATGTTGATTCGACAGCATCGTGGGATGAAGCGGCCCGGACCAACCTTACACGTACGCTTACGTGAGACCGGTTCCACCGACTGACATGCACTAGTTGCATAAGGTGGCTGGCGGGTGTCTGTCTCTCCCACTTTAGTCGGATCGGATTCGATGAACAGGGTCCTTATGAAGGGTAAATAGAAATTGGCAATTCATGTTGTGGTTTTGGCGTAGGTAAGAAACGTTCTTGCTAGAAACCTATAGCAGCCACGTAAAAACTTGCAACAACAATTAGAGGACGTCTAACTTGTTTTTGCAGGAAGTGTTTTGTGATGTGATATGGCCAAAGGATGTGATGAATGATATATGTGATGTATGAGATGATCATGTTCTTGTAATAGGAATCACGACTTGCATGTCGATGAGTATGACAACCGGCAGGAGCCATAGGAGTTGTCTTTATTTATTTATGACCTGCGTGTCAACATAAAAGTCATGTAATTACTTTACTTTATTGCTAAAGCGTTAGCCATAGTAGTAAAAGTAATAGTTGACGTGACAACTTCAAGAAGACACGATGATGGAGATCATGGTGTCATGCCGGTGACAACGATGATCATGGAGCCCCGAAGATGGAGATCAAAGGAGCAAATGATATTGGCCATATCATGTCACTATTTGATTGCATGTGATGTTTATCATATTTTACATCTTATTTGCTTAGAACGACGGTAGCTTAAATAAGATGATCCCTCGTAAAATTTCAAGAAATTGTTCCCCCTAACTGTGCACCATTGCGAAGGTTCGTTGTTCCGAAGCACCACGTGATGATCGGGTGTGATAGATTCTAACATTCGAATACAACGGGTGTAAGCCAGATTTACACACGCAATACACTTAGGTTGACTTGACGAGCCTAGCATGTACAGACATGGCCTCGGAACACAGAAGACCGAAAGGTCGAGCATGAGTCGTATAGAAGATACGATCAACATGAAGATGTTCACCGATGTTGACTAGTCCGTCTCACATGATGATCGGACACAGCCTAGTGAACTCGGATCATGTTATACTTAGATGACTGGAGGGATGTCTATGTGAGTGGGAGTTCATTGAATAATTTGATTAGATGAACTTAATTATCATGAACTTAGTCTAAAATCTTTACAATATGTCTTCTAGATCAAATGGCCAACGTTGTCCTCAACTTCAACGCGTTCCTAGAGAAAACCAAGCTGAAAGACGATGGCAGCAACTATACAGACTGGGTCCGGAACCTGAGGATCATCCTCATAGCTGCCAAGAAAGATTATGTCCTAGAAGCACCGCTAGGTGACGCACCCGTCCCACAGAACCAAGACGCTATGAATGCTTGGCAGACACGTGCTGATGATTACTCCCTCATTCAGTGCAGCATGCTTTACAGCTTAGAACCGTGGATCCAAAAGCGTTTTGAGCGACACGGAGCATATGAGATGTTTGAAGAGCTGAAAATGGTTTTCCAAGCTCATGCCCGGGTCAAGAGATATGAAATCTCCGACAAGTTCTTCAGCTGTAAGATGGAGGAAAATAGTTCTGTTAGTGAGCACATACTCAGAATGTCTGGGTTGCATAACCGCTTGACTCAGCTGGGAGTTAATCTCCCGGATGACGCGGTCATTGACAGAATCCTTCAGTCGCTTCCACCGAGCTACAAGAGCTTTGTGATGAACTTCAATATGGAGGGGATGGAAAAGACCATTCCTGAGGTATATTCAATGCTGAAATCAGCAGAGGTAGAAGTCAAAAAGGAACATCAAGTGTTGATGGTGAATAAAACCACTAAGTTCAAGAAAGGCAAGGGTAAGAAGAACTTCAAGAAGGACGGCAAGGGAGTTGCCGCGCCCGGTAAGCAAGCTGCCGGGAAGAAGCCAAAGAATGGACCCAAGCCCGAGACTGAGTGCTTTTATTGCAAGGGAAGTGGTCACTGGAAGCGGAACTGCCCCAAATACTTAGCGGACAACAAGGCCGACATCACGAAAGGTATATGTGATATACATGTAATTGATGTGTACCTTACCAGTACTCGTAGTAGCTCCTGGGTATTTGATACCGGTGCGGTTGCTCACATTTGTAACTCAAAGCAGGAGCTGCGGAATAAGCAGTGACTGGCGAAGGACGAGGTGATGATGCGCGTCGGGAATGGTTCCAAGGTCGGTGTGATCGCCGTCGGCACGCTACCTCTACATTTACCTACGGGATTAGTTTTAAACCTCAATAATTACTATTTAGTGCCATCTTTGAGCATGAACATTGTATCAGGATCTCGTTTAATATGAGATGGCTACTCATTTAAATCCGAGAATAATGGTTGTTCTATTTATATGAGAGATATGTTTTATGGTCATGCTCCGATGGTGAGTGGTTTATTCTTAATGAATCTCGAGCGTAATGCTACACATATTCATAGTGTGAGTACCAAAATATGCAAGGTTGATAATGATAGTCCCACATACTTGTGGCACTGCCGCCTTGGTCACATAGGTGTCAAACGCATGAAGAAGCTCCATGCAGATTGACTTTTAGAGTCTCTTGATTACGAATCATTTGACATGTGCGAACCATGCCTCATGGGTAAAATGACCAAGACTCCGTTCTCAGGAACAATGGAGCGAGCAACCAACTTATTGGAAATCATACATACTGATGTGTGCGGTCCAATGAGTGTTGAGGCTCGCGGTGGCTATCGTTATGTTCTCACCCTCACTGATGACTTGAGTAGATATGGGTATGTCTACTTAATGAAACACAAGTCTGAGACCTTTGAAAAGTTCAAGGAATTTCAGGGTGAGGCTGAGAATCAACGTGACAGGAAAATCAAGTTCTTGCGATCAGATCATGGGGGAGAATACTTGAGTCACAAATTTGGCACACACTTAAGAAAATGTGGAATAGTTTCACAACTCACGCCGCCTGGAACACCTCAGCGTAATGGTGTGTCCGAACGTCGTAATCGCACTCTATTAGATATGGTGCGATCTATGATGTCTCTTACCGATTTACCGCTATCATTTTGGGGCTATGCTTTAGAGACTGCCGCATTCACTTTAAATAGGGCTCCGTCCAAATCCGTTGAGACGACACCGTATGAATTATGGTTTGGGAAGAAACCTAAGCTGTCGTTTCTAAAAGTTTGGGGATGCGATGCTTATGTCAAGAAAATTCAACCTGAAAAGCTCGAACCCAAATTGGAAAAATGCGTCTTCATAGGATACCCTAAAGAAACTGTTGGGTATACCTTCTACCTCAGATCCGAAGGCAAGATCTTTGTTGCCAAGAATGAGTCCTTTCTAGAGAAAGAGTTTCTCTGGAAAGAAATAAGTGGGAGGAAAGTAGAACTTGATGAAGTATTAACTCTTGAACCGGTAAATGGCGCAGCTCAAGAAAATGCTCCTGTGGTGCCTGCACCGACTAGAGAGGAAGTTGATGATGATCATGAAACTTCGGATTAAGTTGCTACTGAACTTCGTAGGTCCACAAGGACATGTTCCGCACCAGAGTGGTACGGCAACCTTGTCTTGGAAATCATGTTGTTAGACAATGGTGAACCTTCGAACTATGAAGAAGCGATGGCGGGCCCGGATTCCGACAAATGGCTGGAAGCCATGAAATCCGAGATAGGATCCATGTATGAAAACGAAGTATGGACTTTGACTGACTTGCCCGTTGATCGGCGAGCCATAGAAAATAAATGTATCTTTAAGAAGAAGACAGACGCGGATGGTAATGTGACCATCTATAAAGCTCGGCTTGTCGCTAAGGGTTATCGACAAGTTCAAGGGGTTGACTACGATGAGACTTTCTCACCCGTAGCGAAGCTGAAGTCCGTCCGAATCATGTTAGCAATTGCCGCATTCTATGATTATGAGATATGGCAAATGGACGTCAAAACAGCATTCCTTAATGGTTTCCTTAAGGAAGAATTGTATATGATGCAGCCGGAAGGTTTTGTCGATCCTAAGAATGCTGACAAGGTGTGCAAGCTCCAACGCTCGATTTATGGGCTGGTGCAAGCATCTCAGAGTTGGAATATTTGTTTTGATGAGATGATCAAAGCGTTTGGGTTTATGCAGACTTATGGAGAAGCCTGCATTTACAAGAAAGTGAGTGGGAGCTCTGTAGCATTTCTCATATTGTATGTGGATGACATACTGTTGATGGGAAATGATATAGAATTCTTGGAAAGCATAAAGGCCTACTTGAACAAGTGTTTTTCAATGAAGGACCTTGGAGAAGCTGCTTATATATTAGGCATCAAGATCTATAGAGATAGATCGAGACGCCTCATTGGTCTTTCATAGAGCACGTACCTTGACAAGATATTTAAGATGTTCAAAATGGATCAGTCAAAGAAGGGGTTCTTGCCTGTATTGCAAGGTACGAGATTGAGCACGGCTCAATGCCCGACCATGGCAGAAGATAGAGAAAAGATGAGTGTCGTCCCCTATGCCTCGGCCATAGGGTCTATCATGTATGCTATGCTGTGTACCAGACCTGATGTAAACCTTGCCGTAAGTTTGGTAGGAAGGTACCAAAGTAATCCTGGCATGGAACACTGGACAGCGGTCAAGAATATCCTGAAGTACCTGAAAAGGACCAAGGAAATGTTTCTCGTTTATGGAGGTGACGAAGAGCTCGTCGTAAAGGGTTACGTCGATGCTAACTTCGACACAGATCTGGATGACTCTAAGTCACAAACCGGATACGTGTATATTTTGAATGGTGGGGTAGTAAGCTGGTGCAGTTGCAAGCAAAGCGTTGTGGCGGGATCTACATGTGAAGCGGAGTACATGGCAGCCTCGGAGGCAGCACAAGAAGCAGTCTGGGTGAAGGAGTTCATTACTGACCTAGGAGTCATACCCAATGCGTCGGGCCCGATGACTCTCTTCTGTGACAACACTGGAGCTATTGCCCTTGCCAAGGAGCCCAGGTTTCACAGGAAGACCAGGCATATCAAGCGTCGCTTCAACTCCATTCGTGAAAGTGTTCAAAATGGAGACATAGAGATTTGTAAAGTACATACGGACCTGAATGTAGCAGATCCGTTGACTAAACCTCTCCCTAGAGCAAAACATGATCAACACCAGAACTGCATGGGTGTTCGATTCATCACAATGTAACTAGAATATTGACTCTAGTGCAAGTGGGAGACTGTTGGAAATATGCCCTAGAGGCAATAATAAAATGGTTATTATTATATTTCTTTGTTCATGATAATTGTCTATTGTTCATGCTATAATTGTGTTATCCGGAAATCGTAATACATGTGTGAACACATAGACCACAACACGTCCCTAGTGAGCCTCTAGTTGACTAGCTCGTTGATCAAAAGATAGTCATGGTTTCCTGACTATGGACATTGGATGTCATTGATAATGGGATCACATCATTAGGAGAATGATGTGATGGACAAGACCCAATCCTAAGCTTAGCTCAAAGATCGTGTAGTTCGTTTTCTGTAGCTTTTCTGAATGTCAAGTATCATTTCCTTAGACCATGAGATTGTGCAACTCCCGGATACAGTAGGAGTTCTTTGGGTGTGCCAAACGTCACAACGTAACTGGGTGACTATAAAGGTACATTATAGGTATCTCCGAAAGTGTCTGTTGGGTTGGCACGAATCGAGACTGGGATTTGTCACTCCATATGACGGAGAGGTATCTCTGGGCCCACTCGGTAATGCATCGTCATAATGAGCTCAGTGTGATCAAGTGGTTGATCACGGGATCATGCATTACGGTACGAGTAACGTGACTTGCCGGTAACGAGACTGAACAAGGTATTGGGATACCGATTATCGAGTCTTGGGCAAGTAACGTACCGATTGACAACGGGAATTGTATACGGATTGATTAAATCCTCGACATCGTGGTTCATCCGATGAGATCATCGTGGAGCATGTGGGAGCCAACATGGGTATCCAGATACCGCTGTTGTTTATTGACCGGAGAGGCTTCTCGGTCATGTCTGCATGTCTCCCGAACCCGTAGGGTCTACACACTTAAGGTTCGGTGACGCTAGGGTTGTAGAGATATTAGCACACGGTAACCTGAAAGTTGTTTGGAGTCCCGGATGAGATCTCGAACGTCACGAGGAGTTCTGGAATGGTCCGGAGGTAAAGATTTATATATAGGAAGTCTAGTTTCGGCCATCGGGAAGGTTTCGGGGGTCACCGGTATTGTACCGGGACCACCGGAAGGGTCCCGGGGGTCCACCGGGTGGGGCCACCTATCCCGGAGGGCCCCATGGGCTGAAGTGGGAGGGGAACCAGCCCCTAGTGGGCTGGTGCGCCCCCCCTTGGTCCTCCCCTGCACCTAGGGTTAGAAACCCTAGGGGTGGGGGCGCCACCATTGCCTTGGGGGGCAAGGCACCCCCCTTGGCCGCCGCCCCCCTTTGGAGATTGGATCTCCTAGGGCCGGCACCCCCCAGGCACCCTATATATAGTGGGGGGGAGGGAGGGCTACGCACCCAAGCCCATGGCATCTCCCTCTCCCTCCCCTGACACTCCTCCATCTCCCTTGCGCTTGGCGAAGCCCTGCCGAGATCACCGTTGCTTCCGCCACCACGCCGTCGTGCTGCTGGATCTTCATCAACCTCTCCTCCCCCCTTGCTGGATCAAGTTGGAGGAGACGTCTTCCCAACCGTACGTGTGTTGAACATGGAGGTGCTGTCCGTTCGGCACTTGGTCATCGGTGATTTGAATCACGTCGAGTACGACTCCATCAACCCTGTTCTCTTGAACGATTCCGCTCGTGATCTACAAGGGTATGTAGATGCACTCCTCTTTCCCTCGTTGATATATGACTCCATAGATTGATCTTGGTGATGCGTAGAAAATTTTAAAATTCTGCTATGTTCCCCAACAGTATTTGGGTCAATGAACCCAATGCCATAGCGTCCAGCTTTTTTCATTTCATAGATCTTCATTATGCATAATACCACAGAAAAGAATATAGTGAGGATAATTACAGGTAATGATCAACGAGTACTACAGGTAGCTTGCACTACAAAAAAAGACACATCCGTGACATTTTGGGCCGAATGATTTTTTTCTGTCATACATATGACACTTCTATGAAGATAATTGTGACAAAACCCGGTATCATCATAGATGTGGTGGGCTCCTCCTTCTATGACAAAAAATCATGACAGAAAATGGGCTTTTCGTCCTGGGCGGGCCAGAGACGCAGCTGCTTGACATTCTTTGGGCCGTCCATGACGGAAAAAACCGTGGTAGAAGTGAGGGCGAGGAAAATTTTGGGGAGTTCCCGGTTACCGTGGGAGGTCGGGGGCCGAGCGATGCGCGTTTCTCTCAAACACGTACACGCATGTGTGCGAGGCGTTGGCTCTAACTAAACCTGAGCGATTGCACTGCGGGCTACGCGTTACTGAACCCGAGCGATCGATCGATGGCTGTTAACTGTACCCGATCGAGCAATTCCTTCGCTACTGCTGCTAACTGAAGCCGATCGATGCTGCCTCTAGGATGAACAGTGAGTGTTGCGGGGGGATTTGGATGAACAGTGAGCGGTGGCATTGCCTTTGGATGAACAGGACCTCGTGGTGTGGTGGAGGGCTGGATGAACAGTAGACGGTGGAGGGGTGCCCGTGGCGGGGTGGTTGAACAGGACCCCTGGTGTGGAGGGCTGGATGAATAGTAGATGGTGGAGGGGTGCCCATGGAGGGGTGGTTGAACAGTAGCCGGTGGAGTAGCGAGCGGTGGAGGTTGGATGAACAGGAGCCCGTGGAGGCTGGAGGAGGTTGACGGTAGCTCGTGGAGGCTGGAGGAGGTCGACGGTGGAGATGAACAGTATCCCGTGGAGTCCCGTTTTGCGGTACGCCACACCCCTCCCAATGAACAGGACCCCCATTTCGACTGTAGGAGGCCCGTTTCGTCCGTTTTGCGGTATGCCACACCCCTCCCGATCAACAGGACCCCCGTTTCGACCGTAGGAGGTCCGTTTCGTCCGTTTTGCAGTACGCCACACCCCTCCCGATCAACAGGACCCCCGTTTCGACCGTAGGAGGTCCGTTTCCTCCGTTTTGCGGTACACCACACCCCTCCCGATCAACAGGACCCTATTCCAAACGTAGGAGGTCTGTTTCCTCTGTTTTGCAGTACGCCATGCCTCATTTCCATCGCCTGTTCCATCTAAGCCCTCCTGATGAACACGACCATGCATTCCGTTCCGACCCAGCCGGTTGGCTCCCACGCGTTCCGTTGCCTCCTGATGAACACGGCGCATTCCGTTGCCTTCCCATGAACACGACGCATTCCATTGCCTCCCCATGAACACGACGATCACGCTGTTTCTCCGTTCCGACCCAGCCATATACACGAGCCCTGGCCGTACGTATGCGCGAGTAGGCATTCGAGAGCCCGCCCGTATGTACACATACGTGGCCGAATTTTCTTTCTTGCACCCTGGCCGCTGTACGTACATGTACATGCTACATGCGCGCCTCTACTACGACACGTGCGCGCCTCTACTACGACACGTGCGCGCCTCTACATCCACCAGTATATATGTACATACACGTTCGCGACCAGAATGACAACGCTACGTACGCTAGGACCAGGTGGGTCCCGACTGTTAGGCACTTCCTTGCCTGCGAAGATGTAGCTGGTGGGTCCCAGCAGTGAGGGGGGCGAATCGTTTTTTTTGCCCGGACGCACTTCCTTACATGTGAAGATGTAGCTGCTGGGCCCCAGCAGTCAGGGGCAAATGCTTTTTTCACAAAATACGGTGGCCCGTCCGGTGGGTCCCCGCTGTCAGGTGGAGGAATAATTCTTTTGCACGTAATAAGGAGGCACTTCCTTGCTACGGCCGTGGACCCAGCTGTCAGCTCTCCACGTACAGTCCACGTCTGATGGAAGTCGTTCCTTGACCACGTTGACTACGCCGCACCGAGAGCACCAGGGCGGTGGACAACGGCGAGGCCTAGGAAGGGGACGACGCGGAGCCGGGGAAGACGCGGCAGTGGATGCCCATGCGTAGAGGAGTACGAGGGTTCACTGGTTCGCTGCGGTGTGAGGCTGCCGCCGCTGCAGAATAACAGGGGGTGTGGGTGAGTAGAGGGATGGCCTGGCCAGCGGTGGGAGTAGTAGGGGGCGGTGAGGCCTCCGCCACATCGCAGCCGGCCACGGGAGGCAGGAGCACGAGGCATGACCAGCGCTGGTTTAGGCGGCTGGAGCAAGAAGACCAGAGGTTGAAGAAGCACTACAGCCGTTGGATGGACATCATACGGTCACTGGAGCTAGAATCGTGTATATTGACTAAGTTGACAAAGCCATCCGTCCCCGTCAACTTAGTAGGCCCACAAGTGAGCCTGCCACTATACTGGGTCCCAGCTAACAGGGGGAGTATTCATTTTTTGTGCGTAATAATTAAGGAGGCACTTCCTTGCGTGCGATGATATAGCTGGTGGGTTCGAGCTTTCAGCGGCGGTAACACTTTTTTTGCGAAATATAGAGGCCCTTTTGGTGGGTCCCTGATGTCAGGTGGAGGAATCATTATTTTGCGCGTAATAATGAGGCATTTCCTTGCGTGCAGCTGTGGACCCAGCTGTCAGCCTCTCCATGTACAGTCCACTTTAGATGCATGTCGGTCGTTGACCACGTTGACCAGGCCGTGCCGAGAGCACCAGGGCGGTGGACGACGGCGAGGCCTAGGAAGGGAACGACACGGAGGCAGGGAAGACTCGGCAGTTGTTTCCCACGCGGAGGGGAGTACGACTGTACGAGGGTTTACTGGTTCGTCTGCCGTTGCCGGAGAATAACAGTAGGTGTGGGTGAGTAGAGGGATGGCTAGGCCAGCGATGGGAGTACGGTGGGGCGGTGAGGCCTGCGCGGCAGCAGAGCCGGCCGCGGGGAGGAGGGAGCAGGAAGTCCCGCCGGCGCTTGTTTGAGCGGCTGGAGCAGGAAGAGCAGAGACTGAAGAAGCACGACGGCCGTTGGATGGCCATCCAACAGTCACTGCTTGTGCGTCAACCTTTTTTAGGAAAGCCTCAAATCTGTGGAAAACAACATACAACCCATCTGCCATTATTTCTAATAATTTACAGCCCATTTGCTAATTATTAATGTTTTTTTGGAGCCCATATTCTTTTTGTTAGCATTACAACCCATATTGTGGCCACGGTTAAAAAATTATACAAAATTTTGCATATTTCGGTGTGGTCCGAACTGTCTTTAATCCCAAAATTTTGACTCACATTCAAACTGATTTTAAAAATAAATGTATATCAATATAAAATCCAACAAATTCTCCACGCATAAAAATTAATGTAATTTAAAATCTTGAAATTAAAAAAGATAGTTGAAACTAATTGCCGGTTTGATGTGTTTTAAAAATGTACAACCCATTTCTCATTACTGATGGGCCATTTTCTCGGCCAGCCGAATGAAAGCTCTCCTCATCTTGAAAGATTTGCAGCCCAACATGACTGACAAAGCGACTTACTTGGCAAATCACAAAAAACTAGGTTGTGGCCGTGGACCCAGCTGTCAGCCTCTCTACGTACAGTACTCTTCCGATGGAAGTCGTTCCTTGACCACGTTGACCACGCCGCGCGGAGAGCACAATGGCGATGGACGACGGCGAGGCCTAGGAAGGGTCGACGAGGAGCGGGGGAAGACGCGGCAGGGGAAGCCCGCGCGGAGAGGAGTACGAGGGTTCACTGGTTTGGCTGCGGTGTGAGGCTGCTGTCACCGCAGGGCCTAGCCAGCAGTGGGAATAGTAGGGGGCGGTGAGGCCTCCGCGGTAGCACAGCCGGCCACGGGAGGCAGGAGCATGCGACACGACCGGCGTTGCTTTGGGCGGCTGGAGCAAGAAGACCAGAGGTTGAAGAAGCACTACGGCCGTTGGATGGACATCGTACGGTCACTGGAGCTAGAATCGTTCATATTGACTAAGTTGACAAAGCCCTTCGTCCCCGACAACTTAGTAGGCCCACAAGTCAGCCTCCCACCAAGGTGGGTCCCAGCTAGCCGAGGGAGTATTCATTTTTTTGTGTAACAAGGAGGCACTTCCGGTGGGTCTGAGCTGACAGTGAGGGGAACATTTTTTTCGTGAAATACGGTGGCCCGTCAGGTGGGTCCCAGCAGTCAGGGGGCAAACGTTTTTTCGCAAAATACGATGGCCTGTCCACTAGGTCCCTGCTGTCAGTTGGAGGAATCATTATTTTCCGCGTAATAAGGAGGCACTTACTTGCTGTGGCCGTGGACCCAGCTGAGACTCTCCATGTACATTATACTTCCGATGGAAGTCGTTCCTTGACCATGTTGACCTCGCCGCGTTCCGTTGCATGCATGCGTCCATGGGCGTGGTGCGTCCCCACTGTCAGCCTCTCACGTACAGTCATCTTTCGATGACTCTTGGTTGTTGACCACGTTGACCACACTGTGCCGAGCACACCCAGACTGGAACGACCCGGAGATGGGGAAGACGGGGCAGTGGAGTCGCGGATGGAGAGGAGTGGGAAACTTCACTGGTTCGGGTGCACGGCAGCACAGCCGCGGTGCCTCCCACGAGAGACAGGAGCAAGAACAGAGGTTGAAGAAGGAGCACGGCTCTTGGATTAACATCCAACGGTCTAGCTGCTAGAATCATTTGTTGATTAAGTTGACAAAGCCGTGCATACACGTCTGCTTAGTAGGCCCACAAGTCAGTCACCAAATCTGACGGGTCCCAGCTATCAACAGGATGAATATTTTTTTCGCAAAACAAGGAGGCAATTCCTTCCGTGCGAAGATATAGCCGGTGGGTCCCAACTGTCAGGTGGAGGAAACATTTTTTTCCAGCTTAATAAGGAGGAACTTTCCTTGTGTGCGACCATGGACCTCGTGGGTCCCAGCCGTCAGGATCTCCACGTACAGTCCTCTTCCGATGACTCTCGTTTGTTGACCACACCGCACCGAATGCAGCAAGGCGGTGGACGACGGCGAGGCCCGGACGGGAACGACTCGGAGATGGGAAAACGCGGCAGTGGAGTCGCAGATTGAGGGGAGGAGAAGGGTTATAACTGGTTCTGTTGCGGCATGGGGCTGTAGTCTGTGGAGAATAACAGGACGTGATACTCGATAAGAGATCCAAGTCCACCTCTTTTAAACCAGTGGATGAAATAGTCAAATTCCAAGTCCAACCAACGGACCCTACAAAAATAGCCTCCATCGGGGCACAGTTAAACCCCGCCGTGGACGCCGCACTACGAGAGTTCCTGCGCGAGAATTGGGACATATTCGCCTGGCATCCCTCAGACATGCCAGGAATCCCACGCAGGCTGGCTGAGCATAGCCTCAATATCCTAAAGGGATTCAAGCTGGTCAAGCAAGCTCTTCGGCGTTTCTCCGAACCTAAGAGACAGGCCATGGGAGAGGAACTAGCCAAGTTATTGGCGGCCGGATTCATCAGAGAAATAAAACACCCGGACTGGCTAGCAAACCTGGTGATGGTACCAAAGAAGGATAAATCCTGGCGCCTTTGTATCGATTTCAAGGACCTCAATAAAGCTTACCCAAAGGATACCTTCCCCCTCCCCCGCATCGATCAAATTATCAATCCTACCGCAGGACACGAGTCATTGTGTTTCCTCGACACATACTTCAGTTACCACCAAATCAAGATGGCGGAGTCCGACCAAGCCACAACAGCATTCAACACACCATATGGTCCCTTCTGTTTCAACACAATGCCTTTTGGGCTAAAAAACGCCGACGCAACATATCAGCGCATGATTCAGACATGTCTGGAGAAACAAATCGGCAAAACAGTACAGGCATACATAGACGATGTGGTTGTCAAAAACAAACACGTCGACTCTTTGATAGACGACTTGAGGCTCACATTTGACCACCTCCGAACATACGACATCAAGCTCAATCCGGAAAAATGTGTTTTCGGCGTACCAGCCGGAAAGCTCCTGGGTTTCATTGTCTACAGTAGAGGTATTGAAGCTAATCCGGCCAAAATCCGAGCTTTGTCACAGTTGGCTACCCCAACAGACCTCAAACAAATCCAGAAGTTAACTGGATGCATGGCGGCTCTAAGCCGCTTTATCTCCCGCTTAGGAGAAAAGGCTTTACCCCTTTATCGCCTCCTTCGGCGCACCGGACACTTTGAGTGGATGGATGTGGCCACAGCCGGATTGGAATAAATAAAGGCCATTTTGGCAACCAACCCAATCCTGGCCACGCCAAACATCGGTGAACCAATGTTGTTGTACATTGCGGCAACTCATCAAGTTGTAAGCGCAGTGCTCATCGTTGAACGGAAGCGGAGGACATAAATTCCCTCTTCAAAATCCGGTATACTATGTATCCACTGTCCTCACTCCATGCAAATTACGGTACCCACATTATGAAAAGATAGCATATGCGGTATTCATGGCATCCCGGAAGCTACGACACTACTTTCAAGAGTGTTCGATTACAGTAGCCTCAGAAGTGCCACTTAATGATATTATAAACAACTGCGACGCTACGGGCCGGATTGCTAAATGGGCCATTGAGCTCCTCCCGTTCGACATAACATATAAACCTCGACGAGCCATTAAGTCGCAAGTATTGGCCGACTTCGTCGTCGAATGGACGGAGGCCGAACTCCCTGAAGAGTATGGCACATACTCCAATTGGATCATAGCCGTTCTAGGGGCTGGCATTGTCCTGACGTCCCCAACCGGAGATACCGTTCAGTACGTACTGCAAATATTATATACAGACTCCAACAACGCAGCCGAATACGAAGCTCTGTTGCATGGTCTTCGGATGGCAGTCTCCATGGGCATTCAACGCCTGGAGGTGCGCGGGGATTCAAACCTCGCAATATCCCAAATAAATGGAGACTTTGACGCCAAGGATCCGAAAATGGCGGCCTACCGAAACGCCGTCCTAAAAATGTCAGCTCGGTTCGAGGGGCTCGAATTTCACCATGTGGCTCGGGAAAACAATCAGGCGGCGGATATCCTCACCCGCATTAGCGCAAAACGTGATGCGGTCCCCCCCCAACATATTTTTGGAGAGGCTGTTCAAGCCATCCGTAGTATGGGAAGGGGACACCGGTAACAATAGTTCGAACCCGGCCAAAATACCCGATACCGAACACTCTGACACAATCGGAGGCTCTGCCACCGAAATAACACCTTCAGCCCATGTAATGATGGCCATCATAGCCCTGTGGACAGAACCATTCCTGGACTACCTAACTAGGCACGAACTTCCGGAGGACCAAAATGAGGCATGCTGCATAGTGCGGCGATCTAAGGCCTACAGGGTCCATGAGGGAGAATAAAAAAGCACTATCGGAGTCCTTCAAAGGTGCATCTCCGAAGAGGAAGGGCGGAACCTTTTGGCAGAAATTCACGCCGGACTCGACGGTCACCACACCGCAGCACGGGCCCTTGTAAGCAAGGCCTTCCGTACAGGATTCTATTGGCCAACGGCCCGGGCAGATGCACATGACTTGGTCCAACGTTGCACCGGTTGCCTGCTCTTTGCAAATAAAAGCCACATGCCACCCACCGCCCTCCAAACAATCCCCATTACGTGGCCCTTCGCGGTCTGGGGGCTTGACATGGTTGGACCCCTTAAAGGGGGAACCCACAAGAAAAAATACTTACTAGTCATGGTGGATAAATTCACCAAATGGATAGAGGCCAAACCTGTTAAAATAGCCGAATCCGGACCGGTGATAGACTTCATATCTGGGGTCGTACACCGTTATGGCGTCCCCCACAGCATCATCACTGACAACGGCACGAACATCACTGCCGATGAGGTAAAACTCTGGTGCAGCAAAATGGGCATCAAGCTCGATTATGCTTCAGTCTATCACCCGCAAACCAACGGCCAAGTTGAGCGAGCAAACAGTCTTATAATGAGCGGCATTAAACCCAGATTAGTACGTTCCTTAACGGAGTCTAACACACATTGGGTAGAGGAGCTTGACTCCGTACTCTGGGGGCTGCGGACCACGCCGAACCGTAGTACCGGATATACACCCTTCTTTATGGTGTACGGCGCAGAGGCAGTCCTGCCCTGCGACAAAATTCATGACTCACCTCGGGTGCACATGTACGAAGAAAGAGAAGCCGAGCTTGATCGGCAGGACAGTCTGGACACCCTGGAGGAGGCGCACGATGTAGCAAAAGCCCGTTCCGCATTTTATCAGCAACAGGCTCGCAGATACCAAAGCAGAGAAGTACGGGCCAAAACTTATGACGTTGGCAAACTAGTTCTACGCCTGCCGGATAAGAAAAAGAACAAGCTCGAGCCCAAATGGGAAGGTCCCTTCATTATTGACCAAGTGCTAACTGGTGGAGCGTACCGACTGCGGGATGCATCGACTAATCGACTCGAGCCGAACCCATGGAACGCGGCCAGGCTTCGAAGATTCTACGCCTAGCGCCAGACTCTATGTTCGTCTCCTTCCTCTGTCCATTTTTTGCATATACATTATCTGCCTTGTTTTTCTTTCTCTCTTTCTTTTATTCCTTCTTTAGGCCTTCAAAGGCCAACTTGTGCCTCGCTTGCACATTATAGAAGTGCTAGCCATGCTCATCATACCTGGGGGCTTCTTTCACAGAAGCTTAATTATTTATCTGGGCCTCATGCCCCGCACATGTGTTATGCTTCCGCATGTACCTTTTTTTGCCATTATATGCATCGATAGGACTTAAGTTTTGGCCAAGCTGGGTTGCATGGCTCTTGTATTTATGCCCTACGTTCCCGTTAATTCGGCTAGGGCATAAGGGGAGCACCTCTGCGATTGTTACTGCTGGGTCTGCCGGATGTGTACCTCAGACTGGGTGAAGCCGAAAGCTAGCGTTCTTAAGGGAATATTCGGTCGGTGAACAAAAGATGATTTTTTTATTTTCCATATCTGCCCCCAGATGTTTTTTTCCTGCGTTTCTTATTGCAGTCCGGACATGCACTTTAGGGCATGCATACCCATGGAATGGAACCCTTAACGGAACTATTCTCCCTGAAAGATGTTTCTTACTACCCATGTAATATAACATAACTAGTTGGGCACTTGTCCGTTCAAGCACTAATGACCCCTACGCTTGGTATCCACGCATACCCCGGTTCTTATATAACTGAGCGGGTATTTGGATACACTCCGGACTATCGAGTCCCGAGGTTGAAGCGAAAAGGTCCGCCAAGACAAATGATCTACAATCCGGCTAGAAGGCATTATACATGTCACTTTAATTACATAGTCATGCAGACCGACTAAATTCATCTTCTATACCATCCAATAGGCAGTCTAGCCTACAATCCTGTTGGGAATACTTTGCGGCTAATTCTACTTGCCTATAAACTAAGCTAACAGGGATCTCTTTTCCTTCGGGCCCCACAGGTCCGACCTCGGCCATGTGATTTGGGTCAGCCTTGGTATACCGCGTCTTCACCATGGCCCAGGCTTCTCTGGCACCTTGTCGGCATGCCGATATCTTCCATAATCGGAAGCGCCGCCGCGCTCCCTTGAGCTTCTCCATAAGCTCTGCAACGCCCTTGGGCAGGGAGACGGATGGCCACAAGGCCTGGGCAACACCTTGCATCACCTGCCGAACTTGTTCGTGTAGATGTGAGAGCTCGGATAGAAGATCACCCGCAGACCCGGGCATTTCCTCCGTGGGACGACCCGTCAGCATACCTACAGACATAACGCTGTCAGTCGGCTTCTTCGCCGAACTCCTTCAAAAGGATTCGTTCAAGCACTTACTGAAAATGTCGCGTCGAAGCCGCTTATTCTCCTTCTCGGAGTCTGCAAGCTGGGCTCGAACGTCTTTTAGTTCCATGCTCAGCTTGATATTGGTGTCTTCGAGATTGTTTTTCTCCCGCCTAACCTCAGTCAGCACGCATTTGCCAGCCTCTAGCTGCCGCACGACATGCTCGTCCTCCGGATTTTCTACGGATTCATCTGCAACATCTATTGTTAGATCTGCAGCCACGCCGCACACTATATGGTAACCATCATTCCTTAAAGTAAATGTTACGAGCGGGCAGTACCTGCAATGCGGCAACAGTGGCCCACAGTTGGGTCTTGCATTCCTCTAGCTCCTGTGATAGCCTATTATTCTTCTTTGTAAGAACCTGCATAATAAAGATGATCCTTAAATCAGTTCTGCTAACTGTTTCAAGTCTCAGGATCTACTGATACATATAAATCATCAGATTTACTTACCCGTACATCCTTTACATACTGATCTGTGGCCTTGGCTAGACCATCTCGAGCAGCACAGAGATACGCCTCTCCGGAATTGAAGGCATCAAATGCCTCTGGTGAGAAACAAGCGTCATGGAGTACGGCCCGGCGGCGCCTATGATTCATGGCGCTTTCCACTTCTGAGTTTGTAGCGGATAATCGATCCGCAGCCTCTGTAGGGGGATTATCCGGCGCCCGCCCCATATCGGCTTCCGCCTCTATGTCTGGTCCTGGTGCCCGACTGGTGGAAGCGTGATTAGTAACATCGCTGGACATATTCCGGTGAGCGTTTTTTCTGTTAAAGAAACACGGGCGTCATTACATTTCGAGAAAGACGACAACCATGGAGCGGGGTTTTTGTTATACCTTTGCGTCGGCGTCTCCGTCCTGACCGCCTTCCTTTTTGGCCTACTTGGCCTCGGTGCCTCTTGTTGGCGAGTTGCTGCGGGTTCGGCAGGGCGTCCCGAATGTCTTTCCAGTAAAAATGCCATATGTATATGGTGGGTGAAGTGTCTAGAAGGGGATCCTAGTTTTTGCAGTTGGGATTTTTGGTTTTTCTTACGTGCGATGCAGGGAGCAGTCCGGGATAGTCAGCCGTAATGGCCACCATGGCATCATCGCAGCTTAACTGATAGAACTGCCGGTCTATCAGCTCCACAAATATAACCGGATCTTCTTCAAGTCCGGAGTCGAGGGCCCGGTCAGGGTCCTCTGGTTGTGGAGAAGGGCTGTTGACCTCCTTTATGGCTTTTCGCAGTTCCTGCCGCAAAGTGGCAAGGTGAATACTTACGACAAAGAATGTGGGAAAAATGGGAGTAAGGAGATATAACTTACCCAGCTTGGAGGATTGTACATGGAGAATCCATCCTATGGCTTGATGCGGGTGAACTCCTCTTCCTCTCCCTTGAACAATTCGGACAGAATTTTTGCTAAAGCGGCAGCATTGTCCGGACCCTTACGCCCGCAGCGGGTGGCATCATCCGCCCCGTTAAAACACCACAAGGGGTGCCCACGATATTGAAGTGGTTGCACGTCCCGCATTATGCAAATCGACATAACTTCGATTACTGTCAATCCTGATTGAGCCAGTGCTTTAATCCGGTTCATCAGATAGAGGACTTCTCCATTGTCTTCCACCTGGGGGCTCTGTGGGCGCCAACTTCGGCGTTTCTTCAGAGGAGCATTGTTGAACTCAGGAAGACCCCGCCGAACAGGGTCTGGAAGGAGAACGTCCTCCATATAAAACCATTCTGAAGGCCAGTCTTCGGATGACTTCTTCGGGGTACCGGACAGGTATCCGGTACCAGCGATGCGCCATATTTTGGCTCCGCCCACTTGATAAAGTGACCCCCTCTGTGTGCGAGGGACGAGGCAAAATAGCCTTTTCCACAGCTCGAAGTGAGCCTCGCAGCCCAGGAACAACTCGCAGAGAGCAACATAGCCGGCGATGTGTAGAATGGAGGCAGTGGTGAAATTGTGTAATTGGAGGCCATAGAACTCCAGGAGCCCGCGGAGGAACGGATGAATTGGAAATCCGAGTCCCCTTAATAAATAAGGAACAAGGCAGACCCGTTCCCCCATAGAGGGATAGGGAAGGCTCTCCGCTTGCTCCCCGCCATTGTAGGTGGCAAGCCCGGCTCAAACGGGCACCATATACGCCGGAGGGAGAAATCCCTTAGTCTGCAGTTTGACTAATCGACTGTGCGGGACTGAACACCTCTCCCAATCATCGGTCTTAGGGCTACGGGGGCGGGAGGAGGAGCTGCGGAGGTCAGCCATGCTGGAATGGATCTTTGCGAAACGCGCTCTGATGGATTCTCACTGGGGGAGGATGGTATAGATCGGATCTAAGAATCCCCATCCCTTTAATAGACAATTTATTTATCTAGCTAGGGGGGCGAATGTAAAAACATCCAGGCGCCTCGTATTCATTCGACGCATGGGAGATAGCCCTTATTGGGCACACAAGCCAAGAGGTCCAAACATTTATGGGACCGGACACTGCTTTACAAACATTCGAAAGATGGAGAAGAACCCGCCTTGCAATGCCGAAGACAACACTGCGCGCCAGACTCATCGTCATTGAAGCCTGGTTCGGGGGCTACTGAGAGAGTCCTGGATTAGCGGGTATTCAGACAGCCGGATTATATCCTTTGGCCGGACTGTTGGACTATGAAGATACAAGATTGAAGACTTTGTCTCATGTCCGGATAGGACTCTACTTGGCGTGGAAGGCAAGCTAGGCAATACGGATATGTATATCTCCTCCTTTGTAACCGACCTTGTGTAACCCTAGCCCCCTCCGGTGTCTATATAAATCGGAGGGTTTTAGTCCATAGGAAAACAAACAATCATGCCATAGGCTAGCCTCTAGGGTTTAGCCTCTCCGATCTCGTGGTAGATCAACTCTTGTAATACTCATATCATCAATAATAAATCAAGCAGGACGTAGGGTTTTACCTCCATCAAGAGGGCCAGAACCTGGGTAAAACATCGTGTCCCCTGCCTCCTGTTACCATCTGCCTTAGACGCACAGTTCGGGACCCCCTACTAGAGATCCGCCGGTTTTGACACCGACACTACCCCTATCTTGTTTAGATTTGGAGAGAATGAGAGTGTGTGAATAGAGCAACCCTAGCAAGCAAGCGCGGAGGCTCCGGCCTATATATACGTAGTGGGGTAATTTTCCTTTTTCACTCCATCAAAACAATCGTTTAAAATTGTGTACTACTACATGCCAGGTCGCGGTTTTTTTAGTTGTTGATTGTTTTTTGAGATAGCTACCCGCTTGTTCCAAGTGGTGTTACGGTGTGCCAGGTCGCACTTTGTATCGTTCAAGTCTGGTACTACAAGTCCCTCCATTAACTGAACAACCACCCCCTCATAAAAATTGTGAACAAGCCCACAGCTAAAATTAGCGGAAACGTGGGCTGCCCCAACATGCATTATTATTTATATTTTCTACTCCCTCCGTTCCTAAATATAAGTCTTTTTTATTAGCCACACCAAAGACAAGAATTTTTTATTAGCAGTGAACCCCACATGTCATAGACACAAAAATTGTGGCAAGATTCCCTTAGGCAAGCCAAAGTGTGTCTAACAATTTGAGCAACTCAGGTTAGGCAAGTGTGGCAAGTGTGGGAAAAATAATGTGGCAACATAAGACAAACATAGTCACAATCCAAACAGCCCCGTAATTTTTTGTGACATGCATGAAAATTTGGTTAGTTAAATTTATAGTCAAAATTTGGCAAGTTGCATCAAATCAACACATGCAAGCATCAAAAGGAAAGTCACAGCATGCATGCATGCGCTGTACTCCCTCTGTTTCCAAATATAAGTCTTTTTAGAGATTGCAACAAGTGACTACATACGAAGTAGAATATGTCTACTCCTACATACGAAGTAACCCATTTGAAATGTGTAAAAAGACTTATATAGAGTGCAGTGCTTTGATGTGTCGCGTCAACTCGTACAAGACAGAGAAATTTGATTACTACAATGCCCTCTCCCTCGCGGACTGAGCTCCGGTGCATTAACTGCACCTGCCTTTGGCCGCATGACAGGAGGGCCAACCACCTGTTGGGCCCACCTCTCATAGACGCAAAGGCAGGAGCAGTAAGTAGAAGCTTTCGCTACACGCTATCCCTCCCGCACGAGGTGTACGGACATGCAGCAGTGGATTCGATACTATAGAAGTAGGAGTAACATCATTGTTCGTCTTCTCGAAGAGGCGAAGAGCCAAGCGCAACCCGAACATGGCAATTGCGAACGCTTGCGTGGTGCGGTTCCTTGGAGTACTAGCCAGGCTCTTGCATGAGACAAAATTGCTATTGTTTAACAATTAAACTCCATTATCCATTTGTTGATACTCATTCTGCATAGGTCCACACGCTTAGCACCGTTTCCTCCTGGGGTCACCAATGTTTATTTGCTAATTAATAGCATTGCATGCAATGAACTAGCCATTGCAAGTAATTAAAAGCATGCACACCTCTCATCTCTTATTGGTTGATATGTTAAGAAACAAGAAACAAGGTAGAAGTTAATGCACCGCGCCTAAGTGTTTTGGGACTATTTGGTTTTCGTAAGATGACTTACACACCTAGACAGAGGGAGTAGTATAGCCCTGTAAACCGAAAAGGAGTATTTGCCTTTCTAGAGATTTCAACAAGTGACTAGACTACACCGTGTGCAGTACTCCCTCCCTTCTGGTTTATAGGGCTCAAATCTCAAATCTCATGAACCAAGGCATTTTGCGATTGGAGGAATGTATCTCATACTTTACAAAACTGCCCTAATTAAACTCATGCATTAATTACGTAGTTCTCTCGTTTTCCTCTGCTACCTCTTTTAGCACTGCGTTAGTTTTCCCCGAAGAGGAAGGGATGATGCAGCAAAGTAGCATAAGTATTTCCCTCAGTTTTTGAGAACCAAGGTATCAATCCAGTAGGAGGCTACGCGCGAGTCCCTCGCAACTGCACAAAACAAATAAATCCTCACAACCAACGCAAATAGGGGTTGTCAATCCCTATAGGGCCACTTATGAGAGTGAGATCTGATAGATATGATAAGATAATATTTTTGGTATTTTTATGAAAAAGATGCAAAGTAAAATAAAGGCAAAGTAAATGGCAAAGTAAATAACTAAGTAGTAGGAGATCAATATGATAAAGATAGACCCGGGGGCCATAGGTTTCACTAGTGGCTTCTCTCGAGAGCTTAAGTATTCTATGGTGGGTGAACAAATTACTGTTGAGCAATTGACAGAATTGAGCATAGTTATGAGAATATGTAGGTATGATCATGTATATAGGCATCAGGTCCAAGACAAGTAGACCGACTCCTGCCTGCATCTACTACAATTACTCCACTCATCGACCGCTATCCAGCATGCATCTAGAGTATTAAGTTAAAAAGAGAGTAACGCCTTAAGCAAGATGACATGATGTAGAGGGATAGACTCATGCAATATGAAGAAAACCCCATCTTGTTATCCTCGATGGCAACAATACAATACGTGCCTTGCTGCCCTTACTATCATCGGGAAAGGACACCGCAAGATTGAACCCAAAGCTAAGCACTTCTCTCATTGCAAGAAAGATCAATCTAGTAGGCCAAACCAAATTGATAATTCGAAGAGACTTGCAAAGATAACCAATCATACATAAAAGAATTCAGAGAAGATTCAAATATTATTCATAGATAGACTTGATCATAAACCCGCAATTCATCGGTCTCTACAAACACACCGCAAAAAGAAGATTACATCGAATAGATCTCCACAAGAGAGGGGGAGAACATTGTATTGAGATCCAAAAAGAGAGAAGAAGCCATCTAGCTACTAACTATGGACCCGTAGGTCTGAAGTAAACTACTCACACTTCATCGGAGAGGCTATGGTGTTGATGTAGAAGCCCTCCGTGATCGATGCCCCCTCCGACGGAGCTCCGGAACAGGCCCGAAGATGGGATCTCGTGGATACAGAAAGTTACGACGGTAGAATTAGGGTTTTGGCTTCGTATCTGATCGTTTGGGGGTACGTGGGTATATATAGGAGGAAGAAGTATGTCGGTGGAGCAACAGGGGGCCCACGAGGGTGGAGGGCGCGCCTGGGGGGGGGGGGTAGGCGCGCCCCCTATCTTGTGTCCTCCTATTACGTGACTTGACATAGGGTCCAAGTCTCCTGAGTTGTATTCGATGAGAAAATCACGTTCCCGAAGGTTTCATTCCGTTTGGACTCCGTTTGATATTCCTTTTCTTCGAAACCCTAAAACAGGCAAAAACAACAATTCTGGGCTGGGCCTCCGGTTAATAGGTTAGTCCCAAAAATAATATAAAAGTGGATAATAAAGCCCAATAATGCCCAAAACAGTAGATAATATAGCATGGAGCAATCAAAAATTATAGATACATTGGAGACATATCAAGCATCCCCAAGCTTAATTCCTGCTCGTCCTCGAGTAGGTAAATGATAAAAACAGAATTTTTGATGCACAGTGCTACTTGGCATAATTTTAATGTAATCCTTCTTAATTGTGGTATGAATATTCAGATCCAAAAGATTCAAGACAAAAGTTCATATTGACATAGAAAATAATAATGCTTCAAGAATACTAACAAAGCAATTATGTTTTCTCAAAATAACATGGCTAAAGAAAGTTATCCCTAAAAAATCATATAGTCTGGCTATGCTCTATCTTCACCACACAAAATATTTAAATCATGCACAACCCCGATGACAAGACAAGCAATTGTTTCATACTTTTGACATTCTCAAAACTTTTTCAATCTTCATGCAATACATGAGCGTGGGCCATGGATATAACACTATAGGTGGATTAGAGTGGTGGTTGTGGAGAAGACAAAAAGGAGAAGATAGTCTCACATCAACTAGGCGTATCAACGGGCTATGGAGATGCCCATCAATAGATATAAATGTGCGTGAGTAGGGATTGCCATGCAACGGATGCACTAGAGCTATAAGTATATGAAAGCTCAAAAAGAAACTAAGTGGGTGTGCATCCAACTCGCTTGCTCACGAAGACCTAGGGCATTTTGAGGAAGCCCATCTTTGGAATATACAAGCCAAGTTCTATAATGAAAGATTCCCACTAGTATATGAAAGTGATAACATGAGAGACTCTCTACTATGAAGATCATGGTGCTACTTTGAAGCACAAGTGTGGTAAAAGGATAGTAACATTGTCCCTTCTCTCTTTTTCTCTCATTTTTTTATTTGGGCCTTTTCTCTTTTTTATGGCCTCTTTTATTTCTATTTTTTTATTTGGGCTTCTTTGGCCTCTTTTATTTATTTTTCGTCTGTAGTCTCATCCCGACTTGTGGGGGAATCATAGTCTCCATCATTCTTTCCTCACTGGGACAATGCTCTAATAATACTGATCATCACACTTTTATTTTTCTTACAACTCAACAATTACAACTCGATACTTAGAACAAAATATGACTCTATGTGAATGCCTCCGGCGGTGTACCGGGATATGCAATAATGCATGAGTGACATGTATGAAAGAATTATGAATGGTGGCTTTGCCACAAATACGATGTCAACTACATGATCATGCTAAGCAATATGACAATGATGGAGTGTGTCATAAACGGAACGGTGGAAAGTTGCATGGCAATATATCTCGGAATGGCTATGGAAATGCCATAGTAGGTAGGTATGGTGGCTGTTTGAGGAAGGTATATGGTAGGTGTATGATACCGGCGAAAAGGTGCGCGGTATTAGAGAGGCTAGCAAGGGTGGAAGGGTGAGAGTGCGTATAATCCATGGACTCAACATTAGTCATAAAGAACTCATATACTTATTGCAAAAATCTACAAGTTATTAAAGCAAAGTATTATGTGCATGTTCCTAGGGGGATAGATTGGTAGGAAAAGACCATCGCTCGTCCCCGACCGCCACTCATAAGGAAGACAATCAATAAATAAATCATGCTCCGACTTCATGACATAACGGTTCACCATACGTGCATACTACGGGAATCACAAGCTTCAACACAAGTATTTCTCAAATTCACAACTACTCAACTAGCATGACTTTAATATCACCATCTCTATATCTCAAAACAATTATCAAGTATCAAACTTATCATAGTATTCAACACACGTATAAGAAAGTTTTATTATTAATCTTGCATACCAAGCTTATTAGGATTTTAAGAAAATTACCATGCTATTAAGACTCTCAAAATAATCTAAGTGAAGCATGAGAGATCAATAGTTTCTATAAAACAAATCCACCACCGTGCTCTAAAAGATATAAGTGAAGCACTAGAGCAAAATTATATAACTCAAAAGATATAAGCGAATCACATGGAGTATTCTAAAAAATTCCAAATCTTACATGGCTCTCTCAAAAGGTGTGTACAGCAAGGATGATTGTGGTAAACCAACAAGCAAAGACTCAAATCATACAAGACGCTCCAAGAAAAACACATATCATGTGGTAAATAAAAATATAGCTCCAAGTAAAGTTACCGATAGAAGTAGACGAAAGAGGGGATGCCTTCCGGGGCATCCCCAAGCTTTGGCTTTTACGAGTCCTCAGATTATCTTGGGGGTGCCATGGGCATCCCCAAGCTTAGGCTCTTGCCACTCCTTGTTCCATAATCCATCAAATCTTTACCCAAAACATGAAAACTCCACAACACAAAACTTAAAGTAGAAAATCTCGTGAGCTCCATTAGCGAAAGAAAACAAAAGACCACTTCAAGGTACTGTAATGAACTCATTCTTTATTTATATGGGTGTTATACCTACTGTATTACAACTTCTCTACGGTTTATAAACTATTTTACTAGCCATAGATTCATCAAAATAAGCAAACAACACATGAAAAACAGAATCTGTCAAAAACAGAACAGTCTGTAGTAATCTGTAGCTAGCGCAAGATCTGGAACCCCAAAAATTCTAAAATAAATTTCTGGATGTGAGGACTTTATATATTAATCATCTTCAAAAAGAATTAACTAAATAGGACTTTCCAAATAAAAATTACAGCAGTTCTCGTGAGTGCTAAAGTTTCTGTTTTTTACAGCAAGTTCAACAAGACTTTCCTCAAGTCTTCCCAACAGTTCTACTTGGCACAAACACTAATTAAACACAAAAAAACAGAGGCCATATAATTTATTTATTACTAAACAGGATCAAACAGCAAGGAATAAAAACAAAATTGGGTGGCCTCCCAACAAGCGCTATCGTTTAACGCCCCTAGCTAGGCATAACAAGCAAGAATAGATCTAGGTATTGCCATCTTTGGTAGGCAATCCATAGATGGCTCTCATCTCTCCCTAATAATAAAGCACGGATGGACTACGTGGGTTCACTGTCACAATACGCTTTCTTTCTATGAATTCACGCTTTCAGTTTGAATTTAAAACATATACGTGAGGTGGTACTAATTTGGGGAGTTACGTTGTGTGCTTGAACGATGCAAACAATTCCCGCCCGTGCGCTTCGGCCCAGTAAATCAGGCCCATGTGTTTTTTCTAATTAACCCACTGTTCTATTAGTCTACTATCAAAAAAGAAAAAACGGTTCACTGAAAAATAAACGTACGCATCTGCCTCCTCCTCAACCCTTGGTGTGTGCCCAAGCTGTCGCCACCGCCGCACGGCCGCACCTGATCCCGCTTGCCATCCACGCCGCCGTGGTCGCACGTCAGCCCACTCGCCGCCGCCGCACGTCAGCCCACTCGCTGCCGCCGCACGTCATCCCGCTAGCCACACAGGCCGTCGCGGCCGCACCTCAGCCTGCTTGCCGCCCACGCCGCCGCGGCCGCTCGCCGTTCTCCGCCGCAACCAACCACCTCCGTCTCCCATCCACGACTAGATCGACACCCCTCTAATGGATGCCGCCCCAACCACCTCACCCAACAGGACGCCGGCCCAGCCAACCTCGACAAGACATTGCTTGCCCCTACATGCCTCTACCTCCTCGACGCAGGATGACTCTGACACTCCTCTGCCTCCTCTTTGAGGACGGCTTTGGAGGACGGTGTTTCCGCAGCTCCGCATCGGACGCGAGCGTGGCATGGAGCATCTGCCTCCTTTCCTGCGACGAGAAATCCATAGCCCCCTCAATCAGCATGGTAATCTCTTTCTATTATTCACCCTGAATCTATCGTACACACATTACATGCTTATGTATTGACTCAATGATTATCCTATTTTTAGGATTGAACTTGCGTTTTGTGCAATGTCACCAGTTCATGGGGTACATCATGAGTATGTCTTGGAACTGATTCAGAGGCATGTTAATTTTGGAGTAGCTTGCATTCTTTTCCACAGGAATAAAATTGATGATACTCGATTAACAAATTCTTTTTTGATATGTTTGCAATTAGTCAATCATCTTTTCCATAGGAATAAAATTGATGATACTCGATTAACAAATTCTTTTTTGATATGTTTGTAATCAGTCAATCATCTTTTCCACAGGAATAAAATTGATGATACTCAATTAATAAATTCTTTTTGATACGTTTGTAATCAGTCAATCATTTAGATACAATGAGTCTGGACCTTGTGGACACTCCTCCCTAGACAACTTGTTCTCTTCCTTCGGCTTGCCTTCCAGAGGGTCTTCATAGCTTCAGTTATAGTCTATAGGACATACGAAAGTTGCAGACAAATCGATTGAAATTATGTGCTAAGCCTCAGGCTCCTTTGCCACTGTGCCAGCTTGTTGATATTAGAGGGAGGATCAAAGGGACGACTGGTACTTTCCCTTACAGCAGCTGGTGAAAAGCAAAGAATTTTCTCAACCAATGAAGCTTTCTTGGTGGTGTCTAGGTTATGAATTCCTACGATTTTAGGTGTGCTGCAATCCAGGAATACAGCAAGACAGAACAATGGACATTGATGGTACTATGAGTGTCTAGGTATTGGCATATTGTGGTAAGGTGCCGCTGACTCTATGAGGTGTGTAAAATCTGGATCTATAAATGCCCCAGGTTGCCTTGGGGGGGGGCAAATGTTGCAAACTGGTCAAGGTTAGTTATATTTCTTCTTTGCCATTTGTCTGGATAATCCTCTCTGGCAAGTTCACCTAGGACGATATAATCTGCTATTTACTTTCTATATGGTTCAGCATGAGAAGATAACTTTAGGAGAATATAATCATCTACCCATGTGATATTTACTTCATCTGCGTTTCAGCCTGTTCAAACTCTGTACAAGCGCCCAAATGGACAAATTTTGATTTGGCGACTTGGTGTTTAACTGTTCTTATTGAATATTGGATCCTGGCCCTTATGTTATCGACCTGTAGTATGTTTCTAGCTGGGTGTCTATTGCTTCTCTTAAGGTCGCAGTAGTTTGATTGACATTATATATATATATATAACAATTTCATTTGGATCACACAACATTCTTTTTCTTGAAAAATCACATGGTTTATTGGACTTGAATTAGCAGTGTGGTTCATGTGATATCCCCAACCCTGAGTACTTTGAGCTTGACAAGCATGACTTTGATCTGATTGCTGCTATTGGAATTGAGATCTGGACAATGCAGGATGGAATCCTTTACGGCAATATTCTTATTACCAATGATTACAAGGTAGCCACCTCTATCCTGGAGAAGACATGGAAGCCCAAGTTTGATGTTGAGAAGGAAAAAAGTAGATGGTTGAACAGTGGAACATCTAGCCTCCCACTTGGCAAGGTGCAGCAGCCTTCTTTTTTTCTCTTTCCCAAGAGCCCATCGTGGATCATAAGTAGGTTCGATCTGATGATCTAGATCGAGTAGGTCAAAGGGACTTGCCGGCAACACTCCTCTTTGAGCTGGTATATCATTCATCTTAGGTGATTTCCACCTTGGAAAATATCATGGAACATCAAAAAATGCATTTCGAAAAGGTTCCTGCAAAATTCATTTTATTGATCTTGCATTTATGAAAATTATGAATAGGACAATCGTTCGTGTTTTCTTCCAGATGTTCTAATGTATCAAATGATGCCATGATAGTTGGCATTCATGCTTCAAGTATGACATCAGCTCAACCATCGCCAATAGTCTTCTTTCTTGCTATCCAAGTCTTAAAAGAGCAGAAAATCTTTGAACAAGGGGTGGGTGGGGGTACACGGTTTGGTCCCCTGTGCAGAATAAAACAGTTATATGATACATAGGCTACAATTTTCAGAACTGAAACACGGGTAGGTTCCAGTTGTGATTCCGATGTACAACTCCGATTAGTATTTATTCCCACCGGCTGTATATACTGCCTATAATCAACATACCTGTTTTGTGGAATTTTGATCAAATTTGTAAAGCATGGCCTGTCAGCTTATATTGTCTATCTTGTTCATCTGTGAGCCCAACTAAACTAATTCCGTCGTTTGTATTTGATTGAAAAATAGCATGAGTTTACGAGTTGATTTCACATATTTATTTGACAAGCCCGGTTGTATTTGGCAACCTCTTGCTTAATTTTCAATTTGGCCGGCCTATTGTTTAGTAGGTCTAATATCCCACGCAATTTGTATGAGGACCAAAGGATTATTGTAGTCTGGATGTGTGCATCCTCTTTAACTATCAGTCTATTATGATAACTAACAATAAATTATTATGGCATCCAAGGATTTGTACCCTGACTATAATGCTTTTCCATCACCTTAGATTATGAGTTTGATATTTTAGGAATCGTGTTACTTAGAACAACTTGATAAGGTTATCTGAAAACCAAGATTACACAAACCCTGAGTTTTTGGATAGACATGAGCAAGTTGATTATGATGTTATCTTTTCTGCATCACATGGACGCCCTGCACTGCCCCCACCAGGATTGCGCTACCTTGCCCTGCCCGAGATCACCGCCGGCTACATCGCTATGCTCCTCATGGCCAGGTAAGAGCCTAGGCCAAATAACAAGCACATATTTGTGATCTAATTAAATGTGCCAATGGACAAGTACGTACCATCCTACAAATATTGTTGTCATTGTTCTTATGTTGTCAGTACGACAAACAAAAATCCATCCAGTCCACGACCTCCTCCTTATTGCACGATGGTGATGTGTGTGTATGGTCAGCCTGCAATGACAGATAGTTCACAGTCCCAACTCAGTCTGTTGTCATTATGCCCCCCACATTAGCAACATATAACCCTTGTTCTGGTTTATTTTCAAGAAGGCAGAAGCAGCAACAGCAGCAGCAGGCGCGGCCGAAGATCCCGGCGCCGCCCGCCGAGAAGCCTGTGGCTGATGACGATAGGAGCGAGGACATCGCCAGCCCAGACACCCAGCTCACCTTCCCCGAGGACGATGAGCATGACGAGGCAGCGACAGTGGACGACGAAGCCAAGGCCAGCGTGCAGGACAAGGTGAGCCGCCAGGCCGCGAGATTAGTGGGGAAGAACAACATGGAGCAGCTGCCTTAGCTTAGGCTAGGGCTTACGTGTGCCGGACGCAAGCGGTGCTACCCGCAATAGCTCTCGCCTTGCCGCTGGTGGTGGAGACGGCCTCGAATGGTAGACCGCATCTCTCCTTGTGTGAATCATCTACGTGAGGAGCGGCGACGCACAAGGAAGTACTGGAGAATGGGGAAAGATAAAGGAAGAGCCCTCACGGCGAAGCACAAGGGAGTACTGTTTTTTAGTAGAACACAACAGAGCACTAGAGAAGGTGTATGAAGATGAGTTAGTGAGTCCATCTGTGTACGTTAAGTATTTTGTTTGGGCCAAGCCCAAATAGGTAAAAAAAACTCTTCTCAACCAAAGAATCAACTATCTGTAAAACTTACCCAAAAATGTCCAAACAAAATTAGCACACAAAAAAAGTTTTAAAACATTTCAAAAAATATGTTTGTAATTTTTAGAAACACTTAAAAATTCTCCCCAAAATCACTTTTTACTAGGATACCATTTGGAAATATACAACAGAAAAAACATTCTTTAAAAAACATCTATTAAAAATGTTAATTTACATAGAAATGTTCCAATTTTCATAAAAATGTTAATTATTCTTCAAAAGGTGTCACATTTTGTATGAAAAGATTAACTTTTATTAAGTAAATTCCCACGTACAACATTATTATCAATGTTTATTAAAATTAGATATAAAAAATTATGCAAAAGACACATGAAGCAGGTTGTGCTCCTTTTGTTGCCCGGTGCAACGCACGGGTATTTGTACTAGTAATAGATTCATAAGGTAATTTAATTTTCTTTTTAGGAAAGTGTTCCATGCCTTTCCTTAATGGAAATTGGAATCTAATATTTCCTTCCTTCATATCAATAATTGCACCAATTGTTCTAAGGAAAGGTCTACCAAGAATAATAGGACATGAAGGATTGCAATCTATGTCAAGAACAATAAAATCTACGGGCACATAATTCCTATTTGCAAAAATAAGAACATCATTAATTCTTCCCATAGGTTTCTTAATAGTGGAATCCACAAGGTGCAAATTTAGAGAGCAATCATCAAAATCACGGAAACCTAACAAATCACACAAAGTCTTTGGAATTGTGGAAACACTAGCACCCAAATCACATGAAGCATAGCATTCATGATCTTTAATTTTAATTTTAATAGTTGGTTCCCACTCATCATAAAGTTTTCTAGGGATAGAAACTTCCAATTCAAGTTTTTCTTCATAAGATTGCATCAAGGCAACAACGATATGCTTAGTAAACGCTTTATTTTGACTATAAGTGTGAGGAGAATTTAGCACGGATTGTAACAAGGAAATACAATCAATCAAAGAGCAATTTTTATAGTTATATTACTTGAAATCCATAGCAGTGGGTTTAGCAACATCTAGGGTTTTAATTTCTTCAATCCCACTTTTATCAAATTTAGCATCAAGATCAAAAGATTCAGAATTCTTGGAAGCCTTCTAGGTAAAGGTGGATCATATTTAGTCCCATCATTATCAAGATTCATATTGCAAAACAAATATTTAATAGGGGACACATCAACAACTTTTAGATCTTCAACATTATTTTCATAGGAACTAGAAGAACACACTTTTATAAAGGCATCTTTCTTAGAATGCATCCTAGCGGTTCTTTCTTTGCACTCATCAATGGAAATTCTCATGGTTTTGAGAGACTCACTGATATCATGCTTAGGCGGAGTAGATCTAAGTTTCAAAGAATCAACATGAAGAGCAATTCTATCAACGTTCCTAGCCAAATCATCAATCTTAAGCAATTTTTCTTCAATCATAGCATTAAAATTCTTTTGTGAAGTAATAAATTCTTTAATATTAGAATCAAAATCAAAATCATCAATATTAAGCAATTTTTCTTCAATCATAGCATCTTATTATAATTTCCATAAGAATTGTTGTAGGAATTACCATAATTATTAGAGGGATTACTAGGATAAGGCCTAGGGTTGAAATTTCCTCTATATGCGTTATTACCAAAATTGTTCCTACCAACAAAATTCACATCCATAGATTCATTATTATTCTCAATAAAAGTAGACAAGGTCATATCATTAGGATCAGAAGAAACACTCTTATTAGCAAATAATTTCATAAGTTCATCCATCTTTCCACTCAAAACATTAATTTCTTCTATCACATGCACCTTTTTATTAGTAGATCTTTCAGTATGCCATTGAGAATAATTAACCATAATATTATCTAGGAGTTTAGTAGCTTCTCCTAAAGTGATTTCCATAAAAGTGCCTCCCGCGGCCGAATCTAAAAGATTTCTAGAAGCAAAATTCAATCCGGCATAAAATTTTGTATAATCATCCACAAATTTAAACCATGAGTAGGGCAATTGTGTATCATTAATTTCATTCTCTCCCAAGCTTGTGCAACATGTTCATGATCAAGTTGCTTAAAATTCATAATATCATTTCTAAGAGAGATGATCTTAGCGGGAGGAAAATACTTAGAGATAAAAGCATCTTTGCACTTGTTCCATGAATCAATGTTATTTTTAGGCAAAGACGAAAACCAAGCTTTAGCACGATCTCTAAGAGAAAAAGGAAATGGATTCAATTTAACAATATCATTATCCACATCTTTCTTCTTTTGCATGTCAGACAAATCAACGAAGCTATTTAGATGGGTAGCGACATCTTCACTAGGAAGGTCGGAGAACGGATCTTTCATAACAAGATTCAGCAAAGCAGCATTAATTTGACAAGATTCAGCATCGGTAAGAGGAGCAATCGGAGTGCTAATAAAATCATTGTTATTGGTATTGGTGAAGTCACACAATTTAATATTATCTTGAGCCATCATGACAAGCAAGCAAACTAACACACAAGCAAACAAAAGGCAAGCGGGCATAAAGAGGCAAATAGAGACGGAGGATAGAGAGAGAGAGGGCGAATAAAATGGCAAGGGTGAAGTGGGGGGAGAGGAAAACGAGAGGCAAATGGCAAATAATGTAATGCGGGAGATAAGGGTATGTGATGGGTACTTGGTATGTTGACTTTTGCGTAGACCTCCCTGGCAACGGCGCCAAAAATCCTTCTTGCTACCTCTTTTAGCACTCTGTTGGTTTTCCCCGAAGAGGAAGGGATGATGCAGCAAAGTAGCGTATGTATTTCCCTTAGTTTTTGAGAACCAAGGTATCAATCCAGTAGGAGGCTACGCGTGAGTCCCTCACACCTGCACAAACAAATAAATCCTTGCAACCAACACAAATAGGGGTTGTCAATCCCTATAGGGCCACTTATGAGAGTGAGATCTGATAGATATGATAAGATAATATTTTTGGTATTTTTATGATAAAGATGCAAAGTAAAATAAAGGCAAAGTAAATGGCAAAGTAAATAACTAAGTAGTAGGAGATCAATATGATAAAGATAGACCCCGGGGCCATAGGTTTCACTAGTGGCTTCTCTCGAGAGCATAAGTATTCTACGGTGGGTGAACAAATTACTATTGAGCAATTGACAGAATTGAGCATAGTTATGAGAATATCTAGGTATGATCATGTATATAGGCATCACGTCCGAGACAAGTAGACCGACTCCTGCCTGCATCTACTACTATTACTCCACTCATCGGCCACTATCCAGCAAGCATCTAGACTATTAAGTTAGAACACTACAAAAAAATACACTTCCGTGATGATACGTGTTTGTCACAGTAGGTTGCTTTTTTGTCATGCATGTACATCCATGACAAATTTATGACAGAATCAAGATAGTCATACCTGTGCTGTCGTAGAAGTGTTCCATGACATTACCAAAATTATCATCACGGAAGTGTCCACTTCCATGACAATAAATTGTGCGTCACATAAGTGCTTTCGTCAAGGGTGACCGACACGTGGCATCCACCGTAACGGAACGCCGTTAAGCTATCGGGTCGGGTTTTGGATCCGATAATCCGTTAACAGTCCCGACCAATGGGGATTTTCCACATGTAAAATCATCATTGGCTAGAGGAAACACGTGTCGGCTCATTGTTGGGATAGATGTCATCCACTCACTGGACAGAAGGCGCCTATGATACGTCGACATGTGGCACGACCCAACAGTGGCCCATTCCTGTGAAAAGGCCGGCCCATTTGACTTGGTCAAAAGCTAGCGGGCCGGCCCATGGAAAGCCTGTTAACGGCCTGTTCGCATATAGCCCATTTACAGCCCGCTAACCCAAGGCCGGTTACGCCCTATCCGAATTAGGCCCAGTTGTGTCATCTGGGCCGTCCAATATGATTCCAGACCATTTTTACTTTTGGCCCATGTATAGCCCATGACGTATTTCGGCCCATATGAGGCCCTTTGTAACTCTTGGCCCATTAGTGGCCCGTGCTGAAACTGGCCCATAATGAACAGTGTATTACTTTACACCCATTAACGGCCCGTGGTGAAACTGGCCTGTAATGAACAGTGTATCACTTTATACCCATTAACGGTCCGTTATTCCGTTGGGCCGTTTCCAGCCCAAGTTAACTTTCGGCCTTCTAAGGGCCCATTTATTCTTGGGCTCATTTGCAGCATTCGGTAACTTACGGCACGTTACTGTCATTTTCTGTTTGTGGGCCAAATTCAGCCCGTCGTTACAGTCGGCCCGTTTGTGGACCGTTAGTCTGTTGGGCCATTTTCATAGCATCACCAAATACGGCCTATTAACGGCCCGTTATGGTTAGCCCATAAAACGTACGATTTCCATTAAAGGCCCGTCTATGGCCCATTAAAGGCCTGTACAAGACCCATAAATGAGCCGGCGGCCCATGGATCCTAAGAGACGTATAAGGCCCATGGATTCTATGAGACGTAGAAGGCCCATGGATCCTACAAGACGTAGAAGGCCCATGGATCCGACGGCCTGTGAAGGGCCATGGTCGGGCGAATTGGCCCCCGTTTGAATGATATAGCATATTCAAAGAATTGTCCTACTCAATACTATCACCTCTAAAAATCCTACACTATTACAACAAAGAGATCAAGGCATAGAAAGGTAGAATAATCCTACACTATACAATAAAGAAATTACAGCTGATTATACCCACTGGGCATTATGGTTTGGCAGGTGATAATAAAGCATAGACAAACAGCAAATTACATACATTGGGCAAATACAGCTCATACATCATGGACGCGCATCAACTTAACTCCATTTGAACTATAATCTCTTCAGAAAAAAGGATTGGCCGGATTCAGATAGCACACATTTCAGTCTGTAAAATCTCCAATTCCTTCATGGTTACCTCGGTGTCTTGTTTCATTTTTTTGACTCCTGCATCTAATACTTGCATGTCCAGTCTCAACTTGTTGATTATACGTTGACAATCATGTACATGTTGTCTTGCCACCTCTAGTTGATGCTCGAGAACATCGGCACATTCCAATTCCAATCCATAATCGTTCGGTAACTGCCATGCCGCACTGCTCGCAGATCTTTGTGTTGATGTCACTTCATCATGAAATGTTTCTGTAAGTACACATGACTAGGACAAAAATATAGTTACAACAGTGAAGCGAACAAGACACTATTTTGTACTACATGGCAAAACAGGACTAACAATAATGTTACACGTCACTCTCAAAAAAAATGTTACATGTCATGAAGCATAAGCAGGTGATATTTTAAAAATTATAAAAAAGATAGTCTGTGCAGCCTGCATACAGAAACCCCTCTTAGCTCACCAGAGGAGCATGATGTTGGGGCCCAATCGAAAACACTGACAAGTTACAAATTTAGACATCGCGTTGTGTATAAGTAAGCAAGCAGTTGGCCATTCTGTGCCTCAATTAAAGTCTTAGGGAGCATAATGAACAGCAGAGGGTTTCATACAAACATACTACAACAGGCAAAACTATGCAATCATTAGCGTAGTATAAACTAGATTGTGAGCCTCATGCAATAATAGTTGGTTATAAACTTCAAAGCTTCAGGCACACTTCAGCAGAGTAATTAAATGGTAAGGCCTTTAATTATGTCAACTAATAGTGATACAAGTACCGAACCTCAGGCATGATTATTTGGGCATCTCATTAACTGAGGACAAATAAAGCAATTGAAAAGAGAAAATTAACTATGCCTAAAACAAACAAGGAATTGAACTGTTGAGTTGCATATAGTGACTTACCTTAGCAGGTTGAAGAGGCTCAGCGCAGCTCCTACTTCTCTTGCAAGGCTCCTTCCTAACATCTTGTACTTGGAAATCCTCAATCTTATCTTCATTGCACCCCCTCTTCAAGGTGACACAAACTAGTTACTCGTCTCCTTGGAAGATAAATATGCATACTTTCCAGTCTATGAACACAAAATGATGAGATTATAACAAAACAACACCACATAATTATGTCAACTAGTTACTCGTCTCCTTGGAAGATAAATATGCATACTTTCCTAACATACTTGCCTACTGTAGTGTACAGCCAAACCTTTATGTCACCTATGAGTTAGACAAGGCCCCACTACAGCAGCCCTTAGTGTTTAAATCGTTGACAAGCTCTGTTAGAGTGTTAGGTCAAGAACAACAAGTAATCAAAGCAAACAGTCCTAGTATGGCTGGCTGATGCAAACAACTAATTGAACAGATGTGTGAGAAAATCTTACATATCAAGAAAAGAAGCAAAGAAGGAGGCTTAAAGACCATCACTTGACTGACCAGATTTAAGGGGCATTTAAACATCATGTGCAACGTATGAACTAACATAAACATTGCATATTCCAGATTCTACAATGGGATGCACATGTATTAGGTTATGCCATTTATGATTATGCCTAAATATACAGATAGCAGGCAGGAGTGATTCATCATTGCACGCACAATTGAATTGCAGGTTAAGGGCCAGTTCGATTCCGCCTTTTCAGGGCATATTATCAAAATAAGCCATAAAAGATGTAAAGAAGTCATTTTTGAGCTATGGGCTTGGGCTTAACTAATTTCGCTTTGGAGGGGGGTATTTCGGGTAGAACCTCACTAAAAATTGAAGGGAAGGGGAATAGTGAAATGACTCTGTTGTCTACCTATATTACACTCAAAATGCAACTGCTGACGCCCGTGTCACACCTGACCCTCAAGTAAAAACAAACACGCAAGCATTCATTGCCCTGCCCGCTTGCATCTCCTCTCCCCTTTCCCTCTACCTCGATCCCCTGCCTGCAGCACTAGGGTTCCTCCAGCGAGCCGTCGCCACTGGTGCACTACATCTTGTACTTTTTCATTGTGTAACCCTATCTGCAAGTTGACACGACTAATTTCAGACATCTCTACATGATACTACATTGCATATCCCTTACGCATATTTAAACCACCAATTAACGATTGTGTGCGTACCATAAACTAGCCATGACTCTGTATGCTGGACTAGCAGGCAATCTAAGGGAGCCTAATGTAGTGCACTGGAATTCCTACATGCCACCTACGATTTTGTGTAATGTACTGCCCCTGTTCCTAAATATATGTCTTTGTAGAGATTCCAGTATGGACCACATACAGATGTATATAGATGCATTTTCGAGTGTAGATTCACTAATTTTGCTCCGTATGTAGCCTATAGTGGAATCTCTAGAAAGACATATATTTAGGTACGGAGGTACGAGGTAGTATCATGTATGACATCTACATATCTAATTTAGCAGCCAGTGGTAGAAATCATTGTCTGCACAAAGGGATTACTGGTCAAAAATCCTAGCAAAGCACGCCGGCAGGCATAGAACAATACAAGAGAGAGAGACGCGCTTACAAGATCATAGCAATGCCTCAGTCCAGGATCTTGGTTGGCCAAGCTGTTAGATCCGGAAGAAACATCGTCCTTGTAGTTTTTGCCAGCTGCATAACAGGTAACAGCGACCGGTTAGTATATTTGAAGTACATCGGGCAGGTGATGCTGGACGGGTTTAAAGGTGACAAGTACCTAGGCTTTGGTGGGTGTTTGGCATCTCTCCAAATTGTGGGAATCGGGTTAGAAATGTCGAGGGTGATGACGCTACGCTGGCTGTCGGGGTCCGGTAAGGAGATCTAGAACCGTCAATTAGGGTGTTTGTGGAGCGGCTCCGGTAGGGTGGACTACGGTGTGGGCGAAGCGGATCTATGGTCGTGGACGAGGGCGTAGGTGAAGCTGCTCCGGTGGGTTATGGATGGTGTCGACGATGCGGATCTACGGCCATGGACGGGGCGTCAAAAGCTGCTCCGATGGTTGGGTTAAGGGTGGTGTCGACGATGCGGATCTGCGACCATGGATGGGGCGTCAGAAGCTGCTCCGGTAGGTTGGATGAGGGTGTGAGGAAGCGGATCTGAGGACGTGGACTTGTGAGTTGGCAAAGCGTCCCGGTAGGGTTGAGAATGGTATAGGCGAAGCTACTCCGGTAGGGTTGAGGAAGGTGTCGGTGAAGCGGCTCCGGTAGAGTTGAGGAAGGTGTCTGTAGCGACCAGACCTCAAACAGTCTGATCTCTATGCTCCGGTGTCATCCTTGGATCAGTAATGCTGACACCACATAGTACTCAGAGGATTTATAGCAGAGTAGCAATCACACACTTATTACATCGAGTGTCTCATAAGAGAACTTATTACAATAAATATGGCTTAAGGCCATCTAATAACGATAACAGCGGAAGGCTTGCAAGATAAGTGAGTCCATCAACTCCAACGGCATCACTGAGTATAGGACCATGACCTAAAACTCCTTAATCGTCGTCTGAAAAGTCTGCAACATTAACGTTGCAGCCCGAAATGGGTCAGCACATGGAATATGCTGGCAATGTAACACACAGAGGGTAATGGAATGAAACAATTATACTATATGCATATTTAGCTGGTGGAAAGCTCTATGGTTATAGTTTTGCATAAAGCCAATTTTTCCCTACTTCAAAGGAATAAATTTAATTACTATCATGGTGGTTGTTAAACATTGAGAATGGTTGACAGCATTCTCAATCCCAATTAAGCATCATCATTAATCATAACCCAACAAAATTAATTTAGAGTAACATGTTGAGATTCACATGATAATCCAGGTACTAGATACTCAAGATGTCCATAACCGGGGACACGGCTAACCATGATTAGTTTATTACACTGTGCAGAGGTTTGCGCACTTTTCCCCACAAGACTCGATCGCCTCCGTTTGGTTTCTCGCACTACATGGTGTTTGAGAAGACGGATGACCGAGACATAGTCTTTCAGAAGCGCTAGCACCTTACAATCGGATAGACCGTACCACCTACATCCCCTACATTTGCTAGTCTACCACTGTAAGAGTTCGCACAACTTAGTCAACTATGCTAGAGCCCATAATAGCTTGTGGCTGCACACGGAAGTTTCTAGTATGAATAGTCTCATGATCCCTTTGAGCCTGGGTGGCGGTCCAAAAGAAAACAAGCTAGTCTTGGAATACCCAGGTGCCTCAATCCACCCAGATGTGTGTTTAAGTTGCCACCTTAAATAAACCATTAATTAACAAACTCACATCTGTCATGGATATCACTCACCCAATCCACGTCTACTAGCATAGCATGGCATAATAAGCAAACGTAGAAGTAACTCCCAAAGGTTTGATAATAAACAGGTAATATGTTCTACCTCATCTACTTCCCATCCCACAATTTAATTAGATCCTAACCATGCAATGTGTGAGGATTGATCTAATGCAATAAAACTGGGTAGTAGGAAAGGTATGATCAAAGTGTTACTTGCCTTGCTGATGATCCGGGAAACCTAGCGATTCGAAGTAACAAGCGGCGCACTCCGGGTATTCTATCGCAGACAAACAAACAAGCATACAATAAGTACTCATCTAATGCATGGGTAAAACTCAAAGAAGAGATCTAACCAGAAGGTTCAACTTAAGAACTCCGGTTGGCAAAAAGAATCAAATCGAACGAAGCAACGAAAGTCAAACGGCGAAAGAAAACAACTTTGTTCTACTAATCTGGATCTAGGGCAAATTTTACAGTGGCAAAAACTTGTTTAAGTTGGTTAAACAGATAGAGGGTTTCGAGATGAAACTTTAGGCGCTTGAATCGGCTGATTCCGATAAACGAGCGAAAAGATATACTAAAACGAAAATCGAATCACGAATCGCGATCAGAAAAATCGTGGATATAATCCGAGTAAAAGAAAAAACGATGAACGCTCGCTAAATTAAATAAACCGGAAAACTGATCTATTTAAAAAAAACGAATCTAAAAAAACCGACGGAAAAACTGAATGGTTTTTCGAAAAAAATAAAAAAACGGCGCGGATTTCGAGGCGGCGGCGAACCTCGGCGAGCGTGCGGCGGCGGCGGCGTCCGGCGGCGGCAGCAGCGTTGTCGGCTGGGGGCTGGGGGCGGCTTGGGCTAGGGTTAGCTCTGGCTGGGCCTCCCCCCGGCTTAAATAGCCTAACGGGCCAGGAGTCCTAGTCGGACACGGCCCTAGGTCGGTGCGCATTTTTTTTATAATTACGTGCAGAAGAAAAAAAAGAAATACTAAACGGACTCCAAAAATTACGAAATAAATTTTCACGGGCTTCTAAAATCAAGCCGCACAAGGTGAACATTTATTTGGGACCTAAATGCAATTTTGAAAAACACACATTTTTCCTAAATTCAAATAAAACACCGAAAAACTCCAAAATAAAATCTTATTTGATTTTATTATTAAATCCTCAATATTTCTTTATTTTGGGAAAGTCATTTTATTCCCTCTCTCATATTTTTGTAATAGAAATAATTGATGATAAAATAAATAAAATCAAATGATCCTATTCTCAAAATTTGAGAAAACTCAAATATGAAAATAACGAAATCCCCAACTCTCTCCATGGGTCATTGAGTTGCGTAGAATTTCTAGGATCAACCAAAATGCAAAATAAAATATGGTATGCAATGATGATCTAATGTATAACATTCCAAATTGAAAATTTGGGATGTTACAAACCTACCCCCCTTAAGATGAATCTCGCCCTCAAGATTCGGGTTGGTTAGAAAATAGGTGAGGGTGGTCCTTGAGCAAATCTTCCTCTCGCGCCCAGGTGGCCTCATCCTCCGTGTGGTGGCTCCACTGAACTTTGCAAAACTTGATAGCCTTGCTGCGAGTGACTCGACTGGAAAACTCGAGAATCTTAATTGGTTTCTCCTCGTACGTCAAATCGTTATCCAACTGAATAGTTTCCAAGGGCACTGTGTCTCTCAACGGTATGTCAGCCATCTCCGCGTGACATTTCTTTAACTGAGAAACATGGAACACATCATGAACTCCTGACAATCCTTCGGGCAATTCCAACTTGTAGGCCACTTCTCCCATACGCTCCAAAACTCGATATGCTCCTACAAATCGTGGCGCTAACTTCCCTTTAACTCCAAAACGCTTTGTTCCCCGAAGTGGAGATACTCGAAGATAAGCTCTATCTCCGACTTCGTAAACTGTCCCCTTGCATTTAGAATCTGCATAACTTTTCTGTCTGGACTGGGCTACCTTGAGCCTATCGTGAATCAACTTCACCTTCTGTTCAGACTCTTTAATCAAGTCAGGTCCAAACAACTGGCGATCTCCAACCTTGTCCCACGATAACGGTGTCCTGCACCTCCTTCCGTACAAGGCTTCGAAAGGGGCCATCCTTAAACTGGTTTGGTAACTGTTGTTGTAAGAGAACTCTGCATATGGCAAATTATCATCCCAACTAGATCCGTAATCTAGCGCACACGCTCTCAGCATATCCTCCAAAATCTGATTAACTCTCTCGGTCTGTCCATCTGTCTGTGGATGAAAAGCTGTACTGAATTCTAGCCTGGTACCCAAAGTTTTGTGCAACTGCTTCCAGAACATTGAGGTAAACTGGGTTCCTCTATCTGATACGATAGTCCTTGGAACTCCATGCAGATATACGATCCTGGTCATGTATATCTTTGCCAACTTAGCACTAGTGTAAGTGGTCTTTACTGGGATGAAATGAGGTACTTTCGTCAATCAATCGACTACAACCCAAATCGAGTCATAGCCTAAACGAGTCCTGGGCAATCCCATGATAAAATCCATGCCTAGCTTATCCCACTTCCATTCGGGTATCGGCAATGGTTGTAACAATCCGGCTGGCTTCTGATGCTCTGCCTTTACTCTCTGACATACATCACAAACTGCTACATACTCCGCAATATCCTTCTTCATTCCGGTCCACCAGAAAATATCCTTCAAATCCAAATACATCTTGGTATTTCCTGGGTGAATTGAATACGGTGAATCGTGTGCCTCTTGCAAAATCAACTTCCTGATCTCCGGGTCATTGGGTACGTAAATGCGGTCTTCAAACCATAGGGTGTCGTGCTCATCCTCACGAAATCCTTTAGCTTTTCCTTTGCTCAATTTCTCCTTTATAGCGGCAATCTCTTTGTCAGTCTTCTGAGCTTCCCTGATTCTATCCATCAAAGTTGACTGATTCTCCAATGCTGCTCCATAGCCTCTCGGAACTATTTCCACACATAGTTCACGAAGATTTTCTGCTAACTCCTTGGGTATTTCTCCCATCATTAACGTATTGACATGGTTCTTACGGCTTAATGCGTCAGCTACTACATTAGCCTTTTCGGGGTGATAATGCAATTTCATATCATAATCCTTGATGAGCTCCAACCATCTCCTTTGCCTGAGATTCAACTCCTTCTGTGTGAAAATGTACTTCAAACTCTTATGAGGCATGTACACCTCACAATGGTTTCCAATGAGGAAATGCCTCCATGTTTTCAAAGCATGCACTACGGCTGCTAACTCCAAATCATGCGTGGCATAATTCAACTCATGAGGCTTCAGTTTTCTTGAGGCATATGAAACAACTCTCCCTTCGTGCATAAGCACTGCTCCAAGTCCTCGACGTGAAGCGTCGCAATACACCTCATAATCCTTGGTATGGTCTGGCAAAATCAACACTGGTGAGGTAACCAAGCGTTTCTTCAACTCCTGAAAACTAGCCTCACATTCCTCCGTCCATATGAACTTGGTATCTTTCTTTAACAACTCAGCCATAGGCTTCGCAATCTTTGAGAAATTCTCAATAAATCTCCGGTAGTATCCTGCGAGTCCAAGAAAACTCCGGATCTCTCCAACTTTTGTTGGGGCTTCCCATTTGGTCACGGTATCAACTTTAGCGGGATCTACTGCTATTCCTTCTCCGGATATAACGTGTCCGAGAAATCCTACTTCCTTCAACCAAAACTCACATTTGCTGAACTTGGCATATAATTGATGTTCTCTGAGTTTTCCAAGTACCAAACGCAAATGCTCCTTATGCTCCTCTTCATTCTTCAAATAAACCAGGATATCATCAATGAACACTACGACGAACTTATCCAAGAACTCCATAAACACTTTGTTCATCATGTTCATAAAATAGGCAGGTGCGTTAGTCAGACCAAATGACATAACGGTATACTCGTACAGCCCATACCTGGTGGTAAAAGCTGTCTTAGGTATATCCTGTTCTCGAATCTTCAACTGGTGGTATCCTGATCGCAGATCGATCTTGGAAAATACCTTAGCTCCTTGCAATCGATCAAACAGATCGTTGATCATTGGTAGTGGGTACTTGTTCTTGATTGTTACTTCACTCAATCCCCGATAATCAACAACCATCCTTAATGATCCATCTTTCTTCTCCACTAGTAGTACTGGCGATCCCCAAGGCGAAGAACTTGGGCGGATATATCCCTTATCCAGTAAGTCCTTCATCTGCTTCTTAATTTCCACCAAATCCTTTGCTGGCATCCTATATGGTCTCTTTGATATTGGCCCTGTGCCTGGCAATAGCTCAATCAAAAACTCAATATCTCTATCCGGTGGCATGCCTGGCAACTCCTCTGGAAATACTTCAGGGAAATCCCTTACCACTGGTACTTCCTCCTGCACAACTCCTGTTAGGCAATTTACTTGAGTCCTCTTTGGCACATGTCGGGATACATATTTGATCCTTCTCCCTTCTGGGGTGGTAAGCAAAATTGACTTACTAGCACATTATATATTCCCTTCATACTTTGATAACCAATCCATGCCTAATCTCACATCCAATCCTTGAGATTCCAATACTATTAGGTGTGAGGGAAAACATAGTTACCAATCCTTAATGGTAACCGATCACACCATAGAATAGCCACATACTCTGCTCCAGGCGAGGTTACTAACATGGGTGACCTAAGGGCTTGGGTTGACAGGTTATACTTATCCACAAATCCCCTGGAGATGTATGAATGCGATGCACCAGTATCAAAAAGAACCAGTGCAGTAAATGACTTAACCAAAAACTTACCTATTACTGCATCGGGCTGAGCTTCAACCTCCTCCACGCCAACGTGGTTCACCTATCCCCTGTTGAAAGGGTTCGGCTTCTTCCCAGAACTTCCATTGCCATTTTGGCCTTCAGGACTTCATTGGCATAGTGTCCGGTCTTCTGACACTTAAAGCAAGTGACTTGGCTCAGGTCCTTCTTGGCTGGGGTGTCGGATTTCGGGTTCCGACAGACTCTTGAGGTTCGAACACTGGGGTGCGCGCGGAGATTTTGCCTCCTACCTACCTGCACCCCTCCACCTTGCTAGGATCTAAACTATGGAAAGAACAACACAAGAGACACAGGGTTTATACTGGTTCGGGCCACCATTGTGGTGTAATACCCTACTCCAGTGTGTGGTATGGTGGATTGCCTCTTGGGCTGATGATGATGAACAATACAAGGAAGAACAGCCTCACGAGGGTCTGCTCTTGGCTGGGGCGATGAACTGCTGGGAGGAGCTCAGTCACCTTTCTCTCTCTCTCTCTTTCCCGTCTCTCTCTCTCTGCCCCCTTTGCTCTGTGGGTGGCTGGTCCTATTTATAGAGGCCCTGGTCCTCTTCCCAAATATCGAGCGGGAAGGGAGCCAACAATGGCGGGCTAATTTGAAGGGGGGCAACTAGTACTAGCTACCCTGACAAAAGTAGTCTTCGCCTGTGCAAAGCTCTGGTGATGACGCCGTCTTGGGCTCCACGGTGACCTCTGTCTCATAGTCCTCCTGGTCTTGGTCTCGTTGCACCGAAATGGCAACCTTTGCCTGATGCCTCGGTACTCCACGGCTGCGCTTGCCCCCTTTGCACCAAAGAGGAAGGGAGGACACTGCGCGGGCTGGCACCCACCTAGCGCCCCCGGTCGTCATGGCTTGCGTCACGGGCACCTCGTGAGGTACCCCACCTTGATCTCTCCGCCTCCTCGTGAGCCAGCCTGACGTGGCCGTGCCTGAGGAAGCTCCGCGTCGTCCGCCCCGCGAGGCTTGGTCCCTCGCGAGGGTCTTGGGTTTGTGTTGGTGAAGATGGGCCGCGCTGGGCCCCCCTTTGAGCCACGCCGCAGGCAGGCAAGTCTGGGGACCCCTGTTCCCAGAACGCCAACAGTAGCCCCCGGGTCCGAGGCGCGCCCTGACTTGGCCGTGCAGGGAGGCGGAAGGGCAAGAGCGAAGCGCCGCGGGCCCTAACAGCCTGCGGCCTTGGGCGCCGTGTGGCGGTTGATTGGACGTGGGCGTCTCCACTTCCCCATGGCGCCTTGGCAACTGCACGGATTGGACAAGTCCCTACACGCAAAGCGGGTCATAATTACCTGCGATCGTGGGGGCCGTTGGTTGGCCATCGCCAGTTATAAGTATGGACCGGCGCCCGCCCTTCCAGTTCATCCCTCCTTGCTTCTCCTTTTCTTCATGGCCCTGTCAAGGAGGTTCTCAGGCACAGGGAAGGGGAAGGCTCGCCAGGTTGAGCCCGCCTCTACCCCACCCAAGCGCGGCCGAGGGTGCCCTCGCAAACATCCTGTGGCCACCGCGGTGGCTCCCCGCGGCCGTGGAGGCGATCTTCAGCACATCGATGGGCGGATTGCTGCGGCCGGGGGGCGCGCTCCGGCTGCGCGTCCCCCTAGGCCGCGCTTTTGCGCTGCTGAAGTGCTGCCGGAGTTCGTCATGTGGTCGGCGGGGCCGACCAGCACCCGGCTTCCACTTCCTCGCTTCCTCCTTGGCGAGCTCCCGGCCGGTGCCCCGGGCGGCCTCTGGCTCCAGGCCGACGGCTGCTGCAGCCGGCCCTCATGGGTCTTACTGGAGGTCTCCGCGGCCGGGAGCCTGTTCCTGGCCCGCGGTTGGCAGACGTTTGCCCGCGCGCGTGGCTTGAGCCGTCGGTGCACCCTACACTTCAAGTTCGACGGCGATGCCACCCTCTACGTGAGGGTGTTTGGGGAAGATGGTCGCCGCGCAGGGTGTTGCCCCGAGGGTGGCGACCGCGGCTGGGAACCCAGCTCCGGCGATGATGGAGAGGGCAGCGCTCGCGCGGCTGGCGGCGCTCAGGGTTCCTCAAGCTTCTCCGGTTCTTCTTCAGGCGGCGACTCTTCTAGCGGTGGCCACGGTCAGCCTCCACGCCGTCGTATCTGCTTGGGGGGTGGCAACGTGTCCGCCCGCCGTTGCGCCCTGGTGAAGCGCGAGAGGGAGTCCGCCTGAGCTCCGGAGGTAGCTCGGGCCTTCCCTGCGGGCCGGTGTGAGGCGAGCTGCACCATATTTGTTCTTCCTTTTCCTTTTTCCTGCGTAACAAAGACAATAGTGTGGAGCCCCGCGGGGGCGTGTTTGGGTTATTGCTGTTAATCATCGTTCTGCTTTTGTTACCGTACCTTCCGGCTACATGCCCGAGCGTGGATAGTTCCCGGCCCCGGCCGCGGGGGGCGACCGACCCATGCCCTTTGTTTGTGTCGCGGTGCCCGTGGGGCACAGACTGGAGGGGTGCTCCTGTAAGGGGCCCAGGTCACGCACTCTTTGAATGACTAGGGTGGGAACACTCACGAGGGCACTCAGCTGCCCCCCTCGCGAGGCCGTGCACAAGAGAAATCGAGGCAGGAGAGTGAAATGTCGAAGAACCACAAGCCAAAGACGGCAGCAACTTCAATAAAACTTCAAATGAGAAGGAACAAGCCAACTGCGGAAAGCAAATGAAAAGCCGCGTCCGACACCTAATCTAGTCTTCGACGTCTTCTCACCAGCACGGAGCTAAGTGCTGCCACTGGGCGTGGGAGGGAGCCCCAAGGCCTGAGGCCGGCGCTCCTGAGACTCCGGGGCGTGTACAACCCCAACTCATTATTAGGTGAGAGTGTCACGGGCGGCGAGCTTCACAGGCATTGGCCTTCTTCACAGGCTCCGGGCCTTTTCCAAAACGCGATAGCTTCACAGGCATTCGCCTTCTTCACAGGCTCCGTGCCTTTTCCTAAACACGATAGCTTCACAGGCATTCGCCTTCTTCACAGGCTCTGGGCCTTTTCCAAAACGCGATAGCTTCACGGGCATTCGCCTTCTTCACAGGCTCCGGGTCTTTTCCAAAACGCGATAGCTTCACAGGCATTCGCCTTCTTCACAGGCTCCGGGCCTTTTCCAAAACGCATAGCTTCATAGGCTCCGGGCCTTTTCCAAAACGCGATAGCTTCACAGACATTCGCCTTCTTCACAGGCTCCGGGCCTTTTTAGGGGTAGAACCTCCGGAGGTGCTGGATGTTCCATGCATTCTGGACTGGCACACCCTCCTGAGTCTCCAAGCGCGCGGAGCCGGGCCTGGAAACATGAACAACTTTGAACGGGCCCTCCCACATGGGAGAGAGCTTGTGCAGCCCCTCCCTGGAGAGAACCCGCCTGAGCACGAGGTCTCCTACCTCGAGAGTTCTGGGGCAGATGTTGCAGCAGTGATATCGCCGCAGTGCTTGTTGGTACCTTGCCACTCGTAGCGCGGCTTCTGGGCGACGTTCCTCCCCCAGCACGAGGTCCATCCCCCGCATGGCGTCCTGCTGTGCCTCGTCAAATGCCAGGACCCGCGCGGAGCGACGTCTGGCCTCGTGAGGGAGGACCGCTTCGGCTCCGTAGACCAGGAAGAACGGGGTCTCTCCAGTCGGCTTGGTTGCGGTTGTGCGGATGGACCACAACACGGACTGAAGCTCGTCGTACCAACCTCTGCCGCAGGCCTCCAACTTCTTCTTGAACGTCCTGGTCTTGAGGCCCCTCAGGACCTCCGCGTTGGCTCCCTCGGCCTGGCCGTTGCTTCGGGGGTGCGCCACCTAAGCGTAGCATATCTGCGTTCCAAGGTTAGCATAGTATGTTTTGAAGAGGTTACTGGTGAACTGCGAACTGTTGTCCGTGATGATGCGATTCGGCTCCCCGAACTGGCTCACGATGCCCTTGATGAACTTGACCGCGGAACCCGCGGGAATGGTGCGGAGAGCCTCTACTTCAGCCCACTTGGTGAACTTGTCCACGACGGCGTAGAGGTAGAGGTAGCCCCCGGGCACCCGAGGAAACGGGCCCAAGATGTCTAGCCCCCAGACCGCGAATGGCCACGAAAGGGGTATAGTCTGCAAGCCTCCTGCTGGCTGATGGATCTACTTGGCGTGGAACTGGTAGGCCTCACAAGCTTTCACTAGTTCGACGGCGTCATTGAGCGCGGTGGGCCAATAAAACCCACTGCGGAACGCCTTGGCGACGAGGGAACGTGATGATGAATGATGTCCATAGTCTCCGCCCTGTATATCTTCCAGCAGTTCCTTCCCTTGCTCCCTGGAGATGCAGCGCAGGGATACATAGTTTGGCCGCTTCCGGTAGAGCTCTCCATCCTTGATGCAGTATGTCGTGGCCTGGCGTGCCACTCGCTCCGCTTCCTCCTCCTTCTCCGGCAGGGTCCCTTGCATTAGGTAACTCCGGAGCTCCGCGATCCAACATCCCTCCTGAGGTTCCATCGTCAGGAGCAGGCGTGCTCCTGAGGCCGGGCCACAGGCCGGAGCCCCTGAGGCAGGTGGTTGGGGGAGCTCCTCCCGGAGCTGAGCCGTGTTTGATAATGATGGCAGGGCTGATGGCTTGAAGAGCCGCTCCTCGAAAACGCCAGGCTCCTGAGATAACCGCCTGGACGCCCGTTTGGCAATGTCGTCGGCCTCCTGATTGGTGCCACGGGGCACATGCTGCAACTCCAACCCCCAGAGCTGCTTCTCGATCTTGCGGACCTCCGCTAGGTAGGCTTCCATGTGCTCATCCTTCGGCTCGTACACCTTGTTGGAGAAATTGACAAGGAGCTGCGAATCGCCCTTGATGGTGAGGCGTTTCACCCCCAGGGCAGCCGCAGCCTTCAAGCCCGCTATTAAACCTTCATACTCCGCTATGTTGTTGGAGACCTTCTCACCTTGCTGGAAACAGAGCTGCACGGCGTAGCAGAGCTTGTCCTCAGCGGGCGATATAAGCACCGCCCCAGCCCCAGCGCCATGCCTGGAGAGCGCCCCATCGAAGTACATGACCCAGCCTTCTGGCGCCTCGCTTCCCGGGGATAGGGACCGATCCTCGTTGGCCTTGAGGCCTGGCGCCTTCGTCCATTCTGCCACAAAATTCGCCAACACTGCTCCCTTGATGACTCTGGTCGTGCTGAATTCGAGCTGAAACTCTTGTAGTTCTATGTTCCACTCAGCGACCCTTCCAGCTGAATTAGGGCTCCTGAGCACTCTCTCCAAGGGGTATGACGAGACGACCTTGATGGGGTGACCCTGAAAATAGTGCCGCAGCTTGCGCGAGGCCACCGGTAGCACGAGGAGGAGTTTCTGAGCCATGGGGTATCGTGCCCTTGCATCCCGCAACACCGTGCTGACGAAGTACACTGGGTGCTCAACGAGGTGGAGTGTGTCAGTGCTGGTGGCTCCCTTCGGAGACCATGGCGCCTCTTGAGGCAATGAGGCCTCCTGAGACTGGCCCTCTGGAAGAGGGGCCTCTTCCGCCTCTGGTGCGCCCCTCTGCGGCGGCTGATCCTCCTCAACTGCGGTGGCGGTTTCTGTAGGCCTTCCTTGTCCCTGTTCTGCCTTGTCCCGGGCTGCTGCCGTGGTTTTGATTCGGCGCTCCTCTCTAACTGCCACCAAGGCTGCGTTGGCGGAGTAGGGAGTCGCGGCGAGGTAAAGCACCAGGGGCTCTTGAGGGCGCGGAGCCACCATGATCGGTGGGCTGGTCAGGTATCTCTTGAGATCCTGGAACGCCTTGTCAGCCTCTTTAGTCCACTCGAAGGGCCCCTTTTTCTTCATTAGCTGGAAGAAGGGCAGTGCTCGTTCCCCCAACTTGGAGATGAAGCGCCCTAGCGCGGTCACACGCCCCGTGAGCTTCTGCATTTCTGTGAGGGTCTTTGGCGGGCTCATGTCTTCCACCGCCTTGACCTTCTCCAGGTTAGCCTCGATGCCTCGGTGGGACACGAGAAAACCCAAGAGCTTGCCCGAGGGGACTCCGAACACACACTTCTCTGGGTTGAGCCGTAGGTTCACTGTGTTGAGGCTCGCAAAGGTTTCCTCCAAGACTTTACCACAATGTCATCGACGTAAGCTTTAACATTCTTCCCAAGCTGCGGGCCCACGGCATGCATGTGTAGCAGTACACCCCACACGGGGTTAGGAAGGCTGTCTTATCGACGTCTTCTACCGCCACCTTGATCTAGTGATACCCAGAGAAGGCATCCAAGAAGCATAACAGGTCACATTCCGCAATGGAATCGACGATCTGGTTGATGCGGGGGAGCAGGAACGGATCTTGCGGGCATGCTTTGTTGAGGTTGGTGAAGTCGACGCACATGCGCTCCTTCCCTCCCTTCTTTGGCACATCGACATGGTTGGCCAACCAATTCGGGTATCGGACCTCGCGAATGACCCCAGCGGCTTCTAACTTGCGGGTCTCTTGGACGATGAAGGCCTGCTTTTCTGTGGATTGCCGCCCGGCCTTCTACTTCACAGGGCGCACGTTGGGGCACACGTTGAGGTGATGCTCGATTACACTCCTAGGGATCCCTGCCAACTGGCCAGGCTCCCAAGCGAATACCTTCTTGTTTGCGTGCAGGAACCCAACCAGGGCCTTCTCCTGCTTGGGTTTGAGGTGGGCGCCTATGGTGAAAGTGGCGTTGGTGGATCTGTCCTCATCGACGGGTATCTGCTTGGTTTCTGCCTTGTCCTGGGTGAACAACTGTTTCTTCTTGGCGGGTGTAGCCCCCTTGGGCCTGGGGTCTCCAAGTCGGCGGGCTGTGCCGACGCCGCCGTCTTGAAGGCAAGCTTGAGCACCCGCAGCGCGTCCCCGGTGTCCCTGTGCACAGTGAGGACACCGCTACTCCCGGGCATCTTCATGAGGTTATACGCCGGGTGCGTCGCGGCCATGAACTGGGCCAGCGCTGGGTAGCCGAGGATGGCGTTGTAGGGGAGGCCGATGGGGGCGATGTCAAAGTCGACCAGCTCCGTGCGGAAGTTGTCGTAGGTGCCGAAGGTTACTGGGAGCCGAAACTGTCCCAAGGAGCTGGACGACTTGCCCCCCATGCCTGAGAAGGGCCGGCTGGGTTGCAGCCGTTCCAGGGGTATGCAGAGGAGGTTGAAGGCCTCGACCGAGAGCATGCTGAGGCCCGCGCCGTCATCAATGAGGGTTTTCGTGACGGCCACCTGGCAGATGGTGGGGGTGCACAGCATGGGGAGCGCACCCGAGCAGGCTGAGTTGGAGGGGTGGTCCTCCGAGCTGAAGGTCAGGCCGGTCTCGGGCGCCGCCCGGTCCAGGGGAGCCCCCTGCCGCATGGAAGCAGCGCTGACCCGGCGGATGAATGACCTGACGTGATGACTTGTGGGCGGCGCCTGCGAGCCGCCCAAGAGGGCCGCGATGACCGGGGGTGTTGGTGCAGCGCGATGGGCGGGGGAGAGGTTGCGGGGCTCCATGGGCGCGCGGAGCGTGCGGGACGAAGAACCAGCTGGGGTGAGCAAGGGAGTTGCGGTGCGGCCGTCTTGCCGCACGGACGGATGCTGGGACGATGCTCGCTGCTCGTCCCCCGCCGGGCCGGTGGCGGCGTTGACGGCAGGTGACGGGGAACAGCGAGGACGCCCGCCGACAGGGGCCGTCTGGGCGACGCGGGAAGCGAGCGTGGCCCGGCGTTCGGCGCTGGCCCGACGAGCGTCAGACATGGGCGTGATGGTCGGAGGAGAACGGGGTGGTGGAAGACGAATCCCGGCGCACCCCTACCAGGTGCGCCAAATGTCGGATTTGGGTTCCGGCAGACCCTTGAGGTTCGAACATTGGGCTGCGTGTGGAGATTTCGCCTCCTACCTACCTGCACCCCTCCACCTTGCTAGGATCTAAACTATGGAAAGAACAACACAAGAGACACAGGGTTTATACTTGTTCGGGCCACCATTGTGGTGTAATACTGTAGCGACCAGACCTCAAACAGTCTGATCTCTGTGCTCCGGTGTCATCCCTGGATCAGTAATGCTGACACCACACAGTACTCGGAGGATTTATAGCAGAGTAGCAATCACACACTTCTTACATCGAGTGTCTCAAAAGAGAACTTATTACAATAAATATGGCTTAAGGCCATCTAATAACGATAACAGCGGAAGGCTTGGAAGATAGGTGAGTCCATCAACTAACAGCATCATTGAGTATAGAACCATGACCTAAAAACTCCTTAATCGTCGTCTGAAAAGTCTGCAACATTTACGTTGCAGCCCAAAAACGGGTCAGCACATGGAATATGCTGGCAAGGTAACACATAGAGAGTAATGGAATGCAACAGCTATACTATATGCATATTTGGCTGGTGGAAAGCTCTATGGTTACAGTTTTTGCGTAAAGCCAATTTTTCCCTACTTCAAAGGAATAAATTTAATTACTATCATGGTGGTTGTTAAACATTGAGAATGGTTGACAGCATTCTCAATCCCAATTAAAATAACATCATTAAACCCAACAAAATTAACTTTAGAGTAACATGTTGAGATTCACATGAAAATCCAAGTACTAGATACTCAAGATGTCCATAACCGGGGACACGGCTAACCATGATTAGTTTATTACACTCTGCAGAGGTTTGCGCACTTTTCCCCACAAGACTCGATCGCCTCCGTTTGGTTTCTCGCACTACAGGGTGTTTGAGAAGACGGATGACCGAGACATAGTCTTTCAGAAGCGCTAGCACCTTACGATTGGGTAGATCGTACCACCTACATCCCCTACATCTTCTAATCTACCACTGTAAGAGTTTGCACAACTTAGTCAACTATGCCAGAGCCCATAATGGCTTGTGGCTGCACACGGAAGTTTCTAGTATGAATAATCTCATGATCCCTTTGAGCCTGGGTGGCGGTCCAAAAGAAAAATAGGCAAGTCCTGGAAACCCCAGGTGCCTCAATCCACCCAGATGTGTGTTTAAGTTGCCACCTTAGATAAACCATTAATTATCAATCTCACATCTGTCATGGATTTCACTCACCCAATCCACGTCTACTAGCATAGCATGGCATAATAAGCAAACGTAGAAGTAACTCCCAAAGGTTTGATAATAAACAGGTAATAGGTACTACCTCATCTACTTCCCATCCCACAATTTAATTAGATCCTAATCATGCAATGTGTGGGAATTGATGTAATGCAATAAAACTGGGTTGTAGAAAAAGGTATGATCAAGGTGTTACTTGCCTTGCTGATGATCCGTGAAACCTAGAGATTCGAAGTAACAGGCGGTGCACTCCGGGTATTCTATCACAGACAAACAAACAAGCATACAATAAGTACTCATCTAATGCACAGGTAAAACTCAAATGGAAATCTAACCAGAAAGTTCAACTTAAGAACCCTGGTTGGCAAAAAGAATCAAATCGAACGAAGCAAAAGAAATCAAACGGCGAAAGAAAACAACTTCGTTCTAGTAATCTGGATCTAAGTCAAATTTTACAGTAGCAAAAACATGTTTAAGTTGATTATTCGGAAAGAGGGTTTCGAGACGAAACTCCAGGCGCTTGAATCGCCTGATTCTGATAAACGAGCGAAAAGTTATACTAAAATGAAAATTGGATCAGAAATCGCGATCAGAAAATAACCGCGAAAAACCCGACAAAAAAGAAAAATGACGAACATATTTTTTTTAAACGGCACGGAAAACAAGGCGGCGGCGAACCTCGGGCGGCGCGCTGCTCCGGCGAGTCGGCGGCGAGGCGGCGGCGGCGGCGGCTAGGGTTAGGGTTTCGGGGCTGGGCGGCTGGGCTCTCTCTCGGGCCGGGGCGGCGGCTTATAAAGCCTCGGCCGGCGGTGTCCTGGCCGAGTACGGCCCATAGTCGGTTCCGCGTTTTTTTTAAATAATTCCGCTCGGAAGAAAAATTAAAAAGAAATACTAAACGGACTCCAAAAATCACGAAATAAATTTTCCCGGGTTTCTAAAATCAAGCCCGATAAAGTGAACATTTTTCTGGGCCCAAACTACAACTTTGAAAAACGCGCATTTTTCCTAAATTCAAATAAAAATACCGAAAAACTCCGAAATAAAACTTATTTGATTTTTTATTAAATCCTCAATATTTCTATATTTTGGGAAAGTCATTTTATTCCCTCTCTCATATTTTTGTAATAGAAATAATTGATGATAAAATAAATAAAATCAAATGATCCTGTTTACATAATTTGAGAAAACTCAACTATGTAAATAACGAAATCCCCAATTCTCTCTGTGGGTCCTTGAGTTGCTTAGGATTTTCTAGGATCAAAACCAAAAGCAAAATAAAATATGATATACATGACCTGATGTATAACATTCCAAATTGAAAATTTGGGATGTTACAAACCTACCCCCCTTAAGATGAATCTCGCCCTCGAGATTCGGGTTGGCTAGAAAATAGGTGAGGGTGGTCCTTGAGCAAATCTTCCTCTCGCTCCCAGGTGGCTTCATCCTCCATGTGGTGGCTCCACTGAACTTTCCAAACTTGATAACCTTGCTGCGAGTAACTCGGCTGGCAAACTCAAGAATCTTGACTGGTTTTTCCTCATAGGTCAAATTGTTATCCAACTGAATTGCTTCGAATGGCACTGTGTCTCTCAAAGGTATGTCAGCCATCTCCGCGTGACACTTTTTCAACTGAGAAACGTGGAACACATCATGAACTCCTGTCAATCCTTCTGGCAATTCCAACTTGTAGGCCACTTCTCCCATACGCTCCAAAACTCGATATGGTCCTACAAATCGTGGTGCTAACTTCCCCTTAACTCCAAAGCGCTTAATCCCTCGAAGTGGGGATACTCGAAGATAAGCTCTGTCTCCGACTTCGTAAAATGTCTCCTTGCGTTTAGAATCTGCGTAGCTCTTCTGTCTGGACTGGGCTACCTTGAGCCTATCACGAATCAACTTCACCTTCTATTCAGACTCCTTAATCAAATCTGGTCCAAACAACTGGCGATATCCAACTTCGTCCCATGATAACGGTGTCCTGCACCTCCTTCTGTACAAAGCTTCGAAAGGGGCCATCTTCAAACTGGTCTGATAGCTATTATTGTAAGAGAACTCTGCATATGGCAAATCATCGTCCCAACTAGATCCATAATCTAGCGCACAAGCTCTCAGCATATCCTCCAAAATCTGATTGACTCTCTCGGTCTGTCCATCTGTCTGCGGATGATAAGCTGTACTAAATTCTAGCCTAGTACCTAAAGTCTCATGCAACTGCTTCCAGAACTTTGAGATAAACTGGGTTCCATTATCTGATACGATGCTCCTCGGAACTCCATGCAAACATACGATCCTGGTCATGTATATCTTTGCCAACTTAGCACTGGTGTAAGTGGTCTTTACTGGGATGAAATGTGCTACCTTCGTCAATCGATCAACTACGAACCAAATCGAGTCATAGCCTGAACGAGTCCTTGGTAATCCCGTGATAAAATCCATGCCTAGCTTATCCCACTTCCATTCGGGTATCGGCAATGGTTGCAACAATCCTACTGGCTTCTGATGCTCTGCCTTTACTCTCTGACATACGTCACAAACTACTACATACTCCGCAATATCCTTCTTCATTCCGGTCCACCAGAAAATATCCTTCAAATCCAAATACATCTTGGTATTTCCTGGGTGAATCGAATACGGTGAATCATGTGCCTCTTGCAGAATCAACTTTCTGATCTCCGGGTCATTTGGTACATAAACACGGTCTTCAAACCATAGGGTGTCGTGCTCATCCTCACGAAATCCTTTAGCTTTTCCTTTGCTCAGTTTCTCCTTTATAGCGGCAATCTCTTTGTCAATTTTCTGAGCTTCCCTGATTCTGTCCATCAAAGTTGACTGAATTTCCAACGCTGCTACATAGCCTCTCGGAACTATTTCCAAACATAGTTCACGAAGATTTTCTGCTAACTCCTTGGGTATTTCTCCCATGATTAATGTATTGACATGGCTCTTGCGGCTTAATGCGTCAGCTACTACATTAGCCTTCTCGTGATGATAATGCAATTTCATATCATAATCTTTGATAAGCTCCAACCATCTCCTTTGTCTGAGATTCAACTCCTTCTGTGTGAAAATGTACTTCAAACTCTTGTGATCCGTGTACACCTCACAATGATTTCCAATGAGGAAATGTCTCCATGTCTTCAATGCATGCACTACGGCTGCTAACTCTAAATCATGCGTAGCGTAATTCAATTCGTGAGGCTTCAGTTGTCTTGAAGCATATGAAACAACTCTCCCTTCCTGCATAAGCACTGCTCCAAGTCCTCGACGTGAAGCGTCGCAATACACCTCATAATCCTTGGTTTGATCTGGCAAAATCAACACTGGTGAGGTAACCAAGCGTTTCTTCATCTCCTGGAAACTAGCCTCACACGGCTCAGTCCATTTGAACTTAGTATCCTTCTTCAGCAACTCCGTCATAGGCTTTGCAATCTTTGAGAAATTTTCAATAAATCTCCGATAGTATCCTGCGAGTCCCAGAAAACTCCGGATCTCTCCAACTGTTGTTGGTGCTTCCCACTTGGTCACGGTTTCAACTTTAGCGGGATCTACTGCTATACCTTCTCCAGATATAACATGTCCGAGGAATCCTACTTCCTTCAACCAAAACTCACATTTGCTGAACTTGGCATATAATTGATGTTCTCTAAGCTTTCCAAGTGCCAAACGCAAATGCTCCTTATGCTCCTCTTCATTCTTCGAATAAACCAGGATATCATCAATGAAAACCACGACGAACTTATCCAAAAACTCCATAAACACTTTGTTCATCATGTTTATAAAATAGGCAGGTGCGTTAGTCAGTCCAAATGGCATAACGGTATACTCATATAGGCCATATCTTGTGGTGAATGCTGTCTTAGGTATATCCTGTTCTCGAATCTTCAACTGGTGGTATCCTGATCGCAAATCAATCTTGGAAAACACTTTAGCTCCTTGCAACCGATCAAACAGATCGTTGATCATTGGTAGTGGGTATTTGTTCTTGATCGTTACATCGTTCAATCCTCGATAATCAACAACCATTCTTAACGATCTATCCTTCTTCTCCACTAGAAGTACTGGCGATCCCCAAGGTGAAGAACTTGGGCGAATATATCCCTTATCCAATAACTCCTTAATCTGCTTCTTAATTTCCACCAAATCCTTTGCTGGCATCCTATATGGTCTCTTTGATATTGGCCCAGTGCCTGGCAATAGATCAATCAAAAACTCAATGTCTCTATCCGGTGGCATGCCTGGCAACTCTTCGGGAAATACATCAGGAAAATCCTTTACCACCGGTACTTCCTCCTGCACAACATCTGTTAGGCAATTTACTTGTGTCCTCTTTGGTACATGCCGGGATACATACTTGATCCTTCTCCCTTCTGGTGTGGTAAGCAAAATTGACTTACTAGCACACTCAATATTCCCTTCATACTTTGATAACCAATCCATGCCTAATATCATATCCAATCCTTGAGATTCCAATACTATTAGGTCTATTACTGCATCGGGCTGAGCTTCAACCTCCTCCACGCTAACATGGTTCACCTGTCCCCTGTTGAAAGGGTTCGGCTTCTTCCCAGAACTTCCATTGCCATTTTGGCCTTCAGGACATTCATTTGCATAATGTCCTGGCTTCGAACACTTATAACAAGTGACATGGCTCAAGTCCTTCTTGGCTGGGGTTGATGGGGTGTTGCGATTCTGTCCATTGCTTCCTCCATTCCCATTACCATTCTTGGTGCCATTGTGATTGTGCAAGCTACCTACTCCATGGGTATGCTGAAAATGTCCTCCCGGCCTAGGGGTAAAACGTGGCTTCTGCTGAGCTCCTGAATTATACTTTCCTTGTCCACACTTCCTCTTGCGGTTCTCAATTTGCTGGTGCTTCCCTTCAATCATAAGAGCACGGTCTACCAACTCCTGGTAGTTGTTGAAGGTGGCTACCATCAACTGCATACTCAACTCATCATTTAGTCCTTCCAGAAACTTCTCCTGCTTAGCTGCATCCGTAGCAACGTCATCTGGGGCATAACGTGCTAGCTTACTAAACTCCTCCACATACTGGCCAACTGTCCGTCCTCCTTGGTGCAAGTTACGAAACTCACGCTTCTTCATGGCCATTGCTCCTGCTGAAACATGGGCAGTACGAAAAGCCTGCTGAAACTGGTCCCATGTGACAGTGTCGACTGGGAAGGTGGCTGTGAAATTCTCCCACCAGGATGCTGCGGGTCCTTCTAACTGATGTGCGGCAAACTTAACCTTCTCCACATCTGTGCATCCTGCTGTGGTCAGCTCCCTAGCTATCTTGCGGAGCCAATCATCTGCTACTATCGGCTCGGTGCTACTGGAAAACACCGGCGGATTTAGCCTAAGAAAACGGGCTAAGTGGTCAACAGGTGGTGGTGGTGGTGGGTTGTTGTTATTGTTCCCCTAATTCTGATTCTGAACTAGCAACTACATCAAGGTGTTCTGCTGCTGGATCAACTGGGTGAGCTCCGGCGGAAAGGCAAATCCGGGGTCACGTCTCGGAGGCATCTGAGGGTTTTAGAAAAGACGAGATATAAGAATAGAGGGGGTCTAAAGAGAAAACACTACCCGTGTGCACATGAGGCAAAAGCACACAATTCACTTCAATCAATCAAACAAAGGCATACAATCGATCTAACTATCGCAAAGTACTCGGACTACTATATTTACATGGTGGACTACTACTACTGATGAGGTGGTCTACTAGAAATATTCTATGGTTGTAGACTCTGCTCCTGCTTCATCAACATAGTCATCATCGCTACTATCTTGTTCCGAGTCGGTGCCGTCAATGATGATGTAGTCTTCCGGGCTAATCTCCTTGGGTTCTTCGTCTTCATCTATGGGCATAGATGTAACACCCTCGATGCGACTATAGCTCCCACGTGTCGAGGCACGACTTAGAGGCATAATCGCATTGAAGGCATATGTCGCAAGTGAGGTAATCTTCACACAACCATGTAATACATAAGGGAAAAAGATACATAGTTGGCTTACAATCGCCACTTCACACAATTACATGAATAAAGCATTACATCAACCAACACAATCAAGGTCCGACTACGGAACCAAAATAAAAGAAGAACCCCAAAAGCGACAAAGGTCCCCGATCGACCCCAACTGGGCTCCACTACTGATCGGCTAGAACGAAACAACATAAAGGACAAGATCTTCATCGAGCTCCTCCTGAGCTTGGTTGCGTCATCTGCACGGACTCATCGGCACCTGCAAGTTGGTGTTGGAAGTATCTGTGAGCCACGGGGGCTCAGCAAACTCGCACCCTCGCGATCAAGACTATTTAAGCTTATGGGTAAGGTAAAGGTATGAGGTGGAGCTGCAGCAAGCGACTAGCATATATGGTGGCTAACATACGCAAAAGAGAGCGAGAAGAGAAGGCAAAGCACGGTCGATAAAAGTATGATCAAGAAGTAATCCTATAGCAACCTACGTCAAGCATAACTCCAACATCGTGTTCACTTCCCGGACTCCGCCGGAAAGAGACCATCACGGTTACACACGCTGTTGATATATTTTAATTAAGGTCAACTTTAGGTTTTCTACAACCGGACGTTAACAAATTCCCATCTGCCCATAACCGCGGGCACGGCTTTCGAAAGTTCAAAACCCTGCAGGGGTGTCCCAACTTAGCCCACACAAGCTCTCACGGTCAACGAAGGAATAGACCTCCACCCGAGACGTGCCGATCAGACTCGGTATCCCGGTACAACAAGACATTTCGACAGGGTAAAACTAAACTAGCAACACCGCCCGAATGTGCCGACAAATCCCGATAGGAGCTGCACATATCTCTTTCTCAGGGCACACCGGATCGTCCAAACTTCCGGTAGGCCAGCCCAGAGTTGCCCCTGGTGGCCACCGACGGCTGACAAGTTGGACCAACACTCAGAGGAGCACTGGCCCGGGGGGTAAATAATGATGAACCTTAGGAGCGCGACTCCCAAGGGAAAAGAAAAGGCTAGGTGGCAAATGGTAAAACCAATGTTGGGCATTGTTGGAAGAGCTTTACTTAAGGCGAACTGTCAAGGGGTTCCCATTATAGCCCAACCTCGTGAGGAACGCAAAATCCGGGAACATAACACCGATATGACGGAAACTAGGGCGGTAAGAGTGGAACAAAACACCAGGCATAAGGCCGAGCCTTCCACCCTTTACCAAGTATATAGATGCATTAATTAAACAAGATATATTGTGATATCCCAACAAGTAAACATGTTCCAACAAGGAACGATCTCCATGTTCTAACAAGGAACAAACTTCAATCTTCACCTGCAACTAACAACACTATAAGAGGGGCTGAGCGAAGCGGTAACATGGCCAAATAACGGTTTGCTAGGACAAGGTGGGTTAGAGGCTTGGTTCAACAATATAGGAGGCATGATAAGCAAGTGGTAGGTATCGCAGCATAGGCATAGCAAAAGAGCGAGCAACTAAGCAAGCAAAGATAGAAGTGATTTCGAGGGTATGATCATCTTGCCTGAAATCCCGCAAGGAAGAAGAACGAGTACATGAAGAAGATAAACGGACGTAGTCGAACGGATCCTCACAATGCAACGTTATCGGATCAAACCCGAAGAAGCAACACCAGAAAAGAGCAAACAACATAGTAAACAACCACCACATAAACATGGCCTGAAACGCAAACAAGTATGATGCATGTCCGGTTTAAGTATGCATGGCATGGAAAAGTGCACAAACAATCCTACAAATTAAGTGGAGCTCAAACATGCAACGAGTTGCATATTGAAGAAAACACCACATGACTTATTTAGTTCTCTCTCGTTTATGTACCCAACAATATTAAATGTTGTTAGCATGGCAAGAGAGTGAAGCAAAGTAAAACTACCTATCTAGTCAAGTTTAAATGAGGCCGGAAGCAACGAACAACAATTTCGGTAAATCCCCATAGCATATTTTAGATTTGGAACTGTTCTGCCCTAAACACAATTTTAGAGTTGTTTAACATGCAAATAAAGGTCACCATGTTAAACTAGGCAAAATTCCACCCCAATTACATATAAAGTTTATTAAATTCGGAGCTACGGTTGAATAGGTATGAATTAAATCATTTTAACATGGCATAGGAGAAAATTGAACCAAACAACATTTTAAGCATTTTAAACATAGATGAAAGTTGGATATTATTAATCTACACAAAATTCCGAGCAAGTTTCATATATAAAACATTTTAAACCGATGCATGGTTAGTGAGTTATTAGATGCATGAACTAGGAGGACTATTCTGCAAAACTGGCAATCCCTGGATAAATGGGCAAAATCGCTCAGTAGAAAAAAAACATGAATCGGGCCGAACCTGGGCAAGCCCAACAGCAGAAGGAAAAAATGGGGCGCTGGGTGCTCTCTCACCACGATCTTCGGCCCTGCTGGAGGGGAAGCAGGCCGAGGTGGGGGCAGCGCGCTGGGCCGGATGGAGCTGGCCTGGGAGGCCAAGGCGGCGCTGGGCCTTGGCGCCTGCGATTGGAGAGGAGGCCTGGCACTGGCTGCGGGAAGCTGGGCCGGCAATGCTGGGCCTTGGAGCTTCGGCCCATGCGGGGAGGAGGCGGATGTGCTCGTCTCCCTCGATCCCGATGGGATCCCAGGAGGCAAGGGCGGCGGCGCCCGAGGTCAACGGCGAGGCGGCAGCGGCGGCTTGCCGTCGGGGAGGAGCAGAGGAGGCCCCTGAGGTGCGGATCCGGACGGGATCCATCCGTTTCCGGCCGCGATGGTGAAGATCCGGCGACGGAGACAACGAGGCGGCGAGAGTCGGCGCCGCGACGAGGCACGGAGGCGGCGGCAGAGGAAGACTCGGGCGACGGCGGATCTGAGTGGCGGCGGGGAGACTCGGGCGGCGGCGACCGATTGGGCTCCGCGGGTCCGATCCGGGCCCGGCGGGCCTGGCACGGTGGAGGGGGAGAGAGAGGACGGCGGTGCTGACGTGGCACGCTGTGGTTTGTCGCGGCGGGCGGCGCGGACATGTCCGGCGCGGGAAGAAACGTCCGATGGCGTGGATCTGAGAATTTTTTAGGGTTAGGGGAAGAATGAACCGCGAATTTCGGAGGGGGGGTGTATATATAGGCATAGAGGGAGCTAGGAGAGTCCAAATGAGGTGCGGTTTTCGGCCACGCGATCGCGATCGAACGACCGAGATGATGGAGCAGAGTTAGGTGGGTTTTGGGCCAAATTGGAAGGGTGTTGAGCTGCAACACACACGAGGCCTTCTCGATCCCTCGGTTAACTGTTGGAGTATCAAACGAAGTCCAAATGATACGAAACTTGACAGGCGGTCTACCGGTAGTAAACCAAGGCCGCTTGGCAAGTCTCGGTTCAATCCGGAAATGTTTAATCCCCACACACAAAAGAAAGCTCGAAATGACCACCGGAGGAGAACAAAGCGCCGGAATGCAAAACGGACAATGGGGAAAATGCTCGGATGCATGAGACGAACACGTATGCAAATGAAATGCACATGATGACATGATATGCAATGCATGACACGCAAGCAATGACAAGGCAACAACAGCGAATAACTGAACGACACCTGGCACATCGGTCTCGGGGCATTACAACACTCCACCACTACGAGAGGATCTCGTTCCGAGATCTAGAATGGCACCGGAGTGAAAAACGGAGGCGAAAGAGAAGAGGTAAAACTAAGTTGCTTCTTTGACAAACGAGTGAAACCACGAACCTTGAAAAGGTTAAGCCATTTCGAGAAAAGAATACAATGGGGATGAACAAAATTGAAAACACACCGATAGGAAGGAGGAACAAAGAAGAACAAATTCGTATAGCGCTCCGGTTGGGAAGAGATGCGAGACTTGATAAGGCAAAAAGAACTTGAGAAAAAGGGCACAACACTCTGGTTAAATGGATAAATCAAGAAAAGAACATGCTCTTGACAAGAGCAAGAAGAAGTTTTGAAGAGAGTAGCAACACAATGCCTCCGGGAGAAAGAAATAGAAGATAGATAATTGAAATAAAAGAATGTTGAAGAAAATGCCAACTTCTGCCACAAAAGAGTTTGAAAAGGCATCTTAAGGAGAAGGGTCGAACGGAGTTATTGGAAAGCCAACAACGAAAGAATAAACTTGATATGGTCTTATGGAGTACATCTCAAATTATGAGGTGACAACCTGCCACTCACGGGAAAAGAATTGTATTGGCATGAATAAGGAGACAAGAAGCTTATCGTCGGAAGGATAAAGAAGAGCTTGGGTCATTTATAAACAACATAGATAGCAACAAGCCATAGAGAAGGCTTTAGGTGAAATATAACCCAAGATAATTCCAATGACGAGATTGATGGATTTAAAATACCTCATTCATAACAACATGTGAGTTATGAAACATGAACTCAAATTATTAAGAATGACGTAAAACCACCTCCAAAGATACGGTAGAAAGAAATTGTACTCCGGATAGCAAGATGAAGAAAGCTTGAGCTCCTTTGAAAAGAATCTCGATGAACACTTTGAAAAGGAAATAAATTCTCTATGAACCAACAAGTGGAACCTCCATGAAGAACTCCAGTAACAAAAGGATGATCACACGGAAAGAAAGGGTAGTTGAAAACACAAGGTGGAACCTTGTGCAGATTTAGATAGACCTCCGTGATTACATAATTGCGAGAGCTTGGAACTCCGGGAAAGAAAAAAATGAGCTCTTGAAACAAGAATAAGTATGACAAACCACTCCGGAAAACAAGAATTGAATAAACTCGATGAAACAAGAATAAGAATTACATTATGCATATCCTTCACCAATTTAAAATTGATGACAAACAACGGATTTGGCATACTACTTATTCTCGAAGAAAGGATTAAGATAGATATCGCGCCAACTTGAGAAGGTCTTCAACGAAACACCGGTGGAATCGAAACAACGGATGAATTGATAAGTAAGAGAACTCTTGAACGAACCACCGTTAGAATTAAAATAAATGAAGTAAAGGGATGAATCACCGGTTAGAATTAGCAAATACACGAAGATGCTTGAGAGTATTTAGATACATGAGAACGACGAGATCACGAGCCGATTAAAGATCACTTGAACGAAGCACCGGTATGATTTAGGGTATGCGAGCTGAAAGCTAGACTGAATCAATCTTAGATGATGGGCTCCGGATAATCCGACAGAAAAATACTCTGAGTTACTCCAGATGAGTGAAAAGAATTCTGACAATCGAAAACAACTATGAGAGGTTCATATCGCTAGAACCACGAATCTTGAAGAGAAAGGAGCAAGATTAAAAGAAACTCTTCTTCGGTCTTCAAAATATGAGAATGACGATGATAAACACCATCAAGAATCGTTTAGGCACTCCAGAAGAATCAAAAGCGAAGAGATTGAGCCAACGATGAAAAGAATTCGACAGATCTTGGAGGGAGGCATTTGACTGATGATAAATCATTCTTACGTCAAACTTCGAAAAGAAGATTTGAGGATAGCTCCGGGAAAAATAAGAAGAGTCAGGTAAGATCCTGGGAAAAGACCTGTGGGTTAGGGCCCACTGAAAGAAACACCGTTGAACGATTTGAGAGAGAAAACACCGGTTGAATTAAATGGCTTGAATGAGATAACAACCTCGAAAGATCTTGAATGAATGCAGAGTGGAAAACACGAATCTTCTGAGATATCTTGAGCACTCCGGAACAATTAAATGGTGAGAAGTGAATGAATATGAGGTGCACCAGCATGAGAAGATATTTGAAACAAGGAAAAAGATATGATCAACACCGAAAGCTTGAATTGGTTCCACCGGAGAAGAAAAGAATGAAGAATGACGAACTAGTAGAACATCTCCTTGAGAACCACCGGGTAAGAATATTGACGAAAAAGAATGGAGTGACTTCACATGAATTGAATGGATACCCGATGAAGAAATCTGGGTCCTCGAAGAAACAAAAAGGGAGGGAGGGTGGGAAAAAGAAAGACAACTTGGAGATGGATGAAACGAACGCTGTTGAGAGAGCTGATACTTGATCTTGCAGATGTTGAAATGATCGGATCCACTTGAGGAGAGACACACCGGTTGAAAAGAAATTGAAATGAGAAACTCGATGATCGAAAAGGATTAGTATTCACATAGGAATATGAGAACACCATTTGGGGAAGGTATGGAATCAACATTTGACTTCGAAGCAACTCGAATACCACAACTCAATACAAAAACAAAGGGATTGGCTTGCAGAATAAGCCGGAACAAACATATGATAGAGATTTCGTCCGAAGTTTTCGTGGTGGGGCCTACACGGGCTCGATCGTACAGCACCATCATGTACAAGGCAGTGCACATGACATACGAAGCGTCCCCGAGTCGGCATAGCCAAGGACTCTTTAAGACACAATGAGACCACTGTAAAACCGACCCTGAATAGGCGGACCACTAGACGTCGAACCCCAATTTCATATCATACATCTGTCGGAAAGATATCCTAAGAGCTACTTGAATTCCCACTTATAAACTCCCGAAACTTTCCCAGTTATGCAATCAGGTGTTGGAGATACAGGGGAAGCATAATATCTCACCCAAATCTAGCAAATCCTACATTCAGCTGTATCCATCCTTCAACACATAACCAAGAAACCTTCGGAAATCATCTACCTCAACCTTCGAAAAGCATCCGTTATACAAGTTATGGCGATACTCCCGAACTCCCGCCCCAGTACTGGGTGGCGTCGAGGTTATCTCACCAACGAACTGCATAAAAGAGATTTTCGATGTCGGCGTACTAAACTCAGGTATTCCAGAACTGCAACGATAAAATTATGACGACAACACCTCAGAGCTCAACTCCCCGGGACACTTCCACTAAACCCCTGACAGGAGGCACCAAGACAATGTTCTCATCATAAAACCATCGAAACGATTCCAAGATACCCGCGTGATCCTAAAAAAAAATTTAGTGAAATTTTGAGAAGAGAAGAGTCAAAACTCTACGTCAGGAAGCCTTACCAGAGCGATGAAGGGACTGGGGAGTAAAAAGAATTCCTAAACTCTCCGATATATAATTCCTAGAAGACTCAAAACAATTTTCTAGACACAACTCGGCCGCTAAAAATGATCAAACAGTGGGGGCTCCTAAGGTCGGGGAAGGCTCTGATACCAACTTGTAACACCCTCGATGCGACTATAGCTCCCACGTGTCGAGGCACGACTTAGAGGCATAATCACATTGAAGGCATATGTCGCAAGTGAGGTAATCTTCACACAACCCATGTAATACATAAGGGAAAAAGATACATAGTTGGCTTACAATCACCACTTCACACAATTACATAAATAAAGCATTACATCAACCAACACAATCAAGGTCCGACTACGGAACCAAAATAAAAGAAGAACCCCAAAAGCGACAAAGGTCCCCGATCGACCCCAACTGGGCTCCACTACTAATCGGCTAGAACGAAACAACATAAAGGACAAGATCTTCATCGAGCTCTTCCTGAGCTTGGTTGCGTCATCTGCACGGACTCATCGGCACCTGCAAGCTGGTGTTGGAAGTATCTGTGAGCCACGGGGGCTCAGCAATCTCGCACCCTCGCGATCAAGACTATTTAAGCTTATGGGTAAGGTAAAGATATGAGGTGGAGCTGCAGCAAGCGACTAGCATATATGGTGGCTAACATACGCAAAAGAGAGCGAGAAGAGAAGGCAAAGCACGGTCGATAAAAGTATGATCAAGAAGTGATCCTATAGCAACCTACGTCAAGCATAACTCCAACACCGTGTTCACTTCCCGGACTCCGCCGGAAAGAGACCATCATGGTTACACATGCTGTTGATATATTTTAATTAAGGTCAAATTTAGGTTTTCTACAACCGGACGTTAACAAATTCCCATCTGCCCATAACCGCGGGCACGGCTTTCGAAAGTTCAAAACCCTGCAGGGGTGTCCCAACTTAGCCCATCACAAGCTTTCACAGTCAACGAATGAATAGACCTCCACCCAAGACGTGCCGATCAGACTCGGTATCCCGGTACAACAAGACATTTCGACAGGGTAAAACTAAACCAGCAACACCGCCCGAATGTGCCGACAAATCCCGATAGGAGCTGCACATATCTCTTTCTCAGGGCACACCGGATCGTCCAAACTTCCGGTAGGCCAGCCCAGAGTTGCCCCTGGTGGCCACCGGCGGCTAACAAGTTGGACCAACACTCAGAGGAGCACTGGCCCGGGGGGGTAAATAATGATGACCCTTAGGAGCGCGACTCCCAAGGGAAAAGAAAAGGCTAGGTGGCAAATGGTAAAACCAATGTTGGGCATTGCTGGAAGAGCTTTACTTAAGGCGAACTGTCAAGGGGTTCCCATTATAGCCCAACCGCGTGAGGAACGCAAAATCCGGGAACATAACACAGATATGACGGAAACTAGGGCGGTAAGAGTGGAACAAAACACCAGGCATAAGGCCGAGCCTTCCACCCTTTACCAAGTATATAGATGCATTAATTAAACAAGATATATTGTGATATCCCAACAAGTAAACATGTTCCAACAAGGAACGATCTCCATGTTCTAACAAGGAACAAACTTCAATCTTCACCTGCAACTAACAACACTATAAGAGGGGCTGAGCGAAGCGGTAACATGGCCAAATAACGGTTTGCTAGGACAAGGTGGGTTAGAGGCTTGGTTCAACAATATAGGAGGCATGATAAGCAAGTGGTAGGTATCGCAGCATAAGCATAGCAAAAGAGCGAGCAACTAAGCAAGCAAAGATAGAAGTGATTTCGAGGGTATGATCATCTTGCCTGAAATCCCGCAAGGAAGAAGAACGAGTACATGAAGAAGATAAACGGACGTAGTCGAACGGATCCTCACAATGCAACGTTATCGGATCCAAGCCGAAGAAGCAACACCGGAAAAGAGAAAACAACATAGTAAACAACCACCACATAAACATGGCATGAAACGCAAACAAGTATGATGCATGTCCGGTTTAAGTATGCATGGCATGGCAAAGTGCACAAACAATCCTACAAATTAAGTGGAGCTCAAACAAGCAACGAGTTGCATATTGAAGAAAACACCACATGACTTATTTAGTTCTCTCTCGTTTATGTACCCAACAATATTAAATGTTGTTAGCATGGCAAGAGAGTGAAGCAAAGTAAAACTACCTATCTAGTCAAGTTTAAATGAGGCCGGAAGCAACGAACAACAATTCCGGTAAATCCCCATAGCATATGTTAGATTTGGAACTGTTCTGCCCTAAACACAATTTTAGAGTTGTTTCACATGCAAATACAGTTCACCATGTTAAACTAGGCAAAATTCCACCCCAATTACATATAAAGTTTATTAAATTCGGAGCTACGGTTGAATAGTTATGAATTAAATCATTTTAACATGGCATAGGAGAAAATTTAACCAAACAACATTTTAAGCATTTTAAACATAGATGAAAGTTGGATATTATTAATCTACACAAAATTCCGAGCAAGTTTCATATATAAAACATTTTAAACCGATGCACGGTTAGTGAGTTATTAGATGCATGAACTAGGAGGACTATTCTACAAAACTGGCAATCCCTGGATAAATGGGCAAAATCGCTTAGTAGAAAAAAAACATGAATCGGGCCGAACCTGGGCAAGCCCAACAGCAGAAGGAAAAAAATGGGGCGCTGGGTGCTCTCTCACCACGGGCTTCGGCCCGGCTGGAGGGGAAGCATGCCGAGGCGGGGGCGGCGCGCTAGGCCGGATGGAGCTGGCCTGGGAGGCCAAGGCGGCGCTGGGCCTTGGCGCCTGTGACTGGAGAGCAGGCCTGGCGCTGGCTGCGGGAAGCTGGGCCGGCGATGCTGGGCCTTGGAGCTTCGGCCCATGCGGGGAGGAGGCGGAGGCGCTCGTCTCCCTCGATCCCGATGGGATCCCAGGAGGCAAGGGCGGCGGCGCCCGAGGTCAACGGCGAGGCGGCAGCGGCGGCTTGCCGTCGGGGAGGAGCAGAGGAGGCCCCTGAGGTGCGGATCCGGACGGGATCCGTCCGTTTCCGGCCGCGGTGGTGAAGATCCGGCGATGGAGGCAACGAGGCGGCGAGAGTCGGCGCCGACGATGAGGCACGGAGGCGGCGGCAGAGGAAGACTCGGGCGGCGGCGGATCTGAGTGGCGGCGGGGAGACTCGGGCGGCGGTGACCGATTGGGCTCCACGGGTCCGATCCGGGCCCGACGGGCCTGGCGCGGTGGAGGAGGAGAGAGAGGATGGCGGCGCTGACGTGGCACGCCGTGGTTGGTCGCGGAGGGCGGCACGGACATGTCCGGCGCGGGAAGAAACGTCCGGCGGCGCGGATCTGAGAATTTTTTAGGGTTAGGGGAAGAATGAACCGCGAATTTCGGAGGGGGGTGTATATATAGGCATAGAGGGAGCTAGGAGAGTCCAAATGAGGTGCGGTTTTCGGCCACGCGATCGTGATCGAACGGCCGAGATGATGGAGCAGAGTTAGGTGGGTTTTGGGCCAAATTGGATGGGTGTTGAGCTGCAACACACACGAGGCCTTTTCGGTCCCTCGGTTAACCGTTGGAGTATCAAACGAAGTCCAAATGATACGGAACTTGACAGGCGGTCTACTGGTAGTAAACCAAGGCCGCTTGGCAAGTCTCGGTTCAATCCGGAAATGTTTAATCCCCACACACAAAAGAAAGCTCGAAATGACCATCGGAGGAGAACGAAGCGCCGGAATGCAAAACGGACAATGGGGAAAATGCTCGGATGCATGAGACGAACACGTATGCAAATGAAATGCGCATGATGATATGCAATGCATGACACGCAAGCAATGACAAGGCAACAACAGCGAATAACTGAACGACACCTGGCACATCGGGCTCGGGGCGTTACAATAGGGCCTCCCATAAATACCGCTATCTTCATAGTTAGGTCGGCATTCTTATCCACCAATACTTCAATTTCTTCTTCATAATCTTCACGTGTAGCCTTGGGTTCTTCCTCCAGTTCCTTGATTCTAGTTTTAGCCTTCTTCAGATCTATCATGTCGGCGCACATCTGATTCTCCTGTCGTCGAATGTGCTGGTTTAACTCCTGGATAAAAGCTGCGATTGATCTATCCTTCCTAGTGCTAATCATCTCCCAGTGTTCATCTCGGCGCCCACAAATCTGGTAGATAGTATCCTTGAGATCCTTGCGGTAGACTTCTCCAATGCGTCCCATGGCGATGTGAGCTGCCATACTCTTTCCTAGACTCCAAGTTGGTGCATCAAAAGAAAACTCTATGGGCTCAGTGACTGGCATAAACGTCCTTCCTGGAACTTGAACTTGAATCATCCAGCGCTCTTCTTCAGGTAAAGTGGCGTTGTAGATTCCCGTGAAGCTTGGTACTCCTATGTTCAAGTATCTAGTGACTTCCTTCAAGTGGCGTCCAAAGGGTGTATCTTCATCTGGTTGTGTGAACTTGTTCCTTGCATCCGCCATCCTAAAGAGTAGAAAAGATGAGAAGTCAGAAGAGAAGAGAGTGAGTAGTGATCTAGGTCTTTAGCTTAGTGGTCGTGTCCTATAGTCAGCGTGTGCTCTGATACCATCTCTGTAGCGACCAGACCTCAAACAGTCTGATCTCTGTGCTCTGGTGTCATCCCTGGATCAGTAATGCTGACACCACACAGTACTCGAAGGATTTATAGCAGAGTAGCAATAACACACTTCTTACATCGAGTGTCTCAAAAGAGAACTTATTACAATAAATATGGCTTACGGCCATCTAATAACGATAACAGTGGAAGGCTTGGAAGATAGGTGAGTCCATCAACTCCAACGGCATCATTGAGTATAGAACCACGACCTAAAAACTCCTTAATCATCGTCTGAAAAGTCTGCAACATTTACGTTGCAGCTCGAAAACGGGTCAGCACATGGAATATGCTGGCAAGGTAACACATAGAGAGTAATGGAATGCAACAGCTATACTATATGCATATTTGGCTGGTGGAAAGCTCTATGGTTACAGTTTTTGCGTAAAGCCAATTTTTCCCTACTTCAAAGGAATAAATTTAATTACTATCATGGTGGTTGTTAAACATTGAGAATGGTTGACAGCATTCTCAATCCCAATTAAAATAACATCATTAAACCCAACAAAACTAACTTTAGAGTAACATGTTGAGATTCACATGAAAATCCAAGTACTAGATACTCAAGATGTCCATAACCGGGGACACGGCTAACCATGATTAGTTTATTACACTCTGCAGAGGTTTGCGCACTTTTCCCCACAAGACTCGATCGCCTCCGTTTGGTTTCTCGCACTACAGGGTGTTTGAGAAGACGGATGACCGAGACATAGTCTTTCAGAAGCGCTAGCACCTTACGGTCGGGTAGACCGTACCACCTACATCCCCTACATCTGCTAGTCTACCACTGTAAGAGTTCGCACAACTTAGTCAACTATGCCAGAGCCCATAATGGCTTGTGGCTGCACACGGAAGTTTCTAGTATGAATAATCTCATGATCCCTTTGATCCTGGGTGGCGGTCCAAAAGAAAAACAGGCAAGTCCTGGAAACCCCAGGTGCCTCAATCCACCCAGATGTGTGTTTAAGTTGCCACCTTAGATAAACCATTAATTATCAATCTCACATCTTTCATGGATTTCACTCACCCAATCCACATCTACTAGTATAGCATGGCATAATAAGCAAACGTAGAAGTAACTCCCAAAGGTTTGATAATAAACAGGTAATAGGTACTACCTCATCTACTTCCCATCCCACAATTTAATTAGATCCTAATCATGCAATGTATGGGAATTGATCTAATGCAATAAAACTGGGTTGTAGAAAAAGGTATGATCAAAGTGTTACTTGCCTTGCTGATGATCCGCGAAACCTAGAGATTCGAAGTAACAGGCGGCGCACTCCGGGTATTCTATCGCAGACAAAAAAACAAGCATACAATAAGTACTCATCTAATGCACAGGTAAACCTCAAATAGAAATCTAACCAGAAAGTTCAACTTAAGAACCCTGGTTGGCAAAAAGAATCAAATCGAACGAAGCAAAAGAAATCAAACGGCGAAAGAAAACAACTTCGTTCTAGTATCGGATATAAGTCAAATTTTACAGTAGCAAAAACATGTTTAAGTTGATTATTCAGAAAGTGGGTTTCGAGACGAAACTCCAGGCGCTTGAATCGCCTGATTCCGATAAACGAGCGAAAAGTTATACTAAAATGAAAATTGGATCAGAAATCGCGATCAGAAAATAACTGCGAAAAACCCGACGAAAAAGAAAAACAACGAACAGATTTTTTTTTAACGGCACGGAAAACAAGGCGGTGGCGAACCTCGGGCGGTCGCGCTGCTCCGACGAGTCGGCGGCTGCGGCGGCGGCGGCTAGGGTTAGGGTTTCGGGGCTGGGCGGCTGGGCTCTCTCTTGGGCCGGGGCGGCGGCTTATAAAGCCTCGGCCGGCGGTGTCCTGGCCGAGTACGGCCCATAGTCGGTTCCGCGTTTTTTTTAAATAATTCCGCTCGGAAGAAAAATGAAAAGAAATACTAAACGGACTCCAAAAATCACGAAATAAATTTTTCCGGGTTTCTAAAATCAAGCCCGATAAAGTGAACATTTTTCTGGTCCCAAACTACAACTTTGAAAAACGCGCATTTTTCCTCAATTCAAATAAAAATACCGAAAAACTCCGAAATAAAACTTATTTGATTTTTTTATTAAATCCTCAATATTTCTATATTTTGGGGAAGTCATTTTATTCCCTCTCTCATATTTTTGTAATAGAAATAATTGATGATAAAATAAATAAAATCAAATGATCCTGTTTACATAATTTGAGAAAACTCAACTATGTAAATAACGAAATCCCCAACTCTCTCCGTGGGTCCTTGAGTTGCTTAGGATTTTCTAGGATCAAAACCAAAAGCTAAATAAAATATGATATGCATGATGACCTAATGTATAACATTCCAAATTGAAAATTTGGGATGTTACAAATACCCTACTCCAGTGTGTGGTATGGTGGATTGCCTCTTGGGCTGATGATGATGAACAATACAAGGAAGAACAGCCTCGCGAGGGTCTGCTCTTGGCTGGGGCGATGAACTATTGGGAGGAGCTCAGTCACCTTTCTCTCTCTCTCTCTTTCTCGTCTCTCTCTCTCTCTGCCCCCTTTGCTCTGTGGGTGGCTGGTCCTATTTATAGAGGCCCTGGTCCTCTTCCATAATATCGAGCGGGAAGGGAGCCAACAATGGCGGGCTAATTTGAAGGGGGACAGCTAGTACTAGCTACCCTGACAAAAGTAGTCTTCGCCTGCACAAAGCTTTGGTGATGACGCCGTCTTGGGCTCCACGGTGACCTTTGTCTCGTAGTCCTCCTGGTCTTGGTCTCGTTGCACCGAAATGGCAACCTTTGCCTGATGCCTCGGTACTCCGCGGCTGTGCTTGCCCCCTTTGCACCAAAGAGGAAGGTAGGACACTGCGCGGGCTGGCACCCGCCTGGCGCCCCCGGTCGTCATGGCTTGCGTCACGGGCACCTTGTGAGGTACCCTTCCTTGATCTCTCCGCCTCCTCGTGAGCCAGCCTGATGTGGCCGCGCCTGAGGAAGCTCCGCGTCGTCCGCCTCGCGAGGCTTGGCCCCTCGCGAGGGTCTTGGGTTTGTGTTGGTGAAGATGGGCCACGCTGGGCCCCCCTTTGAGCCACGCCGCAGGCCGCAGGCAGGCAAGTCTGGGGACCCCCATTCCCAGAACGCCGACATGGGGTTGATGGGTTGGTGCGATTCTGGCCGTTGCTTCCTCCATTTCCATTTCCATTCCTGGTGCCATTGTGATTGTGCGAGCTACCTCCTCCATGGGTATGCTGAAAATGTCCTCCCGGTCTAGGGGTAAAACGTGGCTTCAGCCGAGCTCCTGAAGTGTACTTCCCTTGTCCATACTTCCTCTTGCGATTCTCAATTTGCTGCTGCTTCCCTTCTATCATAAGAGCACAATCTACCAACTCCTGGTAGTTGTTGAAGGTTGCTACCATCAACTTCATGCTCAACTCATCATTCAGTCCTTCCAGAAACTTCTCCTGCTTAGCTGCATCCGTAGCGACGTCATCTGGGGCATAACGTGCTAACTTACTAAAATCCTCCACATACTGGCCAATTATCCGTCCTCCATGGCGCAAGTTGCGAAACACACGCTTCTTCATGGCCATAGCTCCTGCTGAAACATGGGCAGTACGAAAAGCCTGCTGAAACTGGTCCCATGTGACAGTGTCGACTGGGAAAGTGGCTGTGAAATTCTCCCACCATGATGCTGCGGGTCCTTCTAGCTGATGTGCGACAAACTTCACCTTCTCCGCATCTGTGCATCATCCTGTTGTGGTCAACTCTCTAGCTGTCTTGCGGAGCCAATCATCTGCTACTATCGGCTCGGTGCTACTAGAAAAGACCGGCAGATTTAGCCTAAGAAAACGGGCTAAGTGATCAACAGGTGGTGGTGGTGGTGGGTTGTTGTTGTTGTTCCCCTGGTTTTGATTCCGGACTAGCAACTGCATCAATGTGTTCTGCTGCTGGATCAATAGGGTGAGCTCCGGTGGAAAGGCAAATCCGGGGTCACGTCTCGAAGGCATCTGAGGGGTTTAGAAAAGATGAGATGTCAGAATAGAGGGGGTCTAAAGAGAAAACACTACCCATATGCACATGAGGCAAAAGCAAACAATTCACTTCATTCAATCAAACAAGGGCATACAATCGATCTAACTATCACAAAAGTGCTCGGACTGCTATATTTACATGGTGGACTACTACTACTGATGAGGTGGTCTACTAGAAATATTCTTCGATTGTAGACTCCATGATATCTGCTCCAGCTAAATCGACATAGTCATCATCGCTACTATCTGGATCCAAATCGGTGCCGTCGATGATGATTTAGTCTTCCGGACTAATCTCCTTGGGTTCTTCGTCTTCCTCTACTGGCGTAGGGCCTCCCATAAATATTCCAATCTTCTTGATCAGGTCGTCATTCTTCTCCACCAATATTTCAATTTCCTCTTCATAATCTTCATGTGTAGCCTTGAGTTCTTCCTCCAGTTCCTTGATTCTAGTCTTAGCCTTTCAGATCTATCATGTCGGTGCACATCTGGTTCTCCTGTCGTCGAATGTGCTGGTTTAGTTCCTGGATAAAAGCTGCAATTGATCTATCCTTTCTGGTGCTGATCATCTCCCAGTGTTCATCTCGGCACCCACAAATCTGGTAGATAGTATCCTTGAGATCCTTGCGGTAGACTTCTCCAATGCGTCCCATGGCGATGTGAGCTGCCATGCTCTTTCCTAGACTCCAAGCTGGTGCATCAAAAGAAAACTCTATGGGCTCAGTGACTGGCATGAACGTCCTTCCTGGAACTTGAACTTGAATCATCCAGCGCTCTTCTTCAGGTAAAGTGGCGTTGTAGGTTCTAGTGAAGCTTGGTACTCCTATATTCAGGTATCTAGTGACTTCCTTCAAGTGACGTCCAAAGGGTGTATCTTCATCCGGTTGCGTGAACTTGTTCCTTGCATCCGCCATCCTAAAAGAGTAGAAAAGATGAGAAGTCAGAAGAGAAGAGAATGGATAGTGATCTAGGTCTTTTAGCTTAGTGGTCGTGTCCTACAGTCAGCGTGTGCTCTGATACCATCTCTGTAGCGACCAGACCTCAAACAGTCTGATCTCTGTGCTCCGGTGTCATCCCTGGATCAGTAATGCTGACACCACACAATACTCGGAGGATTTATAGAAGAGTAGCAATCACACACTTATTACATCGAGTGTCTCATAAGAGAACTTATTACAATAAATATGGCTTAAGGCCATCTAATAACGATAACAACGGAAGGCTTGGAAGATAAGTGAGTCCATCAACTCCAACGGCATCACTGAGTATAGGACCACGACCTAAAACTCCTTAATCATCGTCTGAAAAGTCTACAACATTAACGTTGCAGCCCGAAATGGGTCAGCGCATGGAATATGCTGGCAATGTAACACATAGAGGGTAATGGAATGAAACAACTATACTATATGCATATTTGGCTGGTGGAAAGCTCTATGGTTACAATTTTGCGTAAAGCCAATTTTTCCCTACTTCAAAGGAATAAATTTAATTACTATCATGGTGGTTGTTAAACATTGAGAATGGTTGACAGCATTCTCAATCCCAATTAAGCATCATCATTAATCATAACCCAACAAAATTAATTTGGAGTAACATGTTGAGATTCACATGATAATCCAGGTACTAGATACTCAAGATGTCCATAACCGGGGACACGGCTAACCATGATTAGTTTATTACACTTTGCAGAGGTTTGCGCACTTTTCCCCACAAGACTCGATCGCCACCGTTTGGTTTCTCGCACTACATGGTGTTTGAGAAGACGGACGACCGAGACATAGTCTTTCAGAAGTGCTACCACCTTACGATCGGATAGACTGTACCACCTACATCCCCTACATCTGCTAGTCTACCACTGTAAGAGTTCGCACAGCTTAGTCAACTATGTTGGAGCCCATAATAGCTTGTGGCTGCACACGGAAGTTTCCAGTATGAATAGTCTCGTGATCCCTTTGAGCCTGGGTGGCAGTCCAAAAGAAAACAGGCAAGTCCTGGAATACCCAGGTGCCTCAATCCACCCAGATGTGTGTTTAAGTTGCCACCTTAGATAAACCATTAATTAACAAACTCACATCTTTCATGGATATCACTCACCCAAGCATGGCATAATAAGCAAACGTAGAAGTAACTCCCAAAGGTTTGATAATAAACAGGTAATAGGTTCTACCTCATCTACTTCCCATCCCACAATTTAATTAGATCCTAACCATGCAATGTGTGAGGATTGATCTAATGCAATAAAACTGGGTAGTAGGAAAGGTATGATCAAAGTGTTACTTGCCTTGCTGATGATCCGGGAAACCTAGCGATTCGAAGTAACAAGCGGCGCACTCCGGGTATTCTATCGCAGACAAACAAACAAGCATACAATAAGTACTCATCTAATGCATGGGTAAAACTCAAAGAAGAGATCTAACTAGAAGGTTCAACTTAAGAACTCCGGTTAGCAAAAAGAATCAAATCGAACAAAGCAACGAAAGTCAAACTGCGAAAGAAACAACTTCGTTCTACTAATCTGGATCTAGGGCAAATTTTACAGTGGGAAAAACTTGTTTAAGTTGGTTAAATGGATAGAGGGTTTCGAGACGAAACTCTATGCGCTTGAATCGCCTGATTCCGATAAACGAGCGAAAAGATATACTAAAACGAAAATCGGATCAGGAATCGCGATCAGAAAAATCGCGGATTTAATTTGAGAAAAAGAAAAAAACGACGAACGCTCGCTAAATTAAATAGACCGGAAAACTAATCTATTTAAAAAACGAATCAAAAAAAACGACAGAAAAACCGAACGGTTTTTCAGGAAAAAAACGGCGCGAATTTTGAGGCGGCGGCGAACCTCGGCGAGCGTGCGGCGGCGGCGTCCGGTGGCGGCGGCGGCTGGGGGCTGGGGGTGGCTCGGGCTAGGGTTAGCTCTGGCTGGGCCTCCCCCCGGCTTAAATAGCCTAACGGGTCGGGAGTCCTAGTCGGACACGGCCCTAGGTTGGTGCGCGTTTTTTTATAATTACACGCAGAAGAAAAAAAACACTAAACAGACTCCAAAAGTTCTGAAATAAATTTTCACGGGCTTCTAAAATCAAGCCGCACAAGGAGAACATTTATTTGGGACCTAAATGCAATTTTGAAAAACGCACATTTTTCCTAAATACAAATAAAACACCGAAAAACTCTGAAATAAAATCTTATTTGATTTTATTATTAAATCCTCAATATTTCTTTATTTTGGGAAAGTTATTTTATTCCCTCTCTCATATTTTTGTAATAGAAATAATTGATGATAAAATAAATAAAATCAAATGATCCTATTCTCAAAATTTGAGAAAACTCAAATATGAAAATAACGAAATCCCCAACTCTCTCCGTGGGTCATTGAGTTGCGTAGAATTTCTAGGATCAACCAAAATGCAAAATAAAATATGGTATGCAATGATGATCCAATGTATAACATTCCAAATTGAAAATTTGGGATGTTACAGTGTCGGCGAAGAGGATCAGAGGCCGTCGACGGGGGCATCGGTGGGGCGGCTCCGGGGGTGTAGACGAAGCGTCTCCGGTGGGGAGTACGAATGAGCCACTGCTGATGCGCGGCGGTTGACGAGAGTACCGGCGAAGAATATCCGGCGCCGTGGACAAGGCCGACACTGAATGGGCTGTGGTATAGTGGTGGATGAGTAGTCTACTTGTTTCTAGGGGAGGTGGGAGGGTAGATGCGGCCGCAGAAGCAGATCCTGTGAGGTGGACGCCGCTGGCAGTGAATGGGCTATGGTACGCTGGTGGATGAGCAGTCTAGGGTTTCGAGAGGGGAGGGGAGAAAGGGCGATGAAGTACGGACGGCGTGATGTAAGATGCTCTGGTGATGTGGAGTTAGTCGTTTTTGCGGGAGGGGGAGAGGAAATGGGGGTGCCGTGTAGTGGGGGAACCAGAAGTTACCAAAGCAGCCCCGACCTATCATGTAGATGAGGGCATTATTGTAACTGTTGGTCTCCGTGCACCAAGGACAAAACGGGGATTTCGCATGCTAAAGACTAAGGTGGCGGAAATTTTAGAAGGAGGCGGGTGATTTTGCCGCCCGCGGGATCGTTCGTATCCAGTTTCAACTAATTTTGGACCGTGCTAGTGGGAAGGTCATGCTAGACTGTGTACACGGGGCACGCGTCAGCAGTTAATAACTGGTGTGAAGTCCACCCCAGAAAAAGACAATAACTTGGGATGATGCGCCGATAACTTGGATGTTCACACGGGCGCGGCCTGTAGTGGCGCGTTCACAAAAAAGGGATCAAACGCTCAGCCTATGTATTTCTCGTGTAAATAGAAAATTTAGTGCCATTGGTTATTTACTTTAAACATAATGCATTGACGTGTTAGTGTAGAGGCGCACAAAAAGAAATGGATATTGTAGTCAGCTACTTAAAAGTGTTACCTCATATGATTACATAGCCTCCATTTCATAAATTCTGTACCCGTTGAATTCATATATGAATATTACATATATTACTTCAAAATAGAAACTTAACTCATCCAAGACTAATGAATTTGAATGCAAGTGTAACAATGGTGCATGTTCATGATAGCTACATTGGTTGTTTGAAGAAACATCACTGTAACTTTGGCATGCACAACTAAAAAGGCTTATTTAAATAGAAAAAAATGTGATATGTGAGTGTCCAATCTTTATAGCGTTGAATCGATATTGTACCTTTGGCCACGATACAAAGAGGATATTGACTTATGTTCAAGCGAGGCACGTCCACGATCGCTAGATAGTGATACGTGAATGAATTGTGAAATCTCTCTCACACGCATACATATCTCATTTCCCCGTGGGCATCAAAATCACACACGCGCACTTCGTGTATTTCTCTCCCTCCGTCAGGGTTAAATTCGTCTTTCTACCCCATCCTACAAGTCTCTCACATAGAAACACACACACTCTCTATGTCTAACACGCCCACCCCTTTAATTCCGCCCACCCACAGCCACTAATGTCTCTCACACATATGCTATCTACCTATCCCTTAATATAGCTAGATATGTGTCACACAAACTCCTTCTCCCTACTAGCAAGATGCCCACGCGTTGCACGGAACATCAAGATGCATTTGTATGAGAAGTTTATCTTGTGGGAGAAAGGATGAACGAGGGAATGCCTTATTTGCAAATGCGGAGAGGGGTGTGGGTAACTCTTTGCAAAATTGCCATAGTTTCCTTCCTGTCTATCAGATATAAATTGGATGGCCTATATTGCAGGATGGCAGGAACACCATCATCACCAACTCTATTTTTATAAGAGTAGAGATATGTGAGTGTCACTGCCCCCCCCCCACACACACCCACACTTCCCAACACCGAAGGAGTAGGGTGACACCTCGATCTTGATACTAATCTATCGACTGGCTTCTCTCTCAAACATACACACACACACTACCCGGCACTGAAGGAGTAGGGTGGCACATCGATCTTGATAATAATCTATCTACTCCTCTTTCAAACACACACACACTCGCTAGTTGTGCCTCTATGCCTACCGCGCACACTCTCGATATGTCTTTCTCTCCCTCGCCCCCCAACAATGATAACAGAAGGGTGACAACCCGATCTGATCATATTCTGTCAATTGGTTTCTCTCTCAAACATTGTGTCTCGGTGCCTCGGTCGGTAGCCCCCTCGATATGTAGACTTCTTGTGCGCGCACAGCTGTAGTGACGATGACGCTGAACCCAGTGTGCCTTGTTTTACCGGCCTCATGTGATAATTTTCACCCTGTTTTCTGTTAATTAACAAGGCAACCTTTTCTTTGTTACTACTAGTGAATCTGAAATCATTTGGGGCAGACATAAAATATATCACTTCAACCCAATTATCGTAGCATCTATTTTAAAAGAAATAAGCTAGCTGCCCGTGCATTGCACGGAACATCAAGATGCATTTGTATGAGTAGTTTATCTTGTGAGAGAAAAGGTTGAACGAGGGAAGGCCTTATTTGCGAACATGGAGAGACGTGTGGGTATAATTTTGCAAAATTGACATAGTTTCTTTCCTATCCGTTAGATATAAATCTGACGGCCTATATTGCAGGATGGCACGCACACCATCATCACCAACTCTGTTTTCTACTCGCTCCGTCTGAAAATACTTGTCATCTAAATGGGTAAAAAGTGATGTACCTAAAACTAAAATACGTCCAGATACATTTCCTTTTATCCATTTTGATGACAAGTATTTCCGGATGGAGGGAGTATTTGTCTTTTTAGAGATTTCAACAAGTGACTATGACCGGACCTTACCAACATACTCAAAAAAGTAGTCAATAATTTTGATGTTACCCTCTTTTCTTGGCAGTGCAGTGCCATCTGGATACCTCATAAATAAATAAAGTACTACATGATACTAATATATGATACATGGCGCAGGAGTACTAAGTATTATTAATACAGTTTTGCTAGAACTCATCTAGATGAGATATAATTTGGTCTCATTCATCTTTTATAGCCATTGGATGTGATGCTATATAAGATGCGTGTGTGCTGAGGTGGGTTGTATTTGTTCTTTTGCAACAAACTGACCACTGCATGTCATGTTTGATAGTCTCAAGTCATTAAAAGGATACAAGCCCCACATCTCTTCTTGGTTGATTCCTCTATTTATGTCAAAAAATAAGAAACAACGTGAGAGTTAAAGCACCACGCCTATGTGTTTACTATTTGGTTTTCGTAAGATGACATAATACTCACCTAGACAGAGGGAGTATTCGATTTGACAGCGAGCGGCGCAGTTCCCGATATGGCTTTAATGCAGACGAGGGAGGGAGTAGCGGTTCCCGATATGTTGAACGACCAATGCATCCTCCTTCAATTAATGCATGAGGGAACTAATGGGAGGAGGTCCGGGAAAAGAGGCTGCATGATGTGAATGCAACGCAGTTTGCCCTCATTGCCCTCATATAAAGGCGCCCCTCCATTCCAATGCATCTACCACATCGTACGCACCTAAGCATTTGCCTAAGCACCCACACTAAGCACAAAAGAGCTCACTCTAGACCCATGGCGGCGATGCTCGTGAGCGGCCAGTGGCTGTGCCAGATGGTCCACGACGCCGGCCTGCGGCATGGCGCCGAGGATCGTCTCCAGACAGTGTTGGAGACCGGCTGGTGGATGGGCGCCTTCGACGCCAACTACGACTCTTAGTTGGACGAGATAATTGTTGCCACCAGCAAAAAGTTCACCGTCCTCAAGAAGCTCGCGGACGACATCGCCGTACTCCTCCAGCCCGCGCGCCCGGGCTCCTCATTGCCTGCCACCCTAATCGGCCTCCATGGCCGGAACCTCTTTCAAGCACTAGTGGCCCTGCGACTGCCCGCCGACGCCACAAAGAATGTCCACCTGGAGGTCGCGCTCACCGTGAGGCGCCTCGCCCTGCAAGAATTCGTCGACCTACACATCCACATGTACGAGGAAATCATGTACATAGGTATCTACAAGGCCAGTGAGGACGCTACAACATTGGCCTTCCTCAACCGGCTGGAAGCCTTGGATGCCTTTGCTGAGAAGCACCTCGACCTCACCACAAAAGCCGCCGCTCCTTAGCCGCCGGTCGGTGGCCCGGCGCACTAAGTTGAGGAGGAGGAGGTCGTACGTTCGTGGATCCATCTTTCTTCTTGCCTTCTATAACCACCACTGCGATCGCATCATCGTGGCCTTAATTCTTATTGTGCTGTTGCATTCTCGTTCCAGTCAATACCGACATGTGCGATCCCTTTGCTTAATTATATGCATCACTGTAACTAGTACTCCATCCGTCAATTTATAAGGTGTGCTTACCGTTTCCATCAACTTCGTGCAACATGCGGGCATCTTGCTAGAAACACTAGAATATGTCTATATAATCCGTATGTGATAGTCCATTTAAAATCTCAAAAAAGACAAATATTTAGCTACAGAGGGAGTAATATATTAGGAGTATATCAAAACAATAGTGATTTCTTTCAAGTTTGTGAACAAATACTACTATTCTACTACTTTGGATCCATCGCAACGCATGGGCACATTAATGGTAAAAGGAAAAGGCCTCCCGCGTTCGCATCGCACCCCCACAAGCCCGAGAATCGGGAGTACAACACGTCTCGTCCGGCACGACACATAGCTTAGGGAAGGCGTCTTGCCTAGCATTTTCACTTTCATGTGGGACCGCCGTTGAGCAAACCGACACCCTGCCCGCCGCCGGGTTGGAAAACAGAAACAAGGGGAAGATCTAGCTGTAGCACGGAAGCCAAGAAATTTGGTGTCAGACAGGGCTCGTTGATAGAGTAGGAGCATTCTGTACTAGTACTACTCCTACTAGTACCAAGTTTGTACTCCTAATACTATACTACTAGTACTACCACTATACAACTAGTAGGTACGTGCACGACACAACATCGTAGGAACAAAAATGGGAAGATATTGTTTTGGGTGATTTATCTTTTTTTCAATCAACGTAGTATGAATAATATGATGTGGGGGTGTCACATCCCTAGCTTCTGGTAATGCTCTAGGCTAGCTTCATGTGTGCATCATGTCTATATTCCGAAAGTTGAAATGAGGAAATTGAAAGCCTCGGAAATCATTTTAATAAAGGGGCAAGAAACCCTAAAATTGCAATCAGTAAATCCAAAATGCCCTAGAAATAGCTCTGACAATTTTGGCAAGAGGTATAAATCAAACCAAAATTTTGGGACATTTCTAAGGAATTATTTGGGCTCTGATTTTAAATCAATATTTTATTTGAATTTGGAGTTATATTCATAATATATAATGAATATATTTTCAAATGCCCTGAGATATTTTATGTTTATGAGGAGTAGACCTTAAGTGACATAAAATTATCCAGGGGAGTTTTGGCACTGTTTTCAAATTTGTTTGAATTTGAATTCAGTGGCAATTAAATAGAAAACAGAACAGAAATATAAAAAAAAGAGAGAAGCCCAGCCACTTACCTGGCGCCCACTTACCTGGCCCAGCTCCTCCAGCGGCCCAGCCCACCACCGCCTCCTTCTCTGTCGCCTTCCTCCTCTGCCAGGAGGATGAGCGCGTGCCGACGCACGCACGGCCACCGCACGCCACCTCCTGCTTCCCCCGGCCTCCCTAGCGACGCCACGACGACGCCTCGTGTCCCCTCGCTCCTCTTCCTCCCTCGCTGCTCCCTCTCTCTTCCCCGAACACTCTCCCCCTCCTCTGTTCTTCCGCTAGCAAACGCTGCCGTCGCCGCCGCTTGCTGCTGCCGCGGCCACCGCCTCTCCGTCGCTTCCCTGACTAGCCCACAAGCTCCGCCTCCTTGCGCTGAAGCCCTTCGCCGAGCCACACAAGCCGAAGCGCCCCGTGGAGCCATCGCCGTCGCCATCTCCGCCTCCGGCCGCCGTGGATCACCATCGTCGCCCCGCCGACTCCAGCCCCTCCCCGAGCTTCACGAAGCCACCGTCGCAACCGCCGTGAGCTCCTCTCTGTTTTCCCTCTCTCCACTCGCTCGCCCCCATGCTGTACCCGCCGTCTCACCGCAACCGGAGCTCGCTGCCGCCGGCCATGTTGCCGCCGCGGCCATGGCTTGTTTCGGTCGTGTCCGAGCACGGCTTTGAGCTCGTGGGGCTCACAGGAAGCCCATGCGCAGCTCAGCTTGTCCAAAACCCCACCAGGGCCTTGCGCCCGTTACCACCCGAACTCCGGCGCCGCCGCGAGCTCCGTTCCGGCGAGCCCCGGCGTCCCCGCAGCCGCCCACCTACCCCATCAGATGCGGGAGAGCCCGGGCTACGCCCCGGTGCCCTCAGCGCGCGAATCCGATGCCCCTAGCGCAAGTCCGGCGTGCCCCCGCCGTGCTCTGTGGTCACCGCCGGCGAAACTCCGGCGGGAGCTGACGTGGCTCCGTCATTAGGAGCTAACCCAACTAACTAAACAACCTACAGCCACTGACAGTAGGCCCCACCCCTGGTCAAACCCCAGTCAGCGTGGGTTTGACCGGGATTAGTTCCTGTGTCACTTACGTGTGGACCCCGCACGTCAGGTTTGACCTCGACCTGGCCATTGACTCGCTGACGTCATGCTGGCGTCAGGCTGACGCAGTTAATTCTTTCTGGATTTAAAATAATTCAGAAAATTCCAGAAAATATTGCAAACTTCTAAAAATCATAGAAAATCAACCGTAACTCCAAATTAAATAATTTATATATGAAAAATTATCAGAAAAATTCAAGGAATCCATCTGTACCATTTTCATGCATGTTTGAACAATATTTGTCCTCTGTTTTGGACAAAACAAATAAAGGGCATTTAAATAATCATATATGGAATTGGATTTTGAATCATGTATTCAAACCAACTTCATTTAAATCATAGCTAGGTGCATTAGCCCAAAACACATTCATATTGCCATGTCATAGCATGCATCATTTTGTGCATTGCATTGATCGTGTTTCTTCTGTGTTTGCCGGTGTTGTTCCCCCTCGGTAGACGTTGTTCCGACGTTGTGATCGTTGACACTGATGAAGACTCAATGTTATCTTCAGAAGTGCCAGGCAAGCAAAACCCCCTTGTTCATTCCGATACAATCCTACTCTCTCGCTCCTGCTCTCTTTTAATGCATTAGGACAACACCGATTCATCTGTTACTTGCTGCGGTAGCTGAACCCCTTTATCCTTTGCATGACCTGTCATTGCCACAGTAAATAGATGAAACCCACTAGCATGAGTAGGAGTTGTTTGAGCCCTGTTGTGCCTACTCGTTCATGCTTGTTTGTCATGCCTGCTACTGCTTAGAGTTGAGTCAGGTCTGATTCATCGGGGATGAATCAGAGGTGTGTGAACATGTCCTACTGTGTGTGAGCTAAGTGTGTGAACACGATTTGGTAAAGGTAGCGGTGAGAGGCCATGTAGGAGTACATGGTGGGTTGTCTCATTGAAGCCATCCTTAGGAACTGAGTTCTGTGTTTGTGATCCATGATTCAGCTACTACCATACATTGGGCCCTGAAATATGACCCGCTCGACTTCTTATTCACCCTTGTCCCCTGTCCAGGAGTTGCAAGTAGTTTCTGGTGTTTGTAGTATGCTGGAGGCCGTGGACAGCGCTGACAGTAGGGGTGGGCTGTGATGCGGTAGGCACGTGGCCGGGTATACCGGGCGCCCGTTTGGTGTCACGGAACCCTGTTCACATCATTTGGGGCTGTGAGCGAAACTCCGGCCGGATCTCCTCATGGATGGAACCCGAATAGGCGATAAACCTGGACTAGAGACTTGAGTGTTTAGGTAGGTCGTGGTCTACACCCACGTCGGCTTTCGCTTGAAGTCTGCCGAGAACATGTCGTGTGCAGACGCTAAGTGGTGGAAACATGTATGAAGAAGTACACCCCTGCAGGGTTAACATCATCTATTCGAATAGCCGTGTCCGCGGAAAAGGACTTCTGGGTTGCTTATATCAGTTCATAGACAAGTGAAAGTGGATACCCTAAAATACGCAAGATAAGCGTGAGTGTTATGGATGGCGTTCTCGTAGGGAGACGGGAGCGGATCCATAGTGGTGTATTGATATGGTGAATATGTGGACTCGTGTGCGCCACCTCAAAAGAGTTACTTGCAGTCGTAGTTCAGGATAGCCACCGAGTCAAAGCTGGCTTGCTGCAGTTAAACTCCACCATCCCCTTTGTTGATAATGATGCATATGTAGGTAGTTCTGATGTAAGTCTTGTTGGGTACATTTGTACTCACGTTTGCCTATTTTATGTTTTTGCAGAGAGACTTCGGTCTCGCTAGTAGTTCCACGTGGACTTCGACGTTTAGCTTGTTACCTCAGCTATGATCTTGTGCCCTCGGCAGGATCTGGTAGATAGTCAGGCTTCTCAGCCTTTTTCATTTTTAGTTGTCTGTACTCAGACATGTTAAGCTTTCCGCATGTGCTTTGACTTGTATGCTCTGAGTGTTGGGTCATGAGACCCATGTTTGTATTATCTCGCTCCTCGGAGCCTATTGAATAAAATACTTGAGTTGTAGAGTCATGTTGTGATGCCATGTTGTATTTGCACATATCGAGCATATTGTGTGTATGTTATTGAAATGCTTGGTATGTGTGGGATCTGACAACCTAGTTGTTTATCCTTGGTAGCCTCTCTTACCGGGAAATGTCTCCTAGTGTTTCCACCGAGCCATGGTAGCTTGCTACTGCTCCGGAACACTTAGGCTGGCCGGCATGTGTCCTTCTTCGTTCCTGTGTCTGTCCCTTCGGGGAAATGTCACGCGATGAATACCGGAGTCCTGTTAGCCCGCTACAGCCCGGTTCACCGGAGTCCTGCTAGCCAAGTGCTACAGCCTGGATTCACTCGCTGATGACCGACACGTTCGACGCTGGGTCATCGATGCCTGTCCCTGTAAGTCTGTGCCACTTTGGGTTTACGACTAGCCATGTCAGCCCGGGTTCTTTGTCATATGGATGCTAGCGGCACTATCATATCCGTGAGCCAAAAGGCGCAAACGGTCCCGGGCCAGGTAAGGTGGCACCCGTGGGAATACCGTGCGTGAGGCCGCAAAGTGATATGATGTGTTACATGCTAGATCAGTGTGACTTAGGATCGGGGTCTTGACAGCGTTGGTATCAGAGCTTGACTGCCTGTAGGTTCTCCAAGCCAAACTGGTCGAAGTTGAGTATAGAAATTCTTTAGTTATATAAGGGAATTGATTGTGGGATGGAACGTAAGGCTCTTTTTACTCCTTATACCTTATGCCTTCTGATCTGAGTCATCTTATCTTTCCTACGGGGTTAAGAAACTAGGCTTTCTCTTCTTTCTATCAGGATCACGTGTTACTAATCCGTAGACTTATAAGACTGTTGGATTTAAGCCTCTGTTCAGTTCCTACTAATTCTGTATGTTAACTGATGATCTCGAAACCTTGATATTGTGCTTCTGAGTGGTTATGCCACCATTTTTGTGAATGTCTCAAATCTTTTCTGAGCATTTACAGTCGTTATGCTGTCCGAGTCATCCCAGGTTTCTAAACAGTCTGATGCATTTGCAAATTCCTTCCTACCGTTTCGATGTTCTTTTGGGCCAGATTAACCACACTAATCGGTGAGTTGAGGTACTCTGTTGCCTTGACATATATGTTGGAGATATTATTATGACCCTAGGTGTCTTGGGGGATCATCTAGTAATCTAGCCATGATTTGTGTCCCAGTGTGATGATTCTGGCCATCATTCTCGTAAGCATTCCGTGATGCTACTTAGTAGTAGGTATTCTATTCCTGGGTTCTTGAACCCGAGATTCACCCTACTTACATCATGTTGATAGTGTTTGCTAGTTCCTTTAGGATATTAGTAATGTTGCGATAGTCCTCAAGGTCCGTGGCACTTCCTTCTTCCAAATACTATGAACCGTTTATGGCAGAAGTTCTTTGAACCAAAAGATCACAACCAGAGCTCTTGTTGAGTTCTCGATTCTATGTTGTGACCCTGCCAGCTCTACCTTTCCGCATGGATTGTCCGGAAGAAATATGTCGAACTCGTTCGACATGCTAATCCATGCATCCACAACTCAGGAAATCATATGTTCTTTTGAGTTGTCCCTCTGTAGTTGTATTTTGATCCTTGTCTATCAGTTGATAGTAAAGTTGATGGCGTGCGTTCATTCATCGATGCCTATTACTCTTGTGGTCCGTCAAGCCATTCTATTCCAGAATGAATAGGAGAAACAAACTCCAGTACCTCATCCGTATCCAGGATCGGGTCAAACAAGTTGTATTTCGCAGATCAAATGCCAATCCAGCTTTTGGTTCTGTTCTACCTTGGAGTATTACCATCTTTATATCGGGATTGTTATAGGAATTGCACACCATCCTATGAACTCTTGGTACAGTGATACTTCTTGCCATCATTGTTCATTCCTCGGTTCCTGTGTTATTGTAACCGGAATGCCGACAAGTGAATCGTGGTATGTGAAATCAATACTGCTAGCAACTCCGTTGCTTGGTAGTTAAATGGACAACAACCTCATTCTTAGCGTGTTGATTATTGAGTCATCATTCTAAGATTAATCGTGCTACCTAGCCCTTATTCCGGTGCACCCTTCGATTGATGAGTTAGGATCTTGTCAAGTCCTCACTCATTTGATCATATCGTCTTGCCCTCAAAAGCGAGATTGTTCTCGAGCTTAGTAACATATTGGTGGTTCATGATTTTCCGAAGATCCTCTCGGAAGTATTACCAGGTTGTCACCTGACCGCTATGTTGAGCTCGTGATCAAATTGGTTTCTTGGGAACCACCCTCTCTCCAAGATCGGTGTTAGATATCCCTGAGCTAGTTGGTTAAGCTAGACAACAACTTGGAGAGTTGGAAGATAAAAGCTTGCCTGACTTAGTTCGTTCCAAAGGGATATTCTTGTGTAGTGTGTGTTGAAGAAAGAAGATATCTTCATCGATTGGTCTCTGTGATCAGTTGCTGGACCTATTGTCTTATCAATCCTTTGATTTGAGTGTGGGCTATCGTCAAATCAAATCAGTACCAATGATGCTCGTAATGTTGTCTTACTCGTGGTTGATTCCTCGAGCATATACCATTACATCTTTTGGTCTGACCAATACTATCACCGTGTTCACATGATGGTGGGAGTCTAGTGACATGGAAATTCCGATGAGTTGTTGTTGAGCCCATCAGCAGCATTTTGTCTCTCCCATGAGTCATGTTGAACATCAACCTAGTGTTGGAAACTTGTGTAAGCATTTCTTCGTGTTTCGTTCATGAAGCATATGTTTGGATGAAGGTAGTGACTTCCTTTAATTCATGTGCATCTGATGCAAGTTGCCGCCGTGGATTCGAGAAAGTCAATGTTGCTTTCTTTGGAATCATTCCAAATCAGTCATGCACACGTGCGAAGAATTCTGTGGTTTGAAGACTTGCAACCTTCAATCTATATGTACCCCTAGCACACCAAGCCACTGATTGATTTGTTCAAGGAGAAGGAGTTCCTTCATAAGAGCTAATCCGGACTTATGTAAGGACTTCGATATCCTCGATGATGGTTCCCCCCTCCTGAACTCGGTATTGTTTTATTATAAGACTACTTTGTGGTCATGCTTGTCTTGGACAACATGTTCACATGTTGTAGCAGAACCAGCTCATGTTTTGGAGCTTCCTATCGTAATTCATTTCCCGAGAATCTCGCAACGTCATCTCGTCGATTTGTGTTGCAAACTTTCATTTTTCTTCCTAGACTCGATGAGTCTGGAATATTCTGACACCAACCAGATCTGAATCTCAGGCAGATGTGATGGTTGGAACTTTTCCCAAGAACTATAATATTGGTCTCTCGATAACCGGTAAGGTGGATGTCGTGGCCAGCACCACCCAGCCGAAAGACCTATTATTGTAGTATCTTGATTGAAGAAGTTGGCCACCTCCCCATAAGGATTCCGTAGGATTTACTCCCTAGTTGTGCCTTATGATTTCTGTGTTCCGAAGTCCGACCTTTTACTTGATGTTCTAGATACCAGACCATTTCAAGGAATGGGATACGCTAGCACATCAAGGAGAACATTAGAAGCGGAGTGCTAAATGTCTCTCGGTCGATCATCCAGATTTTGTTTCCTTGGCCTCGCTAAGGTGAAATCTGAGAAGGTGTTATCTTCCTTTGCATCTGCATCATCCATCATTAGCCATCATGGTAGTATGTTGTGTTGCCAGGATCCTTGACACGGATGTTGGTAAAACCTTGATGATTGTGGAAATGCTCAAGTTCTTGAGAGCACGCACAAGCGCTAGGTGTTATCATCGACACTAACTGGGATGCTCTCAGTTTCCTCGGCAATACTATGACCTTTCAAACAGTGAATTCACTCTCTATTGTTGGGTTCTTCCCCCAGTTACCAGAATCATTCCCAGCATTTGCATTTTGTTCCCAGCTTGCACCGCCAATGTGCCATTCTACCATGGGTCTCTTCCATTTCCGGTGGTAAGCAAATTCATCCATTACGTTGTCTTCAACAAGGTAATCCACATCATCCAAGTCCGAGTATGCCATTCTACCGACCCCCTCCAAACGATCGCTCGAGATTTGCCTTAAGCTGGTATAAAGAGTTTCAATGATCTTTGAATCAAAGGTAATTCTTTTGCCACTTAAGGGGATATTTCTACGAGTCACCTTCCCTTAGGTGCATCGTTATGGTATCATGGCAATTCAACTCCTCGCTACGTTGACAACCGATCACCACATTCTTAAGTCTGGAATTGTTGTCTACCTAGTGAACCTTTGTCATCTGCTCCACTCCATCCCTCTAGAGGTGTGCTTCGTCTCTCAACTCGAGAGATGTTGCTATGTCTCATTCCGAGAGTTAATCCTGAGTTGTTCGACCTTCGAGAAGATTGATCCTTCTAGAGTTCCCTTCTCCTCTCGTTGTCATGTTGGTTGGAGTTCTCGGAGCAAGACATCAAGATAATGATGGTGATCAAATCAACACTCTTATGGAATGCACCCTGGATCGTGAAGATTATACTAGTTTGCGTTTCCCCTTCGTCTTACCCTACACTTGAATCTCGGGTCGAGATTCTTGTTTAGTGGGGGGTGAGTTGTCACATCCCTAGCTTCTGGTAATGCTCTAGGCTAGCTTCATGTGTGCATCATGTCTATATTCCGAAATTTGAAATGAGGAAATTGAAAGCCTCGGAAATCATTTTAATAAAGGGGCAAGAAACCCTAAAATTGCAATCAGTAAATCCAAAATGCCCTAGAAATAGCTCTGACAATTTTGGCAAGAGTTATAAATCAAACCAAAATTCTGGGACATTTCTAAGGAATTATTTGGGCTCTGATTTTAAATCAATATTTTATTTGAATTTGGAGTTATATTCATAATATATAATGAATATATTTTCAAATGCCCTGAGATATTTTATGTTTATGAGGAGTAGACCTTAAGTGACATAAAATTATCCAGGGGAGTTTTGGCACTGTTTTCAAATTTGTTTGAATTTGAATTCAGTGGCAATTAAATAGAAAACAGAACAGAAATATATAAAAAAAAGAGAGAAGCCCAGCCACTTACCTGGCGCCCACTTACCTGGCCCAGCTCCTCCAGCGGCCCAGCCCACCACCGCCTCCTTCTCTGTCGCCTTCCTCCTCTGCCAGGAGGATGAGCGCGTGCCGACACGCGCACGGCCACCGCACGCCACCTCCTGCTTCCCCCGACCTCCCTAGCGACGCCACGACGACGCCTCGTGTCCCCTTGCTCCTCTTCCTCCCTCGCTGCTCCCTCTCTCTTCCCCGAACACTCTCCCCCTCCTCTGTTCTTCCGCTAGCAAACGCTGCCGTCACCGCCGCTTGCTGCTGCCGCGGCCACCGCCTCTCCCTCGCTTCCCCGACTAGCCCACAAGCTCCGCCTCCTTGCGCTGAAGCCCTTTGCCGAGCCACACAAGCCGAAGCGCCCCGTGGAGCCATCGCCGTCGCCATCTCCGCCTCCGGCCGCCGTGGATCACCATCTCGCCCCGCCGACTCCAGCCCCTCCCCGAGCTTGACGAAGCCACCGTCGCAACCGCCGTGAGCTCCTCTCTGTTTTCCCTCTCTCCACTCGCTCACCCCCATGCTGTACCCGCCGTCTCACCGCAACCGGAGCTCGCTGCCGCCGGCCATGTTGCCGCCGCGGCCATGGCTTGTTTCGGTCGCGTCCGAGCACAGCTTTGAGCTCATGGGGCTCACAGGAAGCCCATGCGCAGCTTAGCTTGTCCAAAACCCCACCAGGGCCTCGTGCCCGTTACCACCCGAACTCCGGCGCCGCCGCGAGCTCTGTTCCGGCGAGCCCCGGCGTCCCCGCAGCCTCCCACCTACCCCATCAGATGCGGGAGAGCCCGGGCTACGCCCCGGTGCCCTCAGCGCGCGAATCCGATGCCCCTAGCGCAAGTCCGGCGTGCCCCCGCCGTGCTCTGTGGTCACCGCCGGCGAAACTCCGGCGGGAGCTGACGTGGCTCCGTCATTAGGAGCTAACCCAACTAACTAAACAACCTACAGGCACTGACAGTAGGCCCCACCCCTGGTCAAACCCCAGTCAGCGCTGGGTTTGACCGGGATTAGTTCCTGTGTCACTGACGTGTGGACCCCGCACGTCAGGTTTGACCTCGACCTGGCTGTTGACTCGCTGACGTCATACTGGCGTCAGGCTGACGCAGTTAATTCTTTCTGGATTTAAAATAATTCAGAAAATTCCAGAAATTGTTGCAAACTTCTAAAAATCATAGAAAATCAACCGTAACTCCAAATTAAATAATTTATATATGAAAAATTATCAGAAAAATTCAAGGAATCCATCTGTATCATTTTCATGCATGTTTGAACAATATTTGTCCTCTGTTTTGGACAAAAAAAATAAAGGGCATTTAAATAATCATATATGGAGTTGGATTTTGAATCATGTATTCAAACCAACTTCATTTAAATCATAGCTAGGTGCATTAGCCCAAAACACATTCATATTGCCATGTCATAGCATGCATCATTTTGTGCATTGCATTGATCGTGTTTCTTCTGTGTTTGCCGGTGTTGTTCCCCCTCGGTAGACGTTGTTCCGACGTTGTGATCGTTGACACTGATGAAGACTCAATGTTATCTTCAGAAGTGCCAGGCAAGCAAAACCCCCTTGTTCATTCCGATACAATCCTACTCTCTCGCTCCTGCTCTCTTTTAATGCATTAGGACAACACCGATTCATCTGTTACTTGCTGTGGTAGCTGAACCCCTTTATCCTTTGCATGACCTGTCATTGCCACAGTAAATAGATGAAACCCACTAGCATGAGTAGGAGTTGTTTGAGCCCTGTTGTGCCTACTCGTTCATGCTTGTTTGTCATGCCTGCTACTGCTTAGAGTTGAGTCAGGTCTGATTCATCGGGGATGAATCAGAGGTGTGTGAACATGTCCTACTGTGTGTGAGCTAAGTGTGTGAACACGATTTGGTAAAGGTAGCAGTGAGAGGCCATGTAGGAGTACATGGTGGGTTGTCTCATTGAAGCCGTCCTTAGGAACTGAGTTCTGTGTTTGTGATCCATGATTCAGCTACTACCATACATTGGGCCCTGAAATATGACCCGCTCGACTTCTTATTCACCCTTGTCCCCTGTCCAGGAGTTGCAAGTAGTTTCTGGTGTTTGTAGTATGCTGGAGGCCGTGGACAGCGCTGACAGTAGGGGTGGGCTGTGATGCGGTAGGCACGTGGCCGGGTATACCGGGCGCCCGTTTGGCGTCACGGAGCCCTGTTCACATCGTTTGGGGCTGTGAGCGAAACTCCGGCCGGATCTCCTCATGGATGGAACCCGAATAGGCGATAAACCTGGAGACTTGAGTGTTTAGGTAGGTCGTGGTCTACACCCACGTCGGCTTTCGCTTGAAGTCTGCCGAGCACATGTTGTGTGCAGACGCCAAGTGGTGGAAACATGTATGAAGAAGTACACCCCTGCAGGGTTAACATCATCTATTCGAATAGCCGTGTCCGCGGAAAAGGACTTCTGGGTTGCTTATATCACTTCATAGACAAGTGAAAGTGGATACCCTAAAATACGCAAGATAAGCGTGAGTGCTATGGATGGAGTTCTCATAGGGAGACGGGAGCGGATCCATAGTGGTGTATTGATATGGTGAATATGTGGACTCGTGTGCGCCACCTCAAAAGAGTTACTTGCAGTCGTAGTTCAGGATAGCCACCGAGTCAAAGCTGGCTTGCTGCAGTTAAACTCCACCACCCCCTTTGTTGATAATGATGCATATGTAGTTAGTTCTGATGTAAGTCTTGCTGGGTACATTTGTACTCACGTTTGCCTATTTTATGTTTTTGCAGAGAGACTTCGGTCTCGCTAGTAGTTCCACGTGGACTTCGACGTTTAGCTTGTTACCTCAGCTACGATCTTGTGCCCTCGGCAGGATCTGGTAGATAGTCAGGCTTCTCAGCCTTTTTCATTTTTAGTTGTCTGTACTCAGACATGTTAAGCTTTCCGCATGTGCTTTGACTTGTATGCTCTGAGTGTTGGGTCATGATACCCATGTTTGTATTATCTCGCTCCTCGGAGCCTATTGAATAAAATACTTGAGTTGTAGAGTCATGTTGTGATGCCATGTTGTATTTGCACATATCGAGCATATTGTGTGTATGTTATTGAAATGCTTGGTATGTGTGGGATCTGACAACCTAGTTGTTTATCCTTGGTAGCCTCTCTTACAGGGAAATGTCTCCTAGTGTTTCCACCGAGCCATGGTAGCTTGCTACTGCTCCGGAACACTTAGGCTGGCCGGCATGTGTCCTTCTTCGTTCCTGTGTCTGTCCCTTCGGGGAAATGTCAGGCGATGAATACCGGAGTCCTGTTAGCCCGCTACAGCCCGGTTCACCGGAGTCCTGCTAGCCAAGTGCTACAGCCTGGATTCACTCGCTGATGACCGACACGTTCGACGCTGGGTCATGGATGCCTGTCCCTGTAAGTCTGTGCCACTTTGGGTTTACGACTAGCCATGTCAGCCCGGGTTCTTTGTCATATGGATGCTAGCGGCACTATCATATCCGTGAGCCAAAAGGCGCAAACGGTCCCGGGCCAGGTAAGGTGGCACCCGTGGGAATACCGTGCGTGAGGCCGCAAAGTGATATGATGTGTTACATGCTAGATCGGTGTGACTTAGGATCGGGGTCCTGACAGTGGGGCACCCATGAAGCTTATGTGGCTTGGTTGCAGGGCTACGGAAGGTTAAAGAAAAATAAATAGATAATGTGTTTAGAGTGCACTCCACTAAATAGATATATATACTTTGGACCCATTGCAACGGACCGGCACATCTATATCTATACCCCCTATATAGTGTGTGAAAAACTTTGAAAGTTGGTCGTTGGATGAAGCCAATTTGACGGTACAAAGATGGAAAATCTGAGCACTACTGGCCGTTGGATATCATCCACCAGATTCTGCCACATGTGTAATCTAGAACACTCCATGGTTGAACTTAATTCATGACTAAGGGCCTCTTTGATTCATAGGATTGCAGAAACACAGGAATAGGAAAAAAGTAGGATTGGAATGGCATGTTCATTGGATCCCTATAGGATTTGAGTTTGTTTGATTGTGTCACATGAAAAACAAAGGATTTCTTTCAAGAGGTTGGAGTGCATGTTAGAATTCCTGTGAAACGTAGTACAAAGGAATCCTTAGGAAAATATTCTACATGATTCAATCCTACGAATCAAACGACCAACATAGGAAAAATTCCTAAGGATTCTAATCCTTCAAAGATCCTATGAAAATCCTTTGAATCAAACAGACCCTAACTTTGCCACGACTAAGCTTAGGCAAAGTTATTAGTTCTTCAAAACAAGAGAAACAAGTTGGCAAGCCTAAGGGAATCTTGCCACATTTTTTGTGTGTATGTCATGTGGGGCCTTAGTGTGGCTTGCCTAACGTGTGTCTTGAATCAAACACTTGCCTAAGTTAATCAAACTTGCCTAACCTTACATTCCACCAGATTTTGCCACATGTTAGAATCCAGAAAGCTCCACATGTAGAAGCATAATGCACAAACCAACAGAATCTCATGCGTGCAATGCACGTGTACCTTACTAGTACTAGTTGGTAGTAGTAAGAAACAAATTCCAGTTTTGGCACGAGCTCGTACTGCGGGAGCACCACAAGGCCTGCCGCAGGAGTTACATTTCCCTCTTGGGGCCCACGGGACCGAACTTCAGTGGCTTAGTGGTAGAAACAAGAAATGTGATGGTCGTCGTGCTTCAACTACCATGGACAAGCTGTCATGTCTGCTGACACATGTATATCAAAACTAGAGTGTTTATATTTCAAGCACGTGAACAAGTATTATTCTACTACTTTGGATCCATTGCAACGCACGGGCCAGCACATTGGTAGTAGTAGTGTCCATCTCTATCTCTAGAGGTCTTCCCTCGTTCATCCTTTTCTCTCACAAGATAAACTACTCATACAAATGCATCTAGATGTTCCGTGGAATGCACGGGGATGTTTCCTTGGGGGTCTCTCTAGCGCGACGTGGTCGTAGTTGCAAGTTGACGCCCCTTGAGATGCCGACGTTGAGGGGCACTCAGATTTCCTCCGATGAGCACGTAAGATGAGTTTGATCACATAGTAAATGCATTCTAAAGACTATTTCCGTGTCCATTTCCTAATTCTCCCCCTGCCCACTGTTTCACAGGTTAGGCTCGGTGCAAGTGGAGATAGGCTTGCATATGTACGGGAGGGTACCAACATCAATTTGCAAAACATTTACAACGGTGAAACCGTTCTCGTAGAACCTTGTCCAACATTAGGATCAGCCATGCAATGGGCCACCGCATGAATTGGTACGATGGAACCACGGTGAGACTGAATAAGATAGCACGAACCTTGCACATGGCGGTCAAAGGCGGACCATGCTGTCTACGGCCGATTTGTTGCCGTACGAGTAGGAAGACGATGTGCTCCTTTCTAACCGCATCTTCGCGGCGACAAACCAGGGGACTTATTTCGTATGGGACACATCCTACGATATACTCCCTCTCTCCTAGTTTATTTGTTTTGAATCTTTTCATTTTATAAGTTTCAAATTCAAATTTAGAGCTCTCCATCACATGTTGAGATTACAATGTCCATTAAATCATTGTGTGCATGTATAGTAAAGAAACAAATCTCAAGTTTGGCACGAGTTTGTGCTGCGGGAGCACCACAAGCCCTAGCGCAGGAGTTACATTTCCCTCCCAGGGCCGTCGGGACTGAGGGGCAGTGGGGCCAAGAGGGGTGAGCCGTAGGTCGGGGGACGTGTGGTTTCATGGGTTCGAGCGGAGTCGTGGGAATCGCGGGTGGCTGTGGTAGAAACTTGATGCTCGCCGCATTTTAGGTGGCCCACATGTCATGCACACAAAGGCAAAGGGGCGGTGCGGCCGAGAGGGGTGAGGCGCACATCGGGGGGCGTGGTGTCGTGGGCTGGAGAGGCGTCGTGGGAATCGCGAGATGAAACGTGATGGTTGTCGTAGTTGAACTTCCATGGACAAGCTGTCATGTCTACGGACACATGCACTGCATACCGATCACTGGAAGGAGTAGCAGAGAAAGCTATATATGCGGATAGATAGTTCCTTATAGTCAATCGGACCCACGCTACTACTCTTTTCCAAAGACATGCACACCATCGAAATAGTTCATCTATATCAATATACACCGAGAGGGAATAATTTTTTTACAAGAGAGGAAATAGTTCATCCATCCATAATGCCCTCTTGCTGGTGCAGCCTCTTCTTATTATTCTTCTTCTTGTTCTCATTCTCTGTGGGAGACGGCTTCGCAACAAGCTCTTTGGACCTTGCAGCTATCTCGAAACTCACACGGGCATCGAGGGCAGCATATTTTATCCGCTCGTACATCAAGGGATAATTCTCCCATCCAAACGACCTTAATGCCACCCTCTCGTCACCCTTCTGAAGTTTTGTACCGAGCACAAAATTTGCTACGTCGAATAGGGATGGTGTCTGTTTATCACAAACTTCTACAGGAATTTTGATCTTGGTTTGTAGGTCAGCGATGCTATTCAAATTAAGGTTGTATGGCTCCAGCTTCTGTTTGTCCCCTTCGATGGCTGCCCCACAGAAGTATACATCCTCCCGAGACAAGAAATCGTGAAGCTCACCTGGTATGGAGGGCGAGTGTATGATGTGGTACACCAAAACTTCATCTTCGAGGCACAGCTGAAGGACGGCGACGCGCTGGATCTTCCCAGGGGCACGCTCCGTGTACTCTGCATCGAGACCGATGACCCTCGTCTCTACCTTTTCGAGGGAGTTGGATACATTGTTGATCCACTGCCGATGAACCCTTGGGTGGATGGTGACGGTGGCAACTATGCGCATCGAGCCTTTGACGAGGACATGTTGGACGCTAAAAACCTGCACCTCGATCTGTATCGCTATTTGGAACCGCTGGAATGGAGGGCTATGGTTTGGAGAATTAGGATTAGATGGCTAGTCTAACTGAACAAGTAGATGATTATTTAAAGAGGTTAAAACAATGTGAACACAGTGGGTTTTGGATGCAAATGAAGACGAATGGGAGGTGAAGAAGCCGAGGAGAATCGGTTACCGATGGAGAAGTAAATGGGAGAAGTGGCATGCATGCAGTTGATTAGATGGCTAGGTAGACTAAACGAAAAGGCTATGCGGGTAGACAGATGAGTCGTACCTGTTCGTGTACGTGCCCATCCTTCCTGATAGGTGGGACCTATGCAAACAGATAAAAATATGTGTCATAGTTTTATTTTGATCGCGTGAGTGGGAGACACAACATTCTCTGGTTAAGGAATACTCCTTCCATTTAGGTCAGTATAAGTCACCTTATGAAAATCAGGTTTTCCCAAAACCTTTAGGCGTGGAGCATTAACTTCCTGCTCGATCCCCTCCCAGCCTCGTTAGCCAGCATTCTCTTCCTCTGCTGCCTTGTTCTACCTTTCCATTTTTCCTCTTCTCAAGTGTGGAACGATCTACATGTCGTCCTTGATGCACCAGAATGACCACTGCGTGCATCGCGACAGAGCGTTTATTGGGCATGCACGAGAATTTGGTTCTGCTTGCAATATGGATGATACCAGAACGATGAAGTGAACGGGCATGCTAGCACGGGAGACCTATTTACGCTATACAATACTGGAGTACTCATGTACCTACTACTACTAGTAGTAGTAGTAGTAGTAGTAGTACAACTGTGGTACACTTGATGGTCAAAATACTATTCATCCGGTCCTCACAGTGAAGTGACAACACCCTGCGCCTGACACTAGTCCAGGTGGCGTGTTCGGGTTACCAAAGTCAGCCTTACCCTGTGCACAGTGCAGTCTGTCACCGCCGCTATACTGCACATTGGCGCCTCGCCTCGTCTCCCTCTCCGCTCCCATAGCACCACTCCATCTCCATCTCCTTCTCCGTCTCCATCTCATTGTGCCCCCGTGTACCGTCGCCTCACTCGCCTCCCCCAGTACCACTATTCCCTCGCTAGCCGCTCCAGCACTGACATCCTTCTCCCCCGTAAATCAATCCCCCTTCCAAACTCCACCATGGCCGAACGCGAACCGCGCAGCATCCATATGAGCTGCAATTGGAGCAATCTCCCCAGTGACATCCTCGACCTCTGTTCTTCGTGTATGGATATGTTGAGCGCCCTGCGGTTGGCTGCATGCTCGAGGGACATGCACACGGCCATCGTCGAAGCGAGGCCTAAGCTTTTCAAGACACCCTGCTTGCTGTTATCTGGTCTTGCGAGATTGTCTCACCATGATACGGAGGAGTGCATGATGCCCCTTGTCGGTGTCAAAACCAGCGGATCTCGGGTAGGGGGTCCCAAACTGTGCGTCTAAGGCGGATGGTAACAGGAGGCAGGGGACATGATGTTTAACCCAAGTTCTGGCCCTCTTGATGGAGGTAAAACCCTACATCCTGCTTGATTTATTCTTGATGATATGAGTATTACAAGAGTTGATCTACCACGAGATCGGAGAGGCTAAACCCTAGAAGCTAGCCTATGGTATGATTGTTGTTGTCCTACGGACTAAACCCTCCGGTTTATATAGACACCGGAGAGGGTTAGGGTTACACAAGGTCGGTTACAAAGGAGGAAATATCCATATCCGTATTGCCTAGCTTGCCTTCCACACCAAGTAGAGTCCCATCCGGACACGAGACGAAGTCTTCAATTTAGTATCTTCATAGTCCAATAGTCCGGCCGAAGGATAGAGTCCGGCTGTCCGGAGACCCCCTAATCCCAGACTCTCTCAGTAGCCCCTGAACCAGGCTTCAATGACGATGAGTCCGGCACGCAGTATTGTCTTCGGCATTGCAAGGCGGGTTCCTCCTCCGAATACATCACGGAAGAATTTGAATACAAGGATAGTGTCCGACCCTGCAAAATAATTTCCACATACCACCATAGAGAGAATAATATTTCCACAAATCTAATCAGCCGACACGTTTTGGCAACATAACATTATGCCATAGCCCGGTGATTATTCGAACCGTTTCCTTTGACTAGCCCCGGTCATAACACGAGGCAGTTTCTTGACACGTCTTGTCAAAGCAGAGACCGTGTTCCCCTTATTACGGGATTTTCATCAATACTGGCGTGGGTAACCCAACCACGCCATCGATTACGGCGCTTGGGGGGTAAGCGAGTTTTACTAGGCTAGTGGGGGCGCATAGTTTTGGCCGCCCTTATAAAGGGATAAGGTTTAACCTTTCTCTACCAATGCCTTCTTCCTCCTTGCCCATCCATTCTTGCGCACTCGAGCCCCAACTCCCAAGTCCACATCTTTCTCCTCAACCTCCTCCAAATATGTCCAGAGCGGGAGGCAAGTGGATGGCTTCCTCCGTTACCGAGGAATATATCAAAAAGCTGCACAGAGCCAGATACTTAGCCGCGAATATCGCGCATCGGCTGCCCGCTGTGGGGCAGATTGTCCCTACCCCTGAACCCCATGAGAGCGTAGTTTTCCTCCACCACTTCCTCCGTGGACTATGGTTTCCCCTTCATCCATTCGTCCGTGGTCTCATGTTCTACTACGGGCTGGACTTCCATGATCTGGCCCCAAACTTCATCCTCAACATTTTGGCGTTCATCGTTGTCTGTGAGGCTTTCCTCAGCATCCGCCCCTGCTTCGGCCTATGGATAAAGACCTTCAATATCAAGCCGAAGGTGGTGGGCGGCCAGCAAGCAGAATGCAGCGGAGCCATGGTGGGCAAGATGCCCAACATTATATGGCTTGAAGGCTCCTTCGTGGAGACCATAAAGGGGTGGCAATCTGTGTGGTTCTACATCACCGAGCCGCGCGACACCGTATGGGTGGCTGCCCCCAAGTTTCGATCCGGATTCCCTACACGGCTCACTTCCTGGAAAGAGAAGGGCTTGTCGTGGGGTTCATCGGTGGAGCTAGACGGACTCCAGAAATGTATCCTGAACATGACAAGCAAGAAGCTCAAGCTTGTCAACATAGTCCAGGTCATGCTCATCCGCCGGATCCTCCCGTGCCAACAACGGGACTTCAACTTGTGGGAGTTCGACCTGGCCCAACACCAGACTCTGAGCGAGCTCTTCAACACGACGCACAAGGACATCTGGAAGGTGCTGTTCAAGGGCGCCGAGGTCCCTCCCTCTCTCACCGAGGATCGCGGGCTAAGTGCGAAGCGCCGAGCGCTTTCGGTGAGTTCTATACATCCGGTAGGATATTTATTTCCCCTAGCTTAACCATGTGCGGGGTTTGATCTCCATGCCTTTGACAGGACTGGGTGGAGACATCGGGGCAGATTAACTGCCTGGCCCCTCTGCCCGAAGACACTGCGGACGCTCTCCTGACGGAGATGCTGACTCCGGCTCCTTACAAGGTGCCGGAGAAGACCAAGAAGGCCAAGGGAACCCGAAAGAGCTATCGGCTCCAGGTGTTATCAGACTCATCGTCCGATAATTCCGCGAAGCACTACTCCCCCGAAGACGAGGAGGAAGATGAAGATGTTCCCCCTCCAGTCGAGGGAAACAAGAAAAGGAAGGCTGCCCCTACTAGGGGGGCCGAAGGGTCCAAGAAGGGAAGGACTCTCCTTCCAGACTACTCCACCACCGCCGCCGAAGGAGAAGACGAGTGGCTGCTCAGGGCCAAGTCCCTGGCGAAGTCGTAAGTATTTGGATACCAGAGTAACTCATAGCATTCCTTTGTCGCACTGCTTGTCCTAACACCGAATTATGGATGTGCAGACCACCCCGAATCTGTATCGACGTATCCTCGTCGGACGGCTCCCTGGGCTCATCGGATATGGATAGCGATCCACTTCCGACCGCCACCTCCCCTTGCCCTTCGGACAATGCCGAGGTGTTGTTTCAAGAGGCACTGGGTTGAGGGGAGAGAGTCCCGGAGGCGCCTCAAAGCGACCTTCCGGACTCCAGAAGCAGGGGAGCAAAGCCCCCGAGGGCTCCAAGTTCGGCCCTCAGCCGAACACCACGTCGGATCCTCCAGTGGTTCCGGACTCGGGCAGGCGGCCTCCTTCCAAGAGGGGCAAGACGCCTGTGCCGGTGACCTCTGCCCATCCAGAGGCACCGGACAATCTGCTAGGAGCACTTCGTAGCGCTTCCATTGACGAAGAGCACCGCACTATTATGAGTGCGGTGGTCCAGAAGGTTCAGTCCGCCAAGAGCGGACTGACTGAAGCCTGTGCCAGCCTTCTAACAGGCTTTGAGGTAAGTTTTTGAAATATAGGAGAAATATTACCGCATAGGCAGTAGCCCCTGATGCTATGTTCGGTGTTCACAAAGAAAAGCCGAATAGAGGATCAAACAATTTCGCAGGAGTCTAATATAAGTATGTCTATATGCGTATGCAGGCTTCGCTGCTGGCCTCTGCCACACTGACTGCGGAGGTCGCCGCACTGAAGCAGGACCTTAAAGGGTCCAAGGACGAGCTCAGCCTTGCCAAGAGGCAGCTCGAGGAGAACAAAGGTAAGTAATACCTAGTCTATGGATATGTATAAAGAGAATGCGAATGCAAAATGATAGGATCATTGTAAATTTGCCAGGGGCCAAGACCGAGGTGGCGACCCTGAAGCAAGCGCTATGCGAGGCCGAAAACAAAGCGGCCGAGGATGTCAGGACCCCGATTCCAAGTCATATCGATCTAGCCAGTAACACCTCATATCACTTTGCGGCCTCACACACGGTATTCCCACGGGTGTCGCCTTGCCATGGCCCGGGACCGTTTGCGCCTTTTGGGTCACGTATATGATAGTGTCGCTAGCATCCATATGACAGAGAACCCGGGACGACATGGCTAGTCGTGAACCCAAAGCGGCACCAACCTATGGGGACAGGCATACAAGAATCACATCGAGCATGTCGGTCAGCAGCATATGAATCCAGACTGTAGCACTGGGCTAACAGGACTCCGGGAACCCGGGCTGTAGCGGGCTAGGCAGTACTCCGGATGTCACCACGTGACATTTCCCCGAAGGGACAGACACAGGAACGAAGTGAAACACATGCCCGCCAGTCAAGTGTCCTGAGCAGTAGTGCTGGGCTAGCAGGACTCCGGTGAACCGGCTGTAGCAGACTACTATGGCTCATGGAAGCACTAGAGTACATTTCCCCATAAGAGAGGTTGCCAAGGATAACCAACTAGATTGTCGGATCCCATACATACCAAGCATTTCAATCATACACACAATATGCTCGATATGTGTAAATACAACATGGCATCACAACATAACTCTACGACTCAAATATTTATTCATTAAGCTCCGAGGAGCGAGATATTACAAACATGGGTCTCATGACCCAACATTCTGAGCATACAAGTCAAGGCACATGCAGAAGCTTAACATGTCTGGGTACAGACATCTACAAATGGAAAAGGCTAAGAAGCCTGACTATCTACCAGATCCTGACGAGGGCACAAGATCGTAGCTGAGGTATCAAGCTAAACGTCGAAGTCCACGTGAAACTACTAGCGAGACTAAAGTCTCTCTGCAAAACATAAATTAAGCAAACGTGAGTACAAAAGTACTCAGCAAGACTTACATTAGAACTAGCTACATATGCATCGGTATCAACAGGGGGGGTGGTGGAGTTTAACTGCAGCAAGCCAGCTTTGACTCGGTGGCTATCTTAAACTATGACTGCAAGCAACTCTTTTGAGGTGGCGCACACGAGTCCACATATTCACCATTCAATACACCACTATGGATCCGCTCCCGTCCCCCTACGAGAACGCCATCCATAGCACTCACGCTTATCTTGCGCATTTTAGAGTATCCACTTTCAATACACCAGTCGTAGTTTAAGATAGCCACCGAGTCCACATATTAACGGTGTTGCCACGTCGGCCCGCCGGTGTTCAGCCGCCGGCGACCATTTGCCGCGGCGGACGTGCACCGGAAAAGCGTTAGGGGCCGCGGTTTGTCATGCAGAAAGCATCGGGGAGAAGCCCTTGCTCGGGCGCGTCCAATGGGCCAAACAGGGGGTCGCGGGGTGGCCAGAATCTCGCCGGCGACGAGCTTTGGTGGCGGCGCAGCTATGGGTTTGCACGGGCGCGGCGTGGCGGAGCACAGGGAGCTCAACCAAGGGCATAGACAGCATCGTGGGGTCACCAGGAGCATGTCTGTGCCACTAGGGCGAGCAAGCGAAGCTTGGGAGCGCGTGGCAACGTCCATGGCGGACGGCAACTCCGGTTACTCGTGGGGTAGTGGCTACGGGACGAAAACGACGACGTGGTTAAGGGGGAAAGGACCGGGAGCTCACGGTGAGGCTGACGACAGGCTCAGCTGGCTCGGGGATGACTGGAAGGCGACGAATCCGTCGATGGAGTGCGGAGGCCGTGCTCGGGGAAGACAACTCGTGGCGGCGATGTGGGTCGAGGTGGAGCCTCTAGGCATGTTGGAGAGGCGAGGGGGAGGCGGTGGCCACGGTGGTGCACGTCGGCAGCGACGGGCGCGTTCAGGGAGAGAGTAGAGAAGGGGGAGGGAGCCGTGGGAGAGTGAGAGGTCCAGGGGAAGGGCGGGGCGATGCACGTGGCGCTCGGGGTAGACACCAGCGGCGGCAAGCAAGCAGGAGGTGGCCGGACGCGTGCTCGCGCGTGCCGGCCACGCGCTCGTCCTCCTGGCAAGGGGAAGATGACAGGGAGGAGCCCCTGGGGGGCTGGGCCGGCCAGCTACAGTGTTGGGCCGGTTGGTGCGTGCCAGGTAAGTTTCTCTGCTCTATTTCATTAATTGTTTCTGTTTTCTATTTTCTGTCATTGTTTTGTCTTTATTAAAAATGCCAGAGCATTTCCAAAAATCGTGAAAATATTTGTGGGCACTATTGAAATTATTCCCAACAGCCCTCAACTAGTTTCAGAATTATTAGAGCATTTAAAATATTTATAGGATTTAAATGCCCCAATTCAAGTACAATATTAGTTAATCCAAAAATCCAGAAATGACCTAGAAATATGTTTATCATTTTTGGCAGAGGTTTTCACCTTTATCAAAAATCATGAACATTTCCACAGGCATTTTGGGTTCATTGAAAATATTGTTTATTTGAACCTAGTTGAATTCATTTGGTGCTAGGGTTTCAACATCCCCATTTCAACTTTAATTGAAAAGTTAACATGATGCATGGATGCTTTAAGGCAACTAATGGCAAGCAAATTCTAGGGTTGTGACAAAGGAGCGCACCGATCAGAAAAGGCATGAGGCACGGGTGGGCGAGGTGCAGCAAGAGCTCCATGCTCTCGTGACGAAGCACGAGGCATTGGAGCTTGACTTGAAGACGCGAGAGCCCTTGAGAGCGCAAACAATGCCAAGGCCGAAGCCCAAAAGGCCCTCCAGGAGATTGATGCAATGAAGAAGATAGCAGCGGGTAAGGCATTCTATATGCAAAGCAAGCATGTGAAAGTAAATTACTTGTTACTTACCCGAATCCGGAGCTCTCCAGGAGCATTCGTAGATTTGCCACGCAGCGTGTCAGATGCTGCACAGTTTTATGAGGCCGAGGAGGGAAGCTCAATGGAGAAGCTGTTCTGGTCTCAGTATACTAGGACCGAACACCCGATGCCTCTGAGCGACCAGCTGAAGCAGTTGGTCGAGCTGCACAAGGCGGCCGAACAGGCCATGAAGGGCTTTATAGTCTGGATGTGGCCTGGCGACGCCCTTCCCAACAGCTACTTCGGCCTAGTGAGGCGGCTTGTGGATGCCTGCCCACGGCTGGAAGTCATCAAGCGGTTCGTCTGCATCAAAGGTGCACGCCGGGCTTTTACCCGTGTGAAGGTGCAATGGGCCAAGCTGGATGCCGTGAAGCTGATTAAGGAAGGGCCACTGGAGGGAAAGGAGCATCACCACCCCGAGATGTACTATGAGGGTGTCCTGAAGGATGCTCGTCTCGTAGCGGACGAGTGTATGAAAGATATAATACTCGAGTATATTCGCTCGTGTAATCCTATATTCATGAAAACTTGTTCATATGCGCTATGCAACACTTGTTTGAATTTAAAATATTACCTTCTATTTGGCTGTTTATCAAATCTGAGAGATGGCTAGTCGTCGGCTTCTGCCCCCACGCCACGAGTGCTGGGGTGTTCGGGATAAACCTGAGCACTCTTGTTCCCATTGTTGGGTCCTTCAAGGGAGGTGCTCAGCACAACGAACAAGGCAATCGGACTATAATGCGTTATCACTCTCACTTAGCCATAGAATTCTATAATTTTAAATTTCGGTAAAGCCTCTAGTATTCGGAAGGCCGAATTCGGGGCGCGATACACGCCTTAAGCCGGACAGGGCCGACTCCTCGCTCTAAGCGGCATAAGCCTTTAGGGACTCGAAACCTCTCGAACAGCGACCAGTCTCTCGCCTTATCATGATAGTCAGTTTTAGCTTTCTCTACTGAGGTGCTTAGCCCAGTAGAACCGGGGCACAATCGCAATAGTTCTCCCAGTGCTACCTTACCTGATATAGCGGAACGTAAGGTACCAAAACATGGGAGCCGAGCAAACCCAACTATTGACCCAAGACATGATTCGGAGTTGATGCATATAATGCTATAAGTTCGAGGTGCCGCACTTTCGAAAGTGTTCGGATTTCTCACGCCATATTATGGGGTATGCTTAAGCCCCTGGCGTATTGGCCGTACCAGAGTGTACGGGTGCTGGATGTCATAAATGAACATATATATATATAAGAATGCAATAATAGTCTTAATGCTATGCATTTTTTATTCAAAAAGGGTGTGCGATAAGCAAAAAGTAGGACTGTTTGACATGTCCCTTCCAAGGGCAAGCTGAGGAATGGTAGTAAAGCAAATATTTCACTCATTATCGTAATCCACCTGGGAGTTCCGTGGTGTGACGTAGCTTTCTGCCTCCTTGGATGCTGCATCATGTGTTCGGCAAGCACGCTGCCGGACAGGGTTTCCAGAGATTGAAATCCTGAAAGAGAAAAACAACAAAGCGGGGAGCCCCTAGGGTGGTTTAAGCCGCGACTTGGGGCGTGCCACCGTCGTGCCCCCTCCCCGCCTGTGCCCATGGTATTTTTAATGCGTAATTATGTATGCGTGGCACGGATTTCGCTGTTTGGGTGGGACCGGGGTGGGGGCCGCATTGCTATGCGTGCTCGGAACGTGCCAGGAGGTCCTATTGCCGATTACTCCAGGCGCGCTTGAAGGTGTCCGGGTCCTTAAATGCTGAACTAGTGGATTGCTTTAAGAGGCTGCTTTGCGCTTCCGCTGCGAGGGCCGCAGTGTGCTCCTCCATTCGGAGAGAGCGCTCTGTGTTTCCATTAACTGTAATGACCCCCCGAGGTCCTGGCATCTTGAGCTTAAGGTATGCATAATGCGGTACCGCATTGAATCTCGCAAATGCGGTTCGCCCGAGCAGTGCATGATAACCACTGCGGAACGGGACTATATCGAAGATTACCTCTTCACTTCGGAAGTTATCCGGGGATCCGAAGACCACTTCCAGTGTGACTGAGCCTGTGCAATGGGCCTCTACACCTGGTATGACGCCCTTAAAGGTCGTTTTTATGGGTTTGATCCTTGAGGGGTCTATACCCATTTTGCGCACTGTGTCCTGATAAAGCAGGTTCAGGCTGCTGCCGCCATCCATAAGGACTCGAGTGAGGTGAAATCGGTCAATGATTGGGTCTAGGACCAGTGCGGCAAATCTGCCATGACGGATACTAGTGGGGTGGTCCCTGCGATCGAAGGTGATCGGACAGGAGGACCATGGGTTGAACTTTGGGGTGACTGGCTCCAACTCATACACGTCCCTGAGCGCACGCTTCCGCTCATCTTGGGGATGTGGGTTGCATATATCATGTTCACCGTCCGCACTTGTGGGGGGAACCTCCTCTGTCCTCCGGTGTTGGTTGCCGGGGCTCTTCCTCGTCATTGCTATGTGGCCCCTTATCTTTGTTTTTGGCAATTAACTTGCCGGCCTGCTTGAACACCCAACAATCCCTGTTGGTGTGGTTGCTGGCTTGTCTGGGGTGCCGTGTATTTGACACGAGTGATCGAGTATACGGTCCATACTGGACGGGCCCGGAGTGCTTCATTTGAATGCCTTTTTCCGCTGACTGGGTTTAGAGCCTTTGAATCTGGCATTGACTGCCGTATCCTCAGTATTATCGTTGTTAATGCGGCGCTTATGTTTGTTGCAACGTGACCTGCTATTGCCTTCCTTGGTATCCGAAGTACCATGGTTCTTTGATATGTTATTACTACAAGCCAGCAAGCTATCTTCACCGCACAAAAGCGGGTCATGAGTGTCGTGAGGGAGGCCATAGATTTCGGCTTTTCCTGACCAAGGTGCCGGGCTAGCCACTCGTTGCGGATGTTGTGCTTGAAAGCTGCTAGGGCCTCTACATCTGGACAGTCGACGATTTGATTTTTCTTTGTTAGGAACCGTGTCCAAAATTGCCTGGACAATTCCTCTGGCTGCTGAATTATGTGGCTTAAGTCATCAGCATCTGGTGGTCGCACATAAGTGCCCTGATAGTTGTCGGGGAATGCGGCTTCCAGATCTTCAGACGGCCAATGGACTGTGCTGGTAGGCTATTGAGCCAATGCCGAGCTGGTCCTTTTAGTTTGAGTGGGAGGTATTTAATGGCGTGTTGATCATCACCGCGTGCCATGTGGATATGCAGGAGGAAATCCTCGATCCATACCGCATGATCTGTTGTGTCATCGTATGATTCTGTATTTACGGGTTTGAAACCCTCTAGGATTTGATGATCCATTACTTCGTCTGTGAAGCATAAGGGGTGTGCGGCGCCTCTGTACTGGGCTATATCACGACGCAGCTCCAATGAGTCTTGCCCGCTGTGCTCGGCCCAGCCGGATTTACTTTTACTATATCCGGCGTGACGATTATCGTCTCATGTAGTGGCGCACCCCCGCGATCCGTAGATTGATCTTGCGTGTTTTGCTTTGTCCTCCAATACGTCTCGCAGGTCTGGCATATTTCCCCATGCCTTTTTATTTGAATGGCGTCGGGGTGCAGGCTGAGCTTTTGGCTGGAATGCCTCTCTGTCGCGGCCATGAGGTGGCCGGTCAGTCATGTCATACGCTTCTTCCTCCAGTCAGGGTAGCAACATGCATTTTGGGTAACTCTTGGAGGGGCGTTCGAGTTTATATTCCTCGGCCGCCAGGACTTCAGTCCATCTGTCAGCTAGCAGATCTTGATCAACTTGAAGCTGCTGCTGCTTTTTATGAGGGCTATTTGTCGTGGCTATAAGCCGGCGCTTGAAGCACTCTTGTTCGATAGGATCCTCTGGCACGACGAATTCGTCATCGTAGAGGCTTGCCTCGTCTTCGGAGGGAGGCATGTAATTATCATCCTCCTCATCTGCCGCTCTCACAGGAGGGCTAGCCTCCCCGTCCTCCTGCCCTAAATCATGCTGGAGGGGATTATTGCCATCTTCGGCAATATCCGGAGTGCTATTATCTCCTGTGCCGGTATCACCACTTTTGCTTTGGCGGGACTTAGAGCGGCGCCGCTGACGTCGGCGCTTGGGTTGCTTCTTGGAGGGGTCATCCTCCGCTGTCTCGTCGCCATTGCCTTCTTTGGGTGTGTCCACCATGTATATATCGTATGATGAGGTGGTTGTCCAGTGCCCTGTTGGCAGTGGTTCCTCTTCATCTCCCGCATCGTCATCCATATCGTCGATGTCTTTGGAGTCGAAGTCGAGCATGTCGGTTAAGCCGTCGACAGTGGCTACTAAGTGGGTGGTGGGTGGGCAGCGAATTTCTTCGTCATCCGCATCCCAATCCCGCCGGACATAGTTCAGCCATGATCCTCCTGACAAGGAGAGAGATCTTAATGAGTTTTGTATGTCGCCAAAGGGCGAGTGCTGAAAATTATCCGTGGAGGTAAAATCCATGATCGGCGCCCAATCGGATTCGGTAGGAACGGGCGCAGGCGGTTCGGAGTCCGTGGCCGGAGAAGGATTCGACAATTTGACAACACGACTCTCGTGCAGGGTAAGGTCGATGTTCGGCTCGATCGCCGCTGAGGATAAGGCCTCCGTGGCGGGGTCCATCCACCCATCCATGGACGGCGCAACTGGCTCTGAATTGAGGGTGGGAGCGGCTGCCGGTGCGATCTCCTGAACACTGTCTGATGGTAGAGCTAAATCATATTCATCGTGACCGTGTGATGCACAAGGCAGGGGCTCGAATCCGTCAAAGATCAAGTCTCCGCGGATATCGGCCGTGTAGTTTAAGCTTCCAAACCTGACCTGGTGGCCTGGGGCGTAACTTTTGATCTGCTCCAGATGGCCAAGGGAATTGGCCCGCAGTGCGAAGACGCCGAACACAAAGATCTGTCCGGGGAGAAAAGTCTCACCCTGGACTACATCGCTATCAATGATCATAGGAGCCATCAAGCCTAACGGCGACGACACAGATGAACTCTCAATGAAAGCACCAATGTCGGTGTCAAAACCGGCGGATCTCGGGTAGGGGGTCCCGAACTGTGCGTCTATGGCGGATGGTAACAGGAGGCAGGGGACACGATGTTTTACCCAGGTTTGGGCCCTCTTGATGGAGGTAAAACCCTACATCCTGCTTGATTTATTCTTGATGATATGAGTATTACAAGAGTTGGTCTACCACAAGATCGGAGAGGCTAAACCCTAGAAGCTAGCCTATGGTATGGTTGTTGTTGTCCTACGGACTAAACCCTCCGGTTTATATAGACACCGGAGAGGGTTAGGGTTACACAAGGTCGGTTACAAAGGAGGAAATATCCATATCCGTATTGCCTAGCTTGCCTTCAATGCGAAGTAGAGTCCCATCCGGACATGAGACAAAGTCTTCAATTTAGTATCTTCATAGTCCAATAGTCCGGCCGAAGGATAGAGTCTGGCTTTCCAGAGACCCCCTAATCCCGAACTCCCTCACCCCTCGACTTCAATCCGATCTCCATTAGCTGAAACTTCTTTGCATGTATGTAGTGGGTCGCCGTACATCATTTCCCTCGACATCGATCCGATCACCATCGCCCGAAACTTCTTGGCAGGTATGTACTGGGTCGGCGTGAACTCCCACTGGATGGATGCCTTCAGAGAAGACGGTAAAAAGTTGGTGCTCGTGAACTTCCAGACCTCCCATGAGATTATCCTTCCTCCGTTGGATTATATAGAGTATTACCATCGCGGTCCAAGTCATCTAGATTACTACGTCAGTTGGACGGACCTTGTTTTGTAGAAGATTGTAATCTGCCAAGTGCCCACACGACATGCGAATTACGCAGATTTCAAGCTAATTGCCTTGTTCGACCGCGGACTCACCTATCTTTAGGCTGGTGCCTTCTTTAGCTAGAGACAACTCGGCTCGCAGTGGATCATCATCAAAGCTGATACACACTTCTGTGATGCTATTGAACACAATGGCATCATCTGCGCGATCGACAAAGCAGATGGCACCATGTATTGCTAGGACGGCGCGTGTAAGTTGTTTTCTCTCATGTTAATGATGACGCCATGACACTGTTTGAACTTTTTGTGATGATTGGCATATCTCTGTTTGAGCAGAATTTGAGTAGAACTATGGCAATGTATTAGAGACACCGTAAATCAGCTTTATTTGGAATGAGTTAATTCATGCGATTGTGACCATGTCATTACAGCCAATTTGTACCCTGAATAATCAAACGGTTAGGAATATATGGATATTATCCTTATTTTACAGTAATATATATACTACTACTAAATATGAGTGTGTATCATTGGCCATGTTAGTTTCCTCATTTTCATGATGTAGAAACATGCACCACACTGTTGGTTTCATCTAACCATACATTAGGGAAGTAAATGTGCATATGGAGAACTCTATATATGGAAGTAGTGAAATCCTGCAATGCTTACCATGTGTACATACCTATATTCGCCCTTCAGCAATCAATGGTTAGAATAATATCCTCACAAAAATTTTGCCCACAGAACACGAGTATATAACAATGCATGGTCTGTTAGTTACCTTGAAGAATTTGTTTGTGAGGACAGAACATATGATTACATAACATGCATAACATGGTAGTTTCATGTGAAGAATCGATTGTGAGATAACATGAGTATAACCATGCATGGCACTTCTATATTTTCGAACCCAGTATACATTACCCTGTATTTTCCTCCTAGTTCCAACAGGGATATATCAATGTTGTTTCTTGCATTATCCTACTCATACTCTGAACAATGCTGATCTTACATTAACAATGCCTGTCCTTTTTGATATGATGCAGTGTCCCTACAGTTACTGCCCTTTGTAATCACACCACCTTTGCCAAAAACAGGGAAGCACAACTGGTTCCTCGCTCGATCAGACGACGACAAAGGACTAATGATCATTCAGACACATGAGCCGGAAAAGTTATACTGCAAAAATCCCACTGTATACAAGCACCGTGTAATACATGAGTATCCGGACAGTGGCTGTTACGTCTATGAGCAGGATACCAGCTTGTTGGGGCCTTTAGGATTTTTTAGTTGGAGGCGGGTAAACAGCCTTGGTTCACACTCTCTGTTTCTCGGACTCAATTATCCGATTAACCAGGAGATCACCGTTGGCAAGGACCTTGATGGCAGCGAGGCTCTGTTTGCTATGGAAAACTGTGTCTACACGGTGAGCCCTAGGAGTTCGGGAGCAAACTCCCCTGATTGTCAATGATACAGCCTGCAGCCAAAAGAAGGTGAGAATGACAAAGGCATCTGGATTAACTTTGATCCTTGGATGTCTCAATTACGACAGGCAGTGATGTGGTTCGAGCCTTCAAGTTGATAGGTAGTTGGGCTGTTGCATCGAAAGGGTGGAGTACTGGTGTCTGTGGATCACTGGTCGCTGAAGTGGGGCTGCAAATTATGATGGTGTTGGATCATCTCTTCGAATGACTTTGTTGTCTTTGCTGTTGGTTCTGAATGGGTAGTTCTTTATTTTGTTATGCATATTCCTTGTCATTTGGTCATCCTCGCCTATGTCACTCTTACTATGTAATAGTTTCTTCTGTTTAGAATGTCATTCTCGTCTGGATCACGAGAGTCTGAGCGCTGCAGATGGGTGCGTTTTGGTGGTGTAGCAAGACTTCTTATGAACTATCATGTCTTGCTGTTTATGTCAGTAGTAGTCACTAGTCAGTGTTTGAATGATGTATATATCGTTGTTTCGAACAGTTTATTGTCTCGAACTACTGGTGGGCTAAATGAGGGCATCACCATTCTCGAGTGTTCAGAGTATATCTCCTTTTTTCAAGTTATATAATTTGAGCAAAGTGTATTTTCGATGATGTACACTTGTTTGGGCCAGTGAGGTGTCGTTGAATCTGGGCCGAGTAGTAACGCAATGCCAAACAGGTCAATTATGACTCTTAGGTGGGCTCTCAAAAAATCCTGAAAAAAGGCCGGGCTCTCCAAAAAAGAATGAATAAGGACTCTTAGGCCGACATGTGGGCGCCACCGGTGTTTTCATGCGCTTGCGCGCCGAGAGCATATTGGTGCGTGCTCAAAATTCATGCTACCTTTTCATCCGCAGACTCCCGCCCCTCCCCCACCTCTGGAATCTCGATTCCTACTCCAGTTCCCCCAAATCCCCCTCCTATACTCCCTGTACTCAAGCGCACTATCATGTCGCCGGTCAACGCGGATCTCCGAGCCGGAGATCCTGAGGTCCGTCCTGCCTTCGGTCGCTGCGTGCTGTCGCTCAACAGTGGCATGGTGGCGCTTGACGACCAGTTTGCCGGCAAAGTGCTGATGGTAACCATTAACGGCGACCGGCCTCCCGTCTCGTCGAATGACCTTGTCAAAGCTCTTGGCATTGCGCACGACATCCAAATAAGTGACTTGCTCGTCGAAGTCTGTCTGCCACCGACTGATTTCTTCGTCAGGTTTCGGACAACTTTCGACTGCAGTCATGTGTTCGAATCTTCTCGGCGTTTGTCCTGCGATGGCGCGCTGGTGAGCTTTGATCGGTGGCACCCAGGATGGGGCTCGGTGCCCTCTGAGCTTAGTTTTTAACAAAGCTTACCTTCCACGGCATGCCTCGACATGCTTGGAATAGCGAGTCCATGAACGAGCTTATCAACGACCTTGGAGGTGAGCTCGTAAGTATGTTTGTTCCTCCAGACAGCTAGGCTCTGACGGTTATGGCATGGATGAAGAAGCCGTCAACCATACCGAACGTGACTGGTGTTGAGATACCGGTGCGAGAACCGGGGTTGTACTATTCGTCGCCACCAAGGCCGCCGCGGACCACGTTAGGGATGTACCTGTATCGAGTGTTCGTGCATGTCGAAGAAGTGGTTAATCCATCAATCAAAGTCCTGCCGCCGCCGCTGGTGCTAGGGTCCGTCGACGACGTCCATTACAGGAGTCAATGTCAGACTTTCCCCGTGTTGCTCGGAACAATGGATGGCATAGGGCCTACTCCATCACGCGGCGGAGGCCACTGCTTCTTTGGGAGAAGAGGCAGGGCTGGCTGCCTGGATGTGCTCTAATTTGAGGTAACAACTGAATCTTGTCACATACTAGTTAAATCCGAGCTATGGGTGTGAAGCACTGATATGCCAGTACATTTGATTGTGACCTATTCTAATTTTGTACCCAAACTTTTCTTAGAAAGGGCTGTACGTCAACTTAATGTGCTAGGAGAACTTATTGTGTTGTCTGTCTGTTTTCTTTGCACGACATTCAAGATATTTCCCCGTCATTGATAAAGACGATGAACCGTTATGTACGACTTTGTTGGTTTCAACATAGCCCTTCCCGTAGCGATCCAGTGTTTCCATCCTGATTGTGCCGCCTGCGTGAAATTTTTGTATGCAAGTTCAGTGTGCTATGATGTTCTATATGATTGTGTCAACTATATAAGTTTTTACTGAGCATCAGCAATGCATATGGCTGAAAGATGTATTTACGAGCATCGGCCGATGGGTCTCTCTCTCTCACACACACACACACACAGACACACAGACACACACACACGCACGCGCGCGCACACGCACAAGTGGGACCCACTGAATTATTTATTTGCTCGTGACAGCTTTTAATTAGGTTCCACTATAATCTAACTTTTTTCTTAAATTATTAATTGAGCTCAGTGACTTCAAAAAGTTGTACAGAAGCCTTGTTTGGGCCTTTCCGGCGTCGCTGATTGTGGGCTGAGTAACCATGTTAGGTTATACTGTACTACACAGGCCTTTTTTCGCTATTTTTTTAAATAATACATTTTTTATTAATTTTCATAAATATTACGTTGGGTAATTTTTTTTCAAAAATAATACACCGTCTGCCCGCTGCAGGCCGACTAGGCCTAGTCGACCCACAGCAGGCCGATTGGATTCTAGTCGCCCTACAGCTGGCCGACTGGCCCCTGTCGGCCCACTGTTGGCCGACTGGAGCTAATTGGCTCACTGTGGGCTAATTGTTTTTGCAAAAGTGTTAATCATGTATTTAAAAAATATGTGTATTGTGACCTCCTTCGCTCGCTGTGGGCCCACTTTTGACTAAAAATATGTTTTAAAAGTGTTAATCGTGTATTTAAAAATTGTTATGTGTGTACAAAAATGCTCCTCATCTATACAATTTTTTTTAAATGTGTGTATAAAAAATAGCTTCTTTTCAACATCAGCAATGCAACTGGGCCGACAGTTGTACAAAATATCCGGGTTAACTTGTTATTCTCCGCGCCCGCTGGGTTGCAAACTTTCCTAGGAGGTATGCATTAGGCTTAACAAGAAAATGGACTTTAATAAATAATAAATGGGATGTAATTATAATAACTGGACAGTTACTATGCACCAAACATGTAATTAGTTTGAAAAATATATTATTTTCAAAATTTGAAAAATTTAATTTCATTACTTGTTGCGCGCGCAATATTTCATTGGATTTTACCGTAATACAACTTTATTTTGAAATTATATTTAACCTGACTAGAAATTTCGGATAAAAATATTTTGGATCCCATCAAAATGTGGGATTTTTTTAATTCTGTTTTGAGCAGTTGTTTGAAATTATTAATCGTTGTCCTATCTAGAAGTTGGGTTGTACTTTTAACAAACTATAAATGGGCTCTAGTTCCATTAGAATTAAAAAATGGGTTGTACATTGTTATAAATCGCAAATGGGCTATATGTTCTGTGCCAAATCTGAGTTGTGGGCCTACTAAGTTGACGCGTACCAAGGGCTTTGTCAACTTAGTCAATATAAACGATTCTAGCTGCAGTGATCGTACGATGTCCATCCAACGGCCGTAGTGCTTCTTCAACCTCTGGTCTTCTTGCTCCAGCCGCCCAAAGCAGCATCGGTCGTGTCGCGTGCTCTTGCCTCTCGTGGCCGGCTGTGATGCCGCGGAGGCCTCACCGCCCCGTACTACACCCACCGCTGGCCAGGCCATCCCTCTACTCACTCACACCCCCTGTTATTCTGCGGCGATGGCAGCCTCACACCGCAGTCGAACCAGTGAACCCTCATACTCCTTTCTGCGCGGGCTTCCGCTGCTGCGTCTTTCCCGGCTCTGCGTCATCCCCTTCCTAGGCCTCACCGTCGTCCAGACCACCGCCCTGGTGCTCTCGGCACGGTGCGGTCAATATGGTCAACGACCAACTTCCATCGGAAGAGTACTGTACGTGGAGAGGCTGACAGCTGGGTCCACGGTAGCCGCAAGGAAGTGCCTCCTTATTACACGCAAAATAATTATTCCTCCACATGACAGCGGGGACCCACCGGACGGGCCACCGTATTTCGCGAAAAAAATGATTCGCCCCCTGACTGCTGGGACCCACGAGCTACATCTTCGCACGCAAGGAAGTGCATCCGAAAAAAAACGATTTGCCCCCCTGACTGCTGGGACCCACCAGCTACACCTTCGCACGCAAGGGAGTGCGTCCGGACAAAAAAAAAATATTCGCCCCCTGACTGCTGGGACCCACCAACGACATCTTCGCAGGCAAGGAAGTGCCTGACAGTCGGGACCCACCTGGTCGAAGCGTACGTAGCGTTGTCATTCTGGTCGCGAAAGTGTACGTACATATATACTGGTCGATGCAGAGGTGTGCACGTAGCATGTACACGTACGTACAGCGGCCAGGGTGCAAGAAAGAAAATACGACAACATATGTGTACATACGGGCGGGGTCTCGAACGCCTACTCGCACATACGTATGGCCAGGGCTCGTGTACATGGCTGGGTCGGAACGAAGAAACAACATCGTCGTTGTGTTCATGGGGAGGCAACGGAATGCGTCGTGTTGATGGGGAGGCAACGGGATGCATCGTGTTCATGGGGAGGCAACGGAATGTGTCGTGTTCATCGGCAGGGCTTGGACAGAATAGGCGATGGAAACGAGGCCTGGCGTACCGCAGAACAGAGGAAACGGCCTTCTGTTCGACCGGCCACGTTCAAAACGGGATCCTGTTCATCGAGAGGGGTGTGGCGTACCGCAAAACGGAGGAAATGGACCTCCTACAGTCGAAACGGGGGTCCTATTGATCGGGAGGGGTGTGGCGTATCGCAAAACGGAGGAAACTGACCTCCTACGGTCGAAATGGGGGTCCCATTGATCGGGAGGGGTGTGGCGTACCGCAAAACGGAGGAAACGGACCTCCTACGGTCGAAACAGGGGTCCTATTCATCGGGAGGGGTGTGTCGTACCGCAAAACGGGACTCCACGAGATACTGTTCATCTCCACCGTCGACCTCCTCCAGCCTCCACGGGCTCCTATTCATCCAGCCTCCACCGGCTCCTGTTCATCCAGCCTCCACCGTGCGCTACTCCACCGGCTACTGTTCAACACCACCCCTCCACCGTCTACTGTTCATCCAGCCCTCCACACCATGGGGGCATGTTCAACCACCCCTCCACAGGCACCCCTCCACCGTCTACAGTTCATCCAGCCCTCCACAGCACGAGGTCCTGTTCAACCACCCCTCCACCGTCTACTGTTCATCCAGCCCTCCAC
>NC_041384.1:535164806-535174421 GCF_002162155.2 Triticum dicoccoides
CGCCGCAACACTCATTGTTCATCCCATCGATCGGCTTCAGTTAGCAGCAGTAGTGAAGGAATCGCTCGATCGGGTTTAGTTAACAGCCATCGATCAATCGCTCGTGTTCAGTAACGTGTAGCCTACAGTGCAATTGCTTGGGTTCAGTTAGAGCCCAACGCCTCGCTCGAGTTCAGTTAGAGCACACGCCTAGCACACACGCGCGTACGTGTACGAGAGAAATGTGCATCGCTCGGCCCCCAACCTCCCACCGTAACCGGGAACTCCCAGAAATTTTCCACCCACTCGCTTCTACAATGGTTTTTTCTGTCATGGACGGCCCAAAGAATGTCATGCAGCTGCGTCTCCGGCTCACCCAGGACGAAAAGCCCATTTTCTGTCATGATTTTTTGTCATAGAAGTAGGAGCCCACCCCATCTATAATGAGACCGGGTTTTGTCACGATTATCATCATAGAAGTGTCATATGTATGACAGAAAAAATTTCGTTCGGCCCAAAATGTCACGCATGTGTCTTTTTTTTTTTGTAGTGAAAACAGAGTAACGCCTTAAGCAAGATCACATGATGTAGAGGGATAGACTCATGCAATATGAAGAAAACCCCATCTTGTTATCCTCGATGGCAACAATGCAATACGTTTCTTGCTGCCCTTACTGTCACCGGGAAAGGACACCGCAAGATTGAACCCAAAGCTAAGCACTTCTCTCATTGCAAGAAAGATCAATCTAGTTGGCCAAACCAAACTGATAATTCAAAGAGACTTGCAAAGATAACCAATCATACATAAAAGAATTCAGAGAAGATTCAAATATTATTCATAGATAGACTTGATCATAAACCCACAATTCATCACTCTCAACAAACACACCGCAAAAAGAAGATTACATCGAATAGATCTCCACAAGAGAGGGGGAGAACATTGTATTGAGATCCAAAAAGAGAGAAGAAGCCATCTAGCTACTAACTATGGACCCATAGGTATGAAGTAAACTACTCACACTTCATCGGAGAGGCTATGGTGTTGATGTAGAAGCCCTCCGTGATCTATGCCCCCTCCGGCGGAGCTTCGGAATAGGCCCCAAGATGGGATCTCGTGGATACAGAAAGTTACGGTGGTGGAATTAGGGTTTTGGCTCCGTATCTGATCGTTTGGGGGTACGTGGGTATATATAGGAGGAAGAAGTACGTCGGTGGATCAACATGGGGCCCACGAGGGTGGAGGGCGCGCCTGGGGGGGGGGGGTAGGCGCGCCCCCTACCTCGTGGCCTCCTGTTATGTGGATTGACGTAGGGTCCAAGTCTCCTGAGTTGTATTCGATGAGAATATCACGTTCCCGAAGGTTTCATTCCGTTTGGACTCCGTTTGATATTCCTTTTCTTCGAAACCCGAAAACAGGCAAAAAAACAACAATTTTGGGCTGGGCCTCCGGTTAATAGGTTAGTCCTAAAAATAATATAAAAGTGGATAATAAAGCCCAATAATGTCCAAAACAGTAGATAATATAGCATGGAGCAATCAAAAATTATAGATACATTGGAGACGTATCATCCTCTCTGCCTTGGTCGCGGTGCACAGTATTGAGCACTCCTATATGACTAGCCGCTCTATCTACATGCGGGACATTTCAAAGCATCCGGGCCCGCGTGCCATCCACCAAATCACAGCGAGGTGCTGCAGTCGAGACTCACCTGTCACCCCGGTGTGGTCGTCATGACCCGTCATATCACAGAACCCACACCTTTACCAGCAGTGGCAAGGTGGCCTCCAAGTTGGACTGGACGAAGCAACCATCATTTCACTAGAACACTCGTTCAAGCCCTTTCTTCCCTTTCTTGAGGAAAACCTCACTCCAGGCTACTCACTTCTGCCATTTTTCTTCTGTACCGACGAAGGAAAGGTGGGCGAATCAGTTATGCTGCTATATTTTCATTCCAAGAATCTTCTTTTTGCGAAGCACTGACCGATTCTCACATCCTATTCTTTTCCCGTTTTCAGTGCGATTGTGGTTTCCTTTCGATTGCTCTTTGTTTGTCAGTTCATTGATGGATCCTGGAGCACTAGGCAAAGAGTTGCCGACGGACAACCTACTGGAGACAGCGATCTCCAGGAAGCGAGCAACGACCAACGAGTTGACCATGTTGGAGGGCCAACCCATGGAGATGAAGAACTCCAAGGAACAAGCACTGGCCAAAGAGTTGAGGACGTTGGCGGACGAACTCCTCAAAGAAAGTTGGAAGAACAGCAAGGGCCCCACCGTGCCTACCCCAGGAACTCTGATTACCACCTATGTGAGGCTCAAGACCAAGTTTGAGGAGATAGTCGCCGTTGAGAAGCAGTATTTCCCTGGCAAGGTGATGGCCCCCATCGAGGACGAGGAGATGGCCCCCGGAGGGATGAGATCCCTCGGTGAGCTGCACAAGGTAAAAAATAATGGCTTATTACCATAGTTGTGGTTTTTGATTATTTGCAATGTGCTTGCTAATATGTTAGGGTTTTGCAGGTGCCGGTGGACGTCCTTGATGATTCCGATGTCGTGACCCGTCCTGTTGGCATCGCCCCGGAGATCGATTCCAATGCCGCTGTCCATCTTGTGGACATCGCCACAGAGATCGATTCCGATGTCGCGGTCAGTCCTGTGGACATCTGTAATGCCCCGAGACCGATGTGCCTGATGTCTTCAAGTTATTCGCTGTTGTTGCCTTGTCATTTGCTTGCGTGTCATGCATCTCATATCATGTCATCATGTGCATTGCATTTGCATACATGTTCGTCTCATGCATACAAGTTTCGTACCATTTGGACTTCATTTGATACTCCAACGGTTAACCGAGGGACCGAAAAGGCCTAGTGTGTGTTGCAGCCCAACACCCTTCCAAAGTGGCCCAAAACCCACCTAAACCCCCACCATCATCTCGGTCGTTCGATCACGATCCGTGGCCGAAAACCGCACCTGATTTGGACTCTCCTAGCTCCCTCTACCTATAAATATGTGCACCCCGTTCATTTTCGTGCAGATCAAACCCTAGTCCTCTTCCTCCTCGCGCCGCTGGACATGTCCGTCCCGGACCGGACGTGTCCGCCGCCTCCCTCGTCCAATCGGACGCCGTCATCTCACCACCACCGCCCTCTCTCTCCTCCAGCACTGCCGCGGCCCGCCTGGGCCCGGGGCAGGCCCGCCCGAGCCCGTCAGAACCCGGACCGGCCCCCGCGTGTAGCCCGTCGCCAGCGCCTCGCCGTCCTTGCTCCGCCGCCGTCTTCGCCCGTCGACGGCGACCAACTCCGGCGACCGGAACCTCGCCGCTGCTCTTCACTGCCTCACCTCCATGTCACCTGCGCCGCCCCGTCGCCTCACTCCTGTGCCATCGAGTCAACCGCGCCGCCCACTCAACAGAGTGCCACCCGCGTCGCCCGCCATCGAGCTCGCCGGCCGGCGGGAGTTTATAAGTGGGAATTCAAGTAGCTCTTAGGGTATCTTTCCGACAGATGTATGATATGAAATTGGGGTTCGACGTCTAGTGGTCCGCCTATCCAAGGTTGGTTTTACAGTGGTATTGTTGTGTCTTAAAGAGTCCTTGGCTATGCTGACTTGGGGACGCTTCGTATGTCATGTGCACTGCCTTGTACATGATGGTGCTGTACGATCGAGCCTGTGTAGGCCCCACCACGAAAACTTCGGATGAAATCTCTATCATATGTTTGCTCCGGCTTATTTTGCAAACCAATCCTTTGTTTTGTTTTTGAGTTGTGGTATTCGAGTTGCTTCAAAGTCAAATGTTCTCATACTCCTATGGGAATACTAATCCTTCTCGATCTTTCGGTTTGTCATGTCAATCTTTTTCGACCGACGTATTTCTCTTCTAGTGGATCCAATTTTTTTTCAACATCCGCAAGTTCAACTCAAATCTTCTCAACGGTGTTGCTTCATCCATCCCAAAGTCCTTTGTTTTCCTGCCCTCCCACCCTTTTTCTTCGAGGACTCGGATTTCTTAATCAAGCACCCTTTTATTCTTGTGAAGTCTCTTCATTCTTTTCTTTCAATGTTCTTACCCGGTGGTTCACATGAAGATGCTCTTCTAGTTCGTCATTCTTCATTCTTTTCATCTCCGGTGGTTTCAAGTCAAGCTTTGTTGATCATATCCTTTTCCTAGTTTCAAATACCTTCTCATGCCGGTGCACCTCTTAATCATCCACTTCTCACTATTCAATTGTTCCGGAGTGCTCAAGATATCTCGAAGATTCGTGTTTCCACTCTACATTCGTTCAAGCTCTTTCGAGGATGTTATCTCATTCAAGTCATTTAATTCATCTGGTGCAACCTCTCTTCTAAATCATTTCAACGGTGTTTCTCTTGAGTGGGCCCTAACCCACAGGTCTTTTCCCAGGATCTTACCTGACTCTTCTAATTTTCCGGAGTTATCCTCAAATTCATTTCAAAGTTTGATGTAAGAATGATTCATCCTCAGTCATAGGTATTTCTCCAAGATCTTTCAAATTCTTTTCATTGTTGGTTCAATTTTTCCATTCTTCTTTATTTTGGAGTGACTCAACAATTCATGATGGTGTTTCTCATCGTAATTCTTAGATTTTGGATACCGAAGAAGAGTTTCTTTTAAATCTTTCCCCATTCTCGGCCATCCTCTCATAATTGTTTTGATTGTGAGAATTCTTTTCACCCATCCGGAGCTGTTCAAGAGTCTTCTTAGTTTGATTATCCGGAGACCATCATTTCAGGTTTATTCATTCTCAGCTTTCAGTTATCATTCTCCAATCTTACCGGTGCATCGTTCAAGTGATCTCTAATTAGTCATGATCCCTTCGTTCTCATGTATCTAGATTGTCTCAAGTATCGTCATTCATTTCACAATTCTTACCCGGTGATTCATCCCTTTACTTCATTCTTTTTCAATTCTTACGGTGTTTCGTTCAAGAGTTCTCTTCCTTGGTTATCATATCAATTTATTCGTTCTTCCAAATTCTTACGGTGGTTCTTCCAAGATTTTGTCTTCCTTCATTCATCATATCAATTTATTCGTTGTTTCAACCCGACCGGTGATTCGTTGAAGACTTTCTCAAGTTTGCGCGATATCTCTCTTAATCTTTTCTATGAGAATAAGTAGTATGCCAAATCCATTGCTTGTCATCAATTTAAATTGGTGAAGGATAAGCGTAACATAATTCTTATTCTTGATTCACCCAAGTGATTAATTCCTTATTCCGGAAGTTCATTAAAATTCTTGATCTCAATTATTCATCTTTTCTTTTACCAGAGTTCCAAGGTGTCTCAACTATATCGTCGCGAATATCCATCTAATCATTGCAAGGACTCACCTGTGTTTTCAACTTCTCTTTCCTTCCGTTTGATCATTCTTTTGTTTAACAGAGTTCTTCATGAAGGTTCTGCATGATGGTTCATCAAGGATTTAATTCCTTCTCGAAGTGTTCATCAAGATTCTTTTCAGAGGAACTCAAGCATTCTTCATCTTGCAATCCGGAGTGCAATTCTTTCTTCCATATCATTGGAGGTGGTATTATGTCATTCTTGAAAATTTGAGTTCATGTTTCATGATTCACATGTCGTCAAGAATGAGGTATTTTAAATCCATCAACCTCTTCGTTGGAGTTATCTTGGGTTATATTTCACCTAAAACTTTCCCTAAGGATTATTGCTGATGATGGTGCTTATAAATGATCCAAGTTCTTCATTTATCCTCCCGGTGAAATAATCTTCACATCACCTTGTTTATACAAATCCAATTCTCTTTCCCGTGAGTGGCAGGTTGTCACCTCATAATTTGAGATGTATTCCATAAGACCATATAAAGCTTATCCTTTTCGTTGTTGGATTTCCGACAACTCCGTTCGACCCTTCTCCTAAAGATGCCTTTTGAAGCTCTTTTGTAGCAGAAGTTGGCATTTTCTGCTACATTCTTTTATCTCAATTATCCATATTCTATTCTTTCTCAAGGAGGTCTAGTGATGTTGCTCTTTTCACTCCTCATCTCGGTTTGTCAAGACCATATGATCTTCTTTGCTAATCCTTTTCCAACCGGAGTGTCATGTTTTCATCCAAGTATCTTATCATCTTATCAAGTTCTTATTCAATTCCTTTTTTTCTTTTCAATCGGAGTGATGTCCAAAGTTGTTTCTTCCTTGTTCCTCTTTTCTAACGGAGTGTTTTCAACTTTGTTCATCTCCGTTGTGTTCTTTTCTCGAAATGGCTTAACCTTTTCAAGGTTCTTTGGTTTCACTCATTTGTCAAAGAAGCAACTTAGTTTTACCTCTTCTCTTTCTCTTCCATTTTCCCTCCGGTGCCATTCTAGATCTCGGGACGAGATCCTCTCGTAGTGGTGGAGTGTTGTAACGCCCCGAGACCGATGTGCCAGGTGTCTTCCAGTTATTCACTGTTGTTGCCTTGTCATTTTATTGCATGTCATGCATCTCATATCATGTCATCATGTGCATTGCATTTGCATACATGTTCGTCTCATGCATCCGAGCATTTTCCCCGTTGTCCGTTTTGCAATCCGGCGCTCCTATGTGACCCGGTGTCCCTTTCTACCTCTTTTCGTGTGCGGGTGTTAAACGTTTTCATATTGGACCGAGATTTGCCATGCGGCCTTGGTTTACTACCCGTAGACCGCCTGTCAAGTTTCATACCATTTGGACTTCATTTGATACTCCAACGGTTAACCGAGGGACCGAAAAGGCCTCGTGTGTGTTGAAGCCCAACACCCTTCCAAAGTGGCCCAAAACCCACCTAAACCCCCACCATCATCTCGGTCGTTCGATCACGATCACGTGGCCGAAAACCGCACCTCATTTGGACTCTCCTAGCTCCCTCTACCTATAAATATGTGCACCCCGTTCATTTCCGCGCAGATCAAACCCTAGTCCTCTTCCTCCTCGCGCCGCCGGAGATGTCCGTGCCGGACCGGACGTGTCCGCCGCCTCCGTCCAATCAGACGATGCCACCTCACCACCGCCGCCCTCTCTGTCCTCCAGCCCTGCCGCGGCCCGCCCGGGCCTGGGGCAGGCCCGCCCGAGCCCATCGGAGCCCGGACCGGCCCCCGCGTGTCGCCCGTTGCCAGCGCCTTGCGCCTCACCGTCCTTGCTCCGCCGCCGTCTTCGCCCGTCGCCAACGACCAATTCCGGCGACCGGAACCTCGCGGCTGCTCTTCGCTGCCTCGCCTCCACATCACCTGTGCCGCCCCGCCGCCTCACTCCCGCGCCACCGAGTCAACCCCTCCGCCCACTCAACGTAGTGCCACCCGCGCCGCCCGCCGTTGAGCTCGCCGGCCGGAGCCGCCGTCTTCCTCACGCCGCCGGACCTCCGCAGCCTCGCCCTGGTGGGATCCGGCGCCACCCTCCCCGGATCCGAGTCCCCGCACCTCGCCGGCGCTCCTCCCCGCACTCCGGCCGACCTCTCCTTCCAACTCCGGCCGCCTCCCCGTTCCTTCTCCGGCGAACTTCGGCCAGATCCGCCGCCGCTTTGAAAACCATGCAAACCCTAGATCTCGCGGGGTGAGAATTCTAGCAAGTCCTCGTCTCTGTTCACATTTTTTTATGCATACTTCATCTCATCATAACTATGCATCCATGGCTCCGATTTGTGCGTGTAGCATATCAAAATGTTCGTCTCGAAGAGTGCATCATTTCATCTCATTGCATCAAGTTCATTTGAGCTCATCTTGATGCCCAAAATGCTGTTGGAAGAGTGCTATGTGAGGATAGTTTCAGATCTATTTCAGCAAATGGCCTTTTGTCATTTTTGCCATGATTAATGTGTGCATGCTATGATCCTGAGCTCTACATGTATTTTGATGTATGCCATGCCATCTCTACAAGGGTGTATGCCATGTATTTTTTTGATCTTTATGGTGATTAGCACAAGCATGCAAAGTAGCTTACTCAATGATGCTGATGTCAGGGACTTAGAATTTCACTAAGTCCTTGGCCTGTCATTTGTTTTATGTCATATGTTCATGTTGTTTCCTAGTGATCCGTGCCTCTTTTGAGCATGATCAGTAAGGATGTTTTGTAGATATTGTTGTGCTCTATCCATCCATGTCTTTGTTTGCAATTATGGAGCACCCTAGCTTGATTCAATCGAGCTCTACTTTTGCTATAAAATGTTCCTAGCAGATTTTTAACATGTTTAGCGATTTTGCTGAGCTTGTTGTAGTTGATCCGTGCATGCTATGTTGTTGTTCTTGCCATGTCTAGCTTCTATGCCATGTCTATTTACTGGTTGTATGCTTAGTTTGTCATGCAATGCCTTGTAGTGAGTGCATCGAGCTCATAAACATGCCTACTCGTTATCTGTTTTGTCATGCTCCAGTTTTTCACTAAGTCTGAATCTATTTATGTTTTTGCTATGTTCACATGCTTGCAATTGTATTCGCTGACCCTTTTGGCTCATGGTCAGTAAGGGACTTTTGTTATATGCTTTGAGTGGCTTCATTCCATGCCTTGCTTTGCCATGATATGTTCCTGTAGCATGTATTTATCATGCTCTAAAAATTTCTTCCTGATGATAAATTCCTGACATGCTGTTAATTTCACCAAGTCTGTAACCTGTTATCTTTTGCACTTTTGCCATGCTTGTTTGAACCTGTTAATGAGTGAATTAGCTGTAGCTCAGTGTTCATCTTTTCTCAAGCATCATGAGTGGATCCCTTCCATGTATTTTGTTCCCATGTTTGAGTGCAGTAGAATGTTCTTCTTGATGCATTTAGATGGTCTCGTGCTGACGCAGGCCGGTGCCAAATTTGTTTTGCTTGTCATTTCCAAACCGTGCATCCGATTCCGGTGATCTTTATATCGATTTCAACCAAAATCAACTCCTCTTTATAGTGGCACTCTTGGATTTACAAGTTGAGGCCAGGTTCAATCATTCCTTTCCAAATCATGCATATGCACCGCATACCACATCCCGCATATCATGCCATGTTCATGTGTTGGTTGTTTACTATGTTGTGTGCTTCTTTCCGGTGTTGCTTCTTCGGGTTGGTTCCGATAACATCGCGTTTGTGAGGACCAGTTCGACTACGTCCGTTTGTCTTCTTCATGGACTCATTTTTCTTCCTTGCATGATTTCAGGCAAGATGATCATACCCTCGAAATCACTTCTATCTTTGCTTGCTAGTTGCTCGTTCTTTTGCTATGCCTATGCTGCGATACCTACCACTTGCTTATCATGTCTCCCATATTGTTGAGCCAAGCCTCTAACCCACCTTGTCCTAGCAAACCATTGTTTGGCTATGTTACCGCCTTGCTCAGCCCCTCTTATAGCGTTGTTAGTTGCAGATGAAGATTGGAGCTTCTTCCATGTTTGGAACATGGATATTTTGTTGGGATATCACAATATCTCTTATTTAATTAATGCATCTATATCCTTGGTAAAGGGTGGAAGGCCCGGCCTTATGCCTGGTGTTTTGTTCCACTCTTGTCGCCCTAGTTTCCGTCATATCGGTGTTATGTTCCTGGATTTTGCGTTCTTTACATGGTTTGGTTATAATGGGAACCCCTTGATAGTTTGCCTTGAATAAAACTCCTCCAGCAATGCCCAACATGGGTTTTACCATTCGCCACCTAGCTTTTTCTTTCCCTTGGGTT
>NC_041384.1:535174677-535190824 GCF_002162155.2 Triticum dicoccoides
GTCCGACCGAGTAGACTGCGGGGCCACCTCGGGGCAACTTGAGGGTTGGTTTTACTCGTAGGATGTCTCATCTGAGTGTGCCCTCAGAATGAGATATGTGCAGCTCCTATCGGGATTTATCGGCACATTCGGGCGGTGTTGCTGGACTTGTTTTACCATTGTCGAGGATGTCTTGTAACCGGGATGTCGAGTCTGATCGGATTGTCTTGGGAGAAGGAATATCCTCCGTTGACCATGAGAGCTTGTGAAGGGCTAAGTTGGGACACCCCCGCAGGGATTGAACTTTCGAAAGCTGTGCCCGCGGTTATGGCAGATGGGAATTTGTTAATGTCCGGTTGTAGAGAACTTGAAACTTAACTTATTAAAATGCACCAACCGCGTGTGTGACCGTGATGGTTTCTTCTCGGCGGAATCCGGGAAGCGAACACGGTGTTGGAGTAATGCTTGCCGTAGGTAGTTCTAGGATCACTTCTTGATCATAGTTGTTCGACCGTGCCTTGCCTTCTCTTCTCGCTCTCATTTGCGTTTGTTAGCCACCATATATGCTAGTGCTTGCTGCAGCTCCACCTCATATCCTTTTACCTACCTATAAGCTTAAATAGTCTTGATCGCGAGGGTGTGAGATTGCTGAGTCCCCGTGACTCACAGATACTTCCAAAAACCAGTTTGCAGGTGCCAATGATACCGTGCAGGTGACGCAACCGAGCTCAAGGAGGAGCTCGGTGAAGACCGTGTTCGTTATGTTGTTCCGTTTTTTAGTTGATCAGTAGTGGAGCCCAGTTGGGACGATCGGGAATCTATGTAGCTTTTGGGGTAGTCTTCTTTTATTTTGTTTTCGTAGTCGGACCTTGATTGTATCTGGATGTTGTAATGTTATTTTCATGTATTGTGTGAAGTGGCGATTGTAATCCAACTATGTATCTCTTTGCCTTATGTATTACATGGGTTGTGTGAAGATTACCTCACTTGCGACATTGCTTACAATGTGGTTATGCCTCTAAGTCGTCCTTCGACACGTGGGAGATATAGCCGCATCGTGGGTGTTACAAGTTGGTAATCAGAGTCTTCCCCGACCTTAGGAGCCCCCTGCTTGATCGAATCGCTGGCGTTGTTGAGTCTAGAAAATGCTTTGAGTCATTTAGGATAATATATATCGGAGAGTAGGATTCTTTTTACTCCTCAGTCCCTTCGTCGCTCTGGTGAGGCATCCTGACGTAGAGTTTTGACTCTTCTCTTCTCAAATTTCACTAAAAAAAATTTAGGATCACCCGGGTATCTTGGAATCGTTCCGATGGTTTTGTGACGAGAACATTGTTCTTGGTGCCTCCTGACATTTAGGGGTTGTGGCAGTGTCCCGGGGAGTTGAGCTCCGGGGTGTTGTCATCACAATTATATCGTTGCAGTTCTAGAATACCTGAGTTTCACCGACATCGAAAGTCTCTTTTATGCAGTTGTTGGTGAGATAACCTCAATGCCACCCAGTACTGGGGCGGGAGTTCGGGAGTATTTCCATGACTTGTATAACGAATGCTTTTCGAAGGTTGAGGTAAATGATTTCCGAAGGTTTCTTGGTTATGTGTTGAAGGATGGATATAGCTGGATGTAGGATTTGTTAGTTTTGGGTGAGATATTATGCTTCCCCTGTATCCCCAACACCTGATTGTGTAACCGGAAAATTTCGGGAGTTTATAAGTGGGAATTCAAGTAGCTCTTAGGATATCTTTCCGATAGATGTATGATATGAAATTGGGGTTCGATGTCTAGTAGTCCGCCTATCCACGGTTGGTTTTACAGTGGTCTCGTTGTGTCTTAAAGAGTCCTTGGATATGCCGACTCGGGGACGCTTCGTATGTCATGTGCACTCCCTTTTACATGATGGTGCTGTACGATCGAGCCCGTGTAGGCCCCACCACGAAAACTTTGGACGAAATCTCTATCATATGTTTGCTCCGGCTTATTTTGTAAACCAATCCTTTGTTTTGTTTTTGAGTTGTGGTATTTGAGTTGCTTCGAAGTCAAATGTTGATTCCATAGCGGTATTCTCATACTCCTATGCGAATACTAATCCTTCTCGATCTTTGGGTTTGTCATGTCAATCTTTTTCGACCAGCGTATTTCTCTTCTAGTGGATCCAATTTTTTTCAACATCCGCAAGTTCAACTCAAGTCTTCTCAACGGTGTTGCTTCATCCATCCGAAATTGCCTTTGTTTTCCTGCCCTGCCACCCTTTTTCTTCGAGGACTCGGATTTCTTAATCAAGCATCCTTTTATTCTTGTCAAGTCTCTTCATTATTTTCTTAAAATGCTCTTACCCGGTGGTTCACATGAAGATGCTCTTCTAGTTCGTCATTCTTCATTCTTTTCATCTCCGGTGGTTTCAAGCCAAGCTTTGTTGATCATATCCTTTTCCTAGTTTCAAATACCTTCTCATGCCGGTGCACCTCTTAATCATCCACTTCTCACTATTCAATTGTTCCGGAGTGCTCAAGATATCTCGAAGATTCGTGTTTCCACTCTACATTCGTTCAAGCTCTTTCGAGGATGTTATCTCATTCAAGTCATTTAATTCATCCGGTGCAACCTCTCTTTTAAATCATTTCAACGGTGTTTCTCTTGAGTGGGCCCTAACCCACAGGTCTTTTCCCAGGATCTTACCTGACTCTTCTAATTTTCCGGAGTTATCCTCAAATTCATTTCAAAGTTTGACGTAAGAATGATTCATCATCAGAAATATGTATTTCTCCAAGATCTTTCAAATTCTTTTCATCGTTAGTTCAATTTTTCCATTCTTCTTTATTTCGGAGTGACTCAACAATTCATGATGGTGTTTCTCGTCGTAATTCTCAGATTTTGAAGACCGAAGAAGAGTTTCTTTTAAATCTTGCCCCATTCTCGGCCATCCTCTCATAATTGTTTTGATTGTGAGAATTCTTTTCACCCATCCGGAGCTGTTCAAGAGTCGTCTTAGTTTGATTATCCGAAGTCCATCATTTCAGGTTTATTCATTCTCAGCTTTTAGTTATCATTCTCCAATCTTACCGGTGCATCGTTCAAGTGATCTCTAATCAGTCATGATCCCTTCATTCTCATGTATCTAGATTGTCTCAAGTATCATCATTCATTTCACAATTCTTACCCGGTGATTCATCCCTTTACTTCATTCTTTTTTAATTCTTACGGTGTTTCGTTCAAGAGTTCTCTTCCTTGGTTATCATATCAATTTATTCGTTCTTCCAAATTCTTATGGTGGTTCTTCCAAGATTTTGTCTACCTTCGTTCATCATATCAATTTATTTGTTGTTTCAACCCGACCGGTGATTCGTTGAAGACTTTCTCAAGTTTGCGCGATATCTCTCTTAATCTTTTCTACGAGAATAAGTAGTATGCCAAATCCATTGATCAATTTAAATTGGTGAAGGATAAGCGTAACATAATTCTTATTCTTGATTCACCCAAGTGATTAATACCTTATTCCGGAGGTTCATTAAAATTCTTGATCTCAATTATTCATCTTTTCTTTTACCGGAGTTCCGAGCTCTCTCAACTATATCGTCGCGAAGATCCATCTAATCATTGCAAGGATTCACCTGTGTTTTCAACTTCTCTTTCCTTCCGTTTGATCATTATTTTGTTTAACAGAGTTCTTCATGAAGGTTCTGCATGATGGTTCATCAAGCATTTAATTCCTTCTCGAAGTGTTCATCAAGATTCTTTTCAGAGGAACTCAAGCATTAGTCATCTTGCAATCCGGAGTGCAATTCTTTCTTCCATATCATTGGAGGTGGTATTATGTCATTCTTGAAAATTTGAGTTCATATTTCATGATTCGCATGTTGTCAAGAATGAGTTATTTTAAATCCATCAACCTCTTTGTTGGAGTTATCTTGGGTTATATTTCACCTAAAACATTCCCTAAGGATTGTTGCTAATTATGGTGCTTATAAATGATCCAAGTTCTTCATTTATCCTCCCGATGAAATAATCTTCACGTCTCCTTGTTCATATCAATCCAATTCTTTTTCCCGTGAGTGGCAGGTTGTCACCTCATAATTTGAGTTGTATTCCATAAGACCATATAAAGCTTATCCTTTTCGTTGTTGGATTTCTGACAACTCCGTTCGAACCTTCTCCTAAAGATGCCTTTTCAAGCTCTTTTGCAGCAGAAGTTGGCATTTTCTGCTACATTCTTTTATGTCAATTATCCATATTCTATTCTTGCTCAAGGAGGTCTAGTGATGTTGCTCTTTTCACTCCTCATCTCGGTTTGTCACGACCATATCCTGTCCTTTGCTAATCCTTTTCCAACCGGAGTGTCGTGTTTTCATTCAAGTATCTTATCATCTTATCAAGTTCTTATTCAATTCCTTTTTTCTTTTCAATCAGAGTGCTGCCCGAAGTTGTTTCTTCCTTGTTCCTCTTTTCTAACGGAGTGCTTTCAACTTTGTTCATCTCCGTTGTGTTCTTTTCTCGAAATGGCTTAACCTTTTCAAGGTTCTTTGGTTTCACTCATTTGTCAAAGAAGCAACTTAGTTTTACCTCTTCTCTTTCTCTTCCGTTTTCCCTCCGGTGCCATTCTAGATCTCGGGACGAGATCCTCTCGTAGTGGTGGAGTGTTGTAACGCCCCAAGACCGATGTGCCAGGTGTCTTCCAGTTATTCGCTATTGTTACCTTGTCATTTGCTTGCGTGTCATGCATCTCATATCATGTCATCATGTGCATTGCATTTGCATACATGTTCGTCTCATGCATCCGAGCATTTTCCCCGTTGTCCGTTTTGCAATCCGGCCCTCCTATGTCACCTAGTGTCCCTTTTTACCTCTTTTCGTGTGCGGGTGTTAAATGTTTTCGGATTGGACCGAGACTTTCCATGCGCCCTTGGTTTACTACCGGTAGACCGCCTATCAAGTTTCGTACCATTTGGACTTCGTTTGATACTCCAACGGTTAACCGAGGGACCGAAAAGGCCTCGTGTGTGTTGCAGCACAACACCCTTCCAAAGTGGCCCAAAACCCACCTAAACCCCCTCCATCATCTCGGTCGTTCGATCACGATCGCATGGCCGAAAACCGCACCTCATTTGGACTCTCCTAGCTCCCTCTACCTATAAATATGTGCACCCCGTTCATTTCCGCGCAGATCAAACCCTAGTCCTCTTCCTCCTCGCGCCGCCGGACATGTGTGTCCCGGACCGGACTCATCCGCCGCCTCCCTCGTCCAATCGAACGCCGCCCTCTCTCTCCTCCAGCCCTGCCGCGCCCCGCCCGGGCCCGGGGCAGGCCCGCCCGAGCCCATCAAAGCCCAGACCGGCCCCCGCGCGTCACCCGTCGCCAGCGCCTCACCGTCCTTGCTCCGCCGCCGTCTTCGCGCGTCGCCGGCGACCAACTCCGGCGACCGGAACCTTGCCGCTGCTCTTCGCTGCCTCGCCTCCATGTCACCTGCGCCGCCCCGCCGCCTCACTCCCGCGCCACCGTGTCAACCCCGCCACCCACTCAACGGAGTGCCGCCCTCGCGCCCGCCATCGAGCTCGCCGGCCGGAGCCGCCGTCTGCCACAAGCCGCCGGACCTCCGCAGCCTCGCCCTGGTGAGATCCGGCGCCACCCTCCCCGGATCCAAGTCCCCGCACCTCGCCGGCACTCCTCCCCACACTCCGGTCGACTTGTTCTTCCAACTCCGGCCACCTCCCCGTGCCTTCTCCGGTGAACTCCGGCCAGATCCGCCGCCGCTTTGAAAACCATGCAAACCCTAGATCTAGCGGGGTGAGAATTCTACCATGTCCTCGTCTCTGTTCACATTTTTTATGCATACTTCATCTCATCATAACTCTGCATCCATCGCTCTGATTCATGCGTGTAGCGTATCAAAATGTTCGTCTCGAAGAGTACATCATTTCATCTCATTGCATCATGTTCATTTGAGCTCATCTTGATGTCCAAAATGCTGTTGGAAGAGGGCTATGTGAGGATAGTTTCAGATCTGTTTCAGCAAATGGTCTTTTGTTATTTTTGCCATGATTAATGTGTGCATGCTATGATCCTGAGCTCTACATGTATTTTGATATATGCCATGCCATATTTACAGGGGTGTATGCCATGTATTTTTGTGATCTTTGTGGTGACTAGCACAAGCATGCAAAGTAGCTTACTCAATGATGCTGATTTCAGGGACTTGGAATTTCACTAAGTCCTTGCCCTGTCATTTGTTTTATGCCATATGTTCATATTGTTTCCTAGTGATCCGTGCCTCTTTTGAGCATGATCAGTAAGGATGTTTTGTAGATATTGTTGTGCTCTATCCATCCATGCCTTTGTTTGAAATTATGGAGCACCCTAGCTTGAGTCAATCGAGCTCTACTTTTGCTATAAAATGTTCCTGGCAGATTGTTAACATGTTTAGCGATTTTGCCGAGCTTGTTGTAGTTGATCCGTGCATGCTATGTTGTTGTTCTTGCCATGTCTAGCTTCTATGCCATGTCTATTTGCTGGGTGTATGCTTATTTTGTCATGCATTGCCTCGTCTTGAGTGCATCGAGCTCGTAAACATGCCTACTCGTTATCTGTTTTGCCATGCTCCAGTTTTTCACTAAGTCTGAATCTGTTTATGTTTTTGCTATGTTCACATGCTTGCAATTGTATTCGCTGATCCCTTTTGGCTCATGGTCAGTAAGAGACTTTTGTTATGTGCTTTGAGTGGCTTTATGTCATGCCTTGATTTGCCATGATATGTTCCTGTAGCATATAGTTATCATGCTCTAAAGATTGCTTCCTGATGATAAATTCCTGACATGTTGTTAATTTCACTAAGTCTGTAACCTGTTATCTTTTGCACTTTTGCCATGCTTGTTTGAACCTGTTAATGAGTGAATTAGTCGTAGCTCAGTGTTCATCTTTTGTCAAGCATCATGAGTGGATCCCTTCATGTATTTTGTTGCCATGTTTGAGTGCAGTAGCATGTTGTTCTTGAAGCATTTAGATGGTCTCGTGCTGATTATCGCAGGCCGGTGCCATATTTGTTTTGCTCGTCATTTCCAAACCGTGCATCCGATTCCGGTGATCCTTATATCGATTTCAACCAAAATCAACTCCTCTTTCCAGTGGCACTCTTGGATTTCCAAGCTGAGGCCAGGTTCAATCATTCCTTTCCAAATCATGCATATGCACCGCATACCGCATCCCGCATATCATGCCATGTTCATGTGTTGGTTGTTTACTATGTTGTGTGCTTCTTTCCGGTGTTGCTTCTTTGGGTTGGTTCCGATAACGTCGCGTTTGTGAGGACCCGTTCGACTACGTCCGTTTGTCTTCTTCATGGACTCATTTTTCTTCCTTGCGGGATTTCAGGCAAGATGATCATACCCTCGAAATCACTTCTATCTTTGCTTGCTAGTTGCTCGCTCTTTTGCTATGCCTATGCTGCGATACCTACCACTTGCTTATCATGTCTCCCATATTTTTGAGCCAAGCCTCTAACCCACCTTGTCCTAGCAAACCGTTGTTTGGCTATGTTACCGCTTTGCTCAGCCCCTCTTATAGCGTTGTTAGTTGCAGGTGAAGATTGGAGCTTGTTCCATGTTTGGAACATGGATATTTTGTTGGGATATCACAATATCTCTTATTTAATTAATGCATCTATATACTTGGTAAAGGGTGGAAGGCTCAGCCTTATGCCTGGTGTTTTGTTCCACTCTTGCCGCCCTAGTTTCCGTCATATCGGTGTTATGTTCCTGGATTTTGCGTTCCTTACACGGTTGGGTTATAATGGGATCCCCTTGACAGTTCGCCTTGAATAAAACTCCTCCAGCAATGCCCAACATTGGTTTTACCATTTGCCACCTATCCTTTTCTTTCCCTTGGGTTCTGCAGACTCGAGGGTCATCTTTATTAAACCCCCCCCCCTGGGCCAGTGCTCCTCTGAGTGTTGGTCCGACCAAGTAAACTACGGGGCCACCTCGGGGCAACTTGAGGGTTGGTTTTACTCGTAGGATGTCTCATCTGAGTGTGCCCTGAGAATGAGATATGTGCAGCTCCTATCGGGATTTGTCGGCACATTCGGGCGGTGTTGCTGGACTTGTTTTACCATTGTCGAGGATGTCTTGTAACCGGGATGCCGAGTCTAATCGGATTGTCTTGGGAGAAGGAATATCCTTCGTTGACCGTGAGAGCTTGTGATGGGCTAGGTTGGGACACCCTGCAGGGATTGAACTTTCGAAAGTCATGCCCGTGGTTATGGGCAGATGGGAATTTGTTAATGTCCGGTTGTAAAGAACCTGAAACTTAACTTAATTAAAATGCACCAACCGCATGTGTAACTGTGATGGTATCTTCTCGGCGGAGTCCGGGAAGCAAACACGGTGTTGGAGTAATGCTTGTCGTAGGTAGTTCTAGGATCACTTCTTGATCCTAGTTGTTCGACCGTGCCTTGTCTTCTCTTCTCGCTCTCATTTGCATTTGTGAGCCACCATATATGCTAGTGCTTGTTGCAGCTCCACCTCATATCCTTTTACCTACCTATAAGCTTAAATATTCTTGATCGCGAGGGTGTGAGATTGCTGAGTCCCCATGACTCACAGATACTTCCAAAAACCAGTTTGCAGGTGCCGATGATACCGTGCAGGTGACGCAACCGAGCTCAAGGAGGAGCTCGATGAAGACCATGTTCGTTATGTTGTTCTGTTTTTCAGTTGATCAGTAGTGGAGCCTAGTTGGGACGATCGGGAATCTATGTAGCTTTTGGGGTAGTCTTCTTTTATTTTGGTTCCTTAGTCGGACCTTGATTGTATCTGGATGTTGTAATGTTATTTTCATGTATTGTGTGAAGTGGCGATTGTAATCCTAAAATTGTAGCGCTAGCTCCTAAAATTGTAGGCTTAGCGATCGATCAGACAATAGTCGACATACATTCAGGCCTCATTTGGTTCATAGGGTAGGAAAATTGTAGCAAAAGTACAGAGAACGTGTAACACAAAATCATAGTAGTGCAGAGACGTACTCCCTCCATTCCAAAATAGATGACCTAGGCGGGCTAGTTTGGCCTAGTTGGTTTCAGTGATATGACGTGGTACAGTGCCGTCCAGTCTTTGCGTGTGGTAGCAGTATTGCGGGTACAGTAAGTTTTCTTGAAGAAGCGGAATTCAACGAAGTCATGATGGTTCCTTCGTCCGAACAACTTACAGTGGGAAAGGTTGGGCCTGCGATACGACCGGGGTAGACCAGGATAATTTTGTCCATGGCAGGTGGACCAGGATGGTCGACGTCTCACATGTCGGTGAACGAAAGTATTCGTTCCGATATAGAGGACGAGCAACGAGTATTCATTGTTTATTTTTGATCAAAGCTATTGTCTCCACTGTTACGACGGAGGAGTGTGAAACACGGCAGCCCAGTGAACTTGGCATGGGCACCACTCCCTCCTTCCTCATGTAATGCCCAGTTTACAGCCTTTTCTCACTTTCTCTCTATCTATTTCCTCTCAAATGTTTTTTACCTTTCTTTTTTTAAGACACAATTGTTTTTATGCCTTTTTTTAGAATTATTTTTATACCTAGGAGCATGTGTAGAGACGGGCTCTTGCAGAGCCCATTCCTTGACTTTGTCAATGCCTCTCTCTCCTCCACATAAGGAGTACTACTTGCTATGCATGCATGCGGCGGGCAGCTGGCGTCTTGAGGGGCCAGGGCGGTGAGAGCGGGCTTCGGAAGCGGTCCGGACTCTATCAGGGCCCACCTCACATTATCACCATATATTTCTTGGAGTCCGTGCGCGGCGGGCGAGCGATCTCTTCTCCCTCCCCCATTTCTCTCTTCTCAGCCGACGCCCGCCGAGCGATTAGATTTCGGCTATCGACGGTTTATTCAATTATGGTCCCACATGTCAGTGAAATTGCAAGACAACGTGTGTCCCCTCTGGTGAGTGGCGTGCGAGCCGGACTGTCGGGGTTGTGACGCGTACGAGTAGTAAGTGTGCCGCCTTTTCCTTTAGAACTTGCGAAGCGTAACATTTTCACGCGATCGATCGATAGAAATCCAGAACAAAATGATGAGGGCGGTGCTTTCCCGCTCGTTAGGCGGGCTAGTTCGAGTGATATGACGTGCTACAGTGCCGTCCACTTGCTCCATTTTTATGTAAGCGAGATTTTACACTCTTACGCGGGAGGAGTGCGAAACACCACGGATCTGATTTTGATCGAGGGATAACTGTTCCCTGCCAAATAATGGAGGATTGTTAGCGATTATAGCATGATAGTTAGGGCATCTCCAGCGCTGGCCCACAAATTTACACTGGCATCTGTCTGAGGACACTAATGGATGCCATCCGATGCTACCCGCATACCTTTCGACAACTATATGAACTAACCGGACGAAATTCGTGCAAACAAAGCAAATTTCAAATTAATCGGATGAAATTCATTACATTTCGAAAACTTTTCCTACAAACTGGACGAAATTCATTACATATTTCGCACAAACCATACTAGAACCTACTGTAAACCGAATCTAAACTATCGCCGGCGCCCGACCACCATGTCCGGCCATGAACCCGAGAAAGCCGGCCATTGCCTTTGCCTCCTCCTCATCCGCCTCGATAACCTCCTCCTCCGGAGCACAAGTTTCTGAAGATTTCTTCCTCCACGTCGCCGTCAAGAGGCTAATCGGCCACCAATGTTTACCCCACCAACCTTGGCATCGACTGAGTGGAGTAGCAGTGGCCTTACCGGGACTAGAGCGGCGGCGACCTACCATGTACTACTCTTCTTCACTGCCGGCTGCGCCTGCGCACGCGCGCCGGCTTCATGGTCGTGGCGGCGGAGGGCGGCCGGGGGGTGCCAGCGATCTCCTTCGTTTGCTCCTGCGATAGTATGTCGAAGAGAGCTTTGGAGCGCACCCGGAGCGGAGCCGCCGATGTCCCTCGTCTGCTCCTACGACAATACGTCCAAGAGAGCTTCGGAGCGCCAGGAGGCCATGGTTGAAGTGGTGCCGACAGAAGGAAGGGACTGGAGGAGAATAAGTGTGGGTCTTTGGCTATGGCTGGGAGCTGGGGCTCAAGTTAATATAGCGGGCAAATGGCAATGAGCCGCGGCAGACGGATGGACAACTGGCATCGGAGTAGGTTCGTCGGGCGTGAATGCGGACACTGCTTCAATGACTTAACTGCAGATGCGTTTGGGTTACTAACATGTGGGCCCAACGGGCATCTGGCCGCATGTTAGTGACACACCAATTGCACCTGCAATTAAGTCCGGTGAATGCGGCATTGACATTCTGGAGAGATGGCACTAAGATCGATCGCTCACGATAGTACATACTCCGTACCATACTACCATAGTACCCTCTCTAGCTTAGGCTGTTTTATAGATTGTCGTTGTGATGGACGATATACATGAGCAAGGCGGTCCGAGTATGACCGTTGGTGTTGAGCCAGGTGAATAAATGCTCGACGTTCGCGTAGGCCTCCATCAAACGTCTAACACAGTAATGTCAGGCACCGCCGGGGCGCGCAGGTGATGGGCTCGCAATTTGCGTTGTGCCATGAGCAAGACTTTGATTTAGAGGGCGGCGTGCATGCATTAGCATGCTTTCACAGCATGAGCGTGAGTGTCTGACACGAAGTATTTCATTTTCATTTGGCTGACGAGGGTGCATTGCAGCGACGAGTCTGTGGTTTGATTTCCCACATACGCATAATTTTGGTTTTTACAGTATTTCTTTCTCCATTGATAGGTAGGCTCGCATAGATAGATAAAGATCACGAGCTGATGAGGCGCATGCAGACTGTTTGACTGGTCAACCAAAAAAATACGGAGCTATACGCTGAGCCAGTGACCGTATAATCACCATATCTCGTATACAATGATCAAAGTGAGCTACCAAGACAAGTTCGATGACCGCCAATGCATTTTACTCGGTAATAAATGACCAGGATTGAAGGGGAATCCAAATTTGCTTCGTCTTCTATCCTTGAGCTCTTGACAAACCAATGCACTATACGGTTGTCCGGCCACTCCATCCCAGAGCTCTCACCAAGCGTCTTTCATGCCACCGCGCCGTACACTAACCGGTAAGGCGGCGATGGCATCCCACCGTGCCAAGTTCCCTGCCGCCCATGACCGCACACAAAATGGTAGGGAAGCGATGGCATCCCATCGTGACAAGTTCATCCCACCGTGACAAGTTCATTGAACTACGTGGGAGGAATTTTAAGATGCCAAGGCCGAATGGGCGGTAGAGCAAGAGGCGGCCAAAGCCGCACAGAGGGAGCGGAAAAGTCAGAAAGCACTCAAGAAAAGAGAGGCCCGCCGCCGCAAGAAAGAAAAGGACGCACGCGCTGCTGCGGAGAAGTTGGCGGAGATCCAAGCACGGTGGGGTGTCGCCGACAAAGCCAGGAAGGAGAACAACGGCGTCTGGCCAGCATGTGAGAAGTAGTAGTACTAGTAGTTAGTGTGTGTGTCTGTGTCTGAGTACGAGCATGTACCAATACTACTAGTTACTACTGTAGTTTTTAGAGCAAATTACCAGTACATTAGCCTAGACTAAATGGAAAAATTCCTAAGCATCAAATGTCATCCCTTTCTCTATAGGAATTTAGATGCATGTCATCTCACTTCCTATGATTTTCATATTCCTATCCTATGAACGAAAGGAGGCCTCTGTTGGAGTAACTACTGTAGCTAGCAGTACTGCCGGTACAGTAGTTTTCTTCAAGAAGCGGAATTCAACGAAGTCATGATGGTTCCTTCACCGAGCAACTTCAAAGTGGGAAGTGGGCATGTGATTTGACGGCTCATTAGTCATTGTTACTGCGGCGCGACGACCTGGGTGACTCTCCCTTGGAGTTCTGCGTGCATGGAAAGTGGACCAGGATGGTCGACGTCCCACATGTTGGCGAACGGAAGTATTCTTTCCGATATCGAGGAGCAAGGAAACCACGTGGTATAGTAGCACTGCTAATTGGTTCGCAAAAAATAGTATCACTGCCGATTTATAGTTATTTTTTATTTCTGATGAATGCTAGCATTTCAACTCTTACGACGAAGGGTGCCAAACACGGCATGTGCTGGATGTCCCACACGTCAGCGAAAGTAGTGGCACATGAACAGCGTGGTAGAGCCCAGCGTAAAAAACAGCGTGGTAGAGCGTCTCCACTTCTTCCACTTCTGGGTCAGAGACCACATGTACTAGTACTTAGTGGTATGAATGATACAAAGTGCGACCTGGAGAGAAAGACACGTCTAGTTGGAAGGTCTCGGGGCATACACGTAAACAAATATAAAAGTTAATATGTGCCTCCAACTAATATAGTAGTAGTAGAGTACTTAGGCATGTACTCCATAACATCACCGTGCATTGCACGTACAACATTTAGTGGTAGTACGTAGTAAGAGACAAATGCCGCCCAAGAATTCCCTTCTCGACCTACTTTTGGGTGTTTGGTAGAGTGTATGGAGGGTGCATGAGTCCACACTAGTTTAGCACAAATACACTAGAAGCATGCATGAGGAGAGCATGCATGAAGAGGGGTGTTGAGTTGAGCATGCATGAAGAGGGAACAACTATGCTGAGACGAGAACGCAACCAAACACACCCTATATGCCACGCATGTTCGTACCATTTGTGCCTTTCTACTTCACTTACTGCGCTACATTACTCAGGTTCGTACGTCCACTCCTGGGTACATGTCCGTCTCATAGTTCCAGTCCCACGTGTTCTTCATATAGATGGACGATCCTTGCATAACACGTGCACCTTGATGCTAGATGTCTCGTGTGTTGGCAAAAGGATGAACAAAGCTCACATAAAAAATAGAGTGGAAGAACATAGATTTCGGACGACCAAGAAGGAGCAAGGAACCTCGTGGTGGAGCGTCTACACTCATAATATTTAATATCATTCAGCGACATAAAATTAACCAATCATCTCCACAGTGGACTAGAAGAGTACGAAACACGGTAGCCCAGTGTAGTTACATCATACTAGTACATGGCTAACACACGCTATCACCATATTTCTTGGCTTCCGCGCGACACCTATCTCTAGTAATCCAGCAGCCTGTATCGCTTCTCCCTCCTCATCTCTATCAAAGTGCGGTGGGCTGGCGTTTCTGTCGTCTATTGAGGTCGGTTAACTATCACATGTTAGCGAGATGCCAAGAGCATTCTAAAAAAAATCCTTTCACGTTCCGTTTTCAAAAAGAAAAAAATCCTTTCACGTACGAATTTTCCTGTATGCTTTGAGCAACTTGCATGTCCTATACTGCTCCTGTTTGATACTCTAACTTAGCTAGAGGTTAGACTAACTCATGACTAACCATGAACTAACTGTAGCCAAAGAGGTGTTTGGGTGACAGGGTTAGATTGACAATAAATGCACTTCATGGAGAGAGAAAAGTGATTTTTCAGTGGTCCCAATGAGAACTATCTCTAGTTAGCACCTCTTGGGTGGGATAGTTTTTTTGGTGGGTGCGGTGCAACTTGCTCCAATTTAAACCCTCATGCTTGGATACTTTAGGGCTATTTGAGCCCCAACTAGCTTAAACTAACTCTAACCCATGGATCCAAACAGGGCCTATGGCCAGTCTCGACGCGGAGCAGTCGCGTGCACTGGGAAGCGGCGCTCTCTCGACCGTCGCGCCACTTCAAAGCTGGCGCCAGTGAGAGGTCGCCTCCGCTCTGGCCGGGCATTAATGCGGCACTGACGCTCCAGGGAGACGCTGACCGTTTCAGGCGGGAAGCACGCGCTGGCAAGGGAGTATAGGTTTTGAACCGTTTCACGTGTAGTATTGGTAGTTTGCAAAACTACTCAATTATTGTACTCAGTTTCCTAAGAAATTGTGGTAAAAAACATTACTCCACAGCCCGCTTCCCTTCTCCTTACTCTTCCACCGCCCGCGCACGTCCGCGGGAAGCGACCGATCAACCCTTATATAGGAGTGCTAGCACAAAAAGATGCATGCATGACCACTAAAATTTCCATATTAAAGCGCCGCTCCGGCGGGAGTATGGCGTATGTTGTTACCTTCGGCCGGCCCATGGCTACCGGGCGACGGCGACCAGAGAAGCGGCGGCGGGAGGGGAATGAATGCAGCAACTATTTGGGTTCGCCTTCTGGCTTAAATAAATGCGCAGCATCACGTGTACCCGCGGGTGCACAAATTGTAACATACATGTCTGCTTAAGTGGGCGTCACGTAACTGGTGTGTGTGTGAGAGAGAGATTCTGAGAGACAGAGTGCATGTGTGTGACTCTAGTCTTCGGACATGTACTCAACCTTTTGCATCGAGATATAAGTATAATGATATTTACTTTAGCTAGTGATTTACGTGGCCATGTTAACGTGGTTGTGTCAAAAAAATGTCACTTCCTGCTCGTGATTTGCGTTATATAATTACGAGCAAGATTCTCGTGCATTGCACGGAACATCAATATGCATTTTTTTACAAAACACCTGTTGTGATTGACCCATGCAGGAGTAATCCCATGTGTAAAAACTAATGATATCTCGAGAATTTTATCGAAAAACTGGTATCTCGAGAATGTCATCGAAAAATGAAAGATGAGAGATAAGGCGAGGAGGAGTGGAGCATGGTGGTGACTGGTGGACAGAATGGGTGGAGGCATGGGGATGGACGGCACCGGCAGGCGGCAGCGGCCACCATGCATGCTAGATTGTTCCAGAGACTTATTCCTTTTTTAATTGCCGAGCAATGAGGTTGCGGGAGATAATGATGTGGAGAGAGGTGCGGGTATCTTTTGTAAAATTATCATAGTTTGCTGTCTATCCTCAGATATAGATCATACGGTCTGTATTACAAGATGGCAGGCACACCATCACCGCCAACTCGGTTTTTTATAAGGGTACAGATGATAAGTTTGTTGACTACTAAAGTAAAGTGGAATTTGTCCATGTTATGGAAGTAAATAAAGGTGATTGTTTATCATACGGGTAAGGTTGGATGAAGGGTGGTAGGAACAAATTCTTCGCCTAGAGCATGTGTGTGTGAGATGGAGTCTTAGTGTGTGTATGGGGTGTGTGTGTGTGTGTGAGAGAGAGAGAGAGATGGAGTCTTAGTGTGTGTTTGGGGGTGTGTGTGTGTTTGTGTGTGTGTGTATGAGAGAGAGAGAGAGATGGAGTCTTAGTGTGTGTGTGTGGGGGGGGGT
>NC_041384.1:535191218-535220593 GCF_002162155.2 Triticum dicoccoides
TAGAAGGAGATTGTTAAGTGTGAGTGTGTGTTTTACCCATCCAGGTGGAAGTTATGTGCACAAAAGAGGAGAACGATTCGATGTGGCGTTAGGATTGAGGGTAATTGACTATGTATGGAGGCATAGAGACCTTGAACGTGCATGTGTGAGAGGTATACATGTATACGTGGGATGTGTGTGTGTGCGCGCGCGCATGATCGAGATAAAAGAAAGAAGACATAAGTCATAAGATCAACGACATGGGAGAGACGGATCGGTATGACAATATGCATGCATGTGAGAATGCAGGGAAGAAGGCCCAACAATTGAGCATGTGTTTTTGTCTTTAAGAGATAGTGGCGTGGGCTGGATCATGCATCTATGGCGAGCAGAGGGAGTGAGGCGCAACGATTGTGCAAAAGCGACCAACCTATAAATGCATATGTATGGAGAGACATATATAGTGTGGGTGATAGGAAGCAAGACTCCGTGCGAGAAATAAATGTTGACGGAGAAACTACAGATAGATATAGAGATGGAGATGCTAGCTAGAGGGACATCCGCTAGTTTGGGTGTTGGAGATGACCGTCGGGTGGTTCAAAGGGTGAAGTTATATATGTGTGTGAGAGGGCACTTGACGGCATGTAGAGAGAAACATATGTAGTGTGCGTGATAGGAATCAAGAGTGAGGGCGAGAAAGAAGGTTGATGGAGAAACAGATAAATAGAAAGATAAAGATGCTAGCTAGTGTGCATTAGAGATAGGAGCCGAGTGGATCAGAAGGCTGGGTTATGTGTGTGGGTGTGAGAGAGATAGAGAGAGGGTGCATGTGAGTCACATACAAACAGATATCAGAGAGAAATGAGATCCAGAGAGACGGAGTTTTGTGTCTGCGAGAGAGAAAGATATTTCACAATGAGAGTGATAGCTAGAGAGACATATGAGGGAACGCAAGATATCTCTAGGGAGAGAGGGTGTGTGTGAGCGACATACAAGAGAATAATGGAGAAATATGAGACCCTGGGAGACAGAGTTTGTGTTTGTGCGTGAGAAAGAGATATTGAAGAGGAAGAGTCGTAGGTTCTCATATCTAAGGAGCGAAAGACATCTCTGTATGAGGGGTGTGCGAGTGGCACCCATGGGAATAATAGAGAGAAATGAGACCCCGGGAGACAAAGTTTTGTGTTTGTGTGAGAGTGATACGTCTCCAACGTATCCATAATTTTTGATTGCTCCATGCTATATTATCTACTGTTTTGGACTATATTGGGCTTTATTTTCCACTTTTATATTATTTTTGGGACTAACCTATTAACTGGAGGCCCAGCCCAGAATTGCTATTTTTTGCCTATTTCAGTGTTTCGGATAAACGGAATATCAAACGGAGTCCAAACGGAATAAAATCTTCGGGAACATGATTTTCTCACCGAACGTGATCCAGGAGACTTGGACCCTACTCCAAGGGATCAAAGAGGTGGTCACGAGGGTGGGGGCGCACCCCCTGCCTCGTGGGCCCCTCGGTGCTCCACCGACATACTCCTTCCTCCTATATATACACACGTACCCCCAAACGATCAGAACAGGAACCAAAAACCTAATTCCACCGCCGCAACTTTCTGTATCCACGAGATCCCATCTTGGGGCCTGTTCCGGAGCTCCGCCGGAAGAGGGCCGTCATCACGGAGGGCTTCTACATCATCATAGCCCCTCCGATGAAGTGTGAGTAGTTTACCTCAGACCTTCGGGTCCATAGTTAGTAGCTAGATGGCTTCTTCTCTCTCTTTGAATCTCAATACAAAGTTCTCCCCCTCTCTTGTGGAGATATATTCGATGTAATCTTCTTTTTGCGGTGTGTTTGTTGAGACCGATGAATTGTGGGTTTATGATCAAGTCTATCTATGAATAATATTTGGATCTTCTCTGAATTCTTTTATGTATGATTGGTTATCTTTGCAAGTCTCTTCGAATTATCCGTTTGGTTTGGCCAACTAGATTGGTAGTTCTTGCCATGGGAGAAGTGCTTAGCTTTGGGTTCGATCTTGCGGTGTCCTTACCCAGTGACAGAAGGGGAAGCAAGGCACGTATTGTATCGTTGCCATCGAGGATAACAAGATGGGGTTTATTTCATATTGCATGAATTTATCTCTCTACATCATGTCATCTTGCTTAAGGCGTTACTCTGTTTTTAACTTAATACTCTAGATGCATGCTGGATAGCGGTCGATGAGTGGAGTAATAGTAGTAGATGCATAATCGTTTTGATCTACTTGTCACGGGCGTGATGCCTATATACATGATCATGCCTAGATATTCTCATAATTATGCACAATTCTATCAATTGCTCAACAGTAATTTGTTCACCCACCGTAGAATACTTATGCTCTTGAGAGAAGCCACTAGTGAAACATGTGGCCCCCGGGTCTATTCTCATCATATCAATCTCCATCACTTTTATATTGTTTTGCTATTTACTTTTTACTTTGCATCTTTATATCAAAAATAATAAAAATATTCTATCTATCAGATCTCACTCTCGTAAGTGACCGTGAAGGGCTTGACAACCCCTAATCGCGTTGGTTGCGAGTAGCTATGGCTTTGTGCAGGTACGAGGGACTTGAGCGTGGGCTCCTACTGGATTGTTACCTTGGTTCTCAAAAACTGAGGGAAATACTTACGCTGCTCTGCTGCATCATCCCTTCCTCTTCGGGGAAAACCAACGCAAGCTCAAGACGTAGCAAGAAGGATTTCTGGCACCGTTGCCGGGGAGTCTACGCAAAGGTCAACATACTAAGTACCCATCACAATCCCTATCTGTCGCATTACATTATTTGCCATTTGCCTCTCATTTTCCTCTCCCCCCAATTCACCCTTGCCGTTTTATTCGCCCTCTCTCTCTATCCTCCCTCTCTATTTGCCTCTTTTGCCCGTTTCTTGTTTGCTCGTATGGTTGGAATAGTTGTCTATTTATTACTAAACAGAGAACTTAAGATCTATGGATCCTCATCCGCTTGCCAATCTTTTTAAGGGATCCAATTATGATGAACCAATTCCTAGTGATTTGGATGCACTAGATTATCTTTATAAGCTTTTGCCTGAAATCCGTAAATCTGAAAAACGTGATGAAGTGCTTTATGAAGTGACTCATGATAGATCTTTGAATAAAAAGAATGATTGCAATAATTTTATTATAAATTCTCTTGATGTCAATTGTGCTAATAATATGCAAAACCCTAAGCTTGAGGATGCTAGTTTTGCTATGTCTACTACTTGTTGCAATGATTATGATTGGGGTGATTCTTCTTATGATCTTGAAAATTTATTTAAACCCCATGAATATGAGATTGACAATAGTGTTTGCAATATTATTGAAAGTAGTTTTGGAAGAGTATCAACTTTAGATCCCACATATTTGGAGAATGTTCAATCTTATGAAAATCTTGATAAAAGTGGGTTTGGAGAAGTCATGACTTTAGTTAATGTTAATCCCACTATTTTGGAAGAGTGTCAACTTTGCATGCATGTGAATCATGTTGAAAATATTTTATGCGATAGCTATTTTGTTGAATTTGCTTATGATCCTACATGTAATTACTATGATAGAGGAAAATATGGTTGTAGAAATTTTCATGTTACTAAATTACCTCTTGTTATGTTGAGATTGTTATTGTTTCTTTCCTCTTCCTTGTATATGCTAGTTTTTGCTTGCCTTGATAATTTGTTTGCCTATAAGATGCCTATGCATAGGAAGTATGTTAGACTTAGATGTGTTTTTCACATGCTTTATGATTCTCCTTTTGTGCTTCAATTCTTGTCTTTCATGTGAGCATCATTAAAATTATCAATGCCTAGCTATAAGGCTTTAAAGAAAAGCTCTTGTTGGGAGTCAACCCAATATTTATCCTTGCTGTTATTCAATAAATAAATTATTTATCCTCTGTTTTGGTTGTGTTTTTTGTGTTTAATTAGTGTTTCTGCCAAGTAGAACCTTTGGGAAGACTTGGGGAAAGTCTTGTTGAACTTGCTGTAAAAAACAGAAACTTTAGCGCTCACGAGAACTGCTGTCATTTTTATTTGAAGAGTGATATTTAGTTAATTCTTTTTGAAGATGATTAACAGATAAATTCCTCACGTCCAGCAATTTATTTTAGAATTTTTGGGGTTCCATATTTTTCTCTAGCTACAGATTACTACAGAATGTTCTGTTTTTGACAGATTCTGTTTTTCGTGTGTTGTTTGCTTATTTTGATGAATCTATGGCTAGTAAAATAATTTATAATCCATAGAGAAGTTGGAATACAGTAGGTTTAACACCAATACAAATAAAGAATGAGTTCATTACAGTACCTTGAAGTGGTCTTTTGTTTTCTTTCGCTAACGGAGCTCACGAGTTTTCTATTTTGAGTTTTGTGTTGTGAAGTTTTCAAGTTTTGGGTGAATTCTTTTGATGGATCATGGAACAAGGAGTGTCAAGAGCCTAAGATTGGGGATGCCCATGGCACCCCCAAGATAATCCAAGGACACCAAAAAGTCAAAGCTTGGGGATGCCCCGGAAGGCATCCCCTCTTTCGTCCACTTCCATCGGTAATTTACTTGGAGCTATATTTTTATTCACCAACATGATATGTGTTTTGCTTGGAGCGTCTTGTATTATTTGTGTCTTTTTTTGTTAGTATGCCACAATCATCCTTGCTGTACACACCTTTTGAGAGAGCCATACATGAATTAATATTTGATAGAATACTCTATGTGCTTCACTTATATCCTTTGAGCTAGATAGTTTTGCTCTATGTGCTTCACTTATATCTTTTGAGCTAGATAATTTTTCTCTATGTGCTTCACTTAGATCTTTTAGAGCATGGTGGTGGATTCATTTTAAAGAAACTATTCATCTCTCATGCTTCACTTAAATTAATTTGTGAGTCTCTTAATAGCATGGTAATTTGCCTAATAATAATATGCTTGGTATTCAAGATTTGTGAAACTTTCTTTTGAGTGTGTTGAATACTAAGAAAAGATTGAAGCATGATAATTGTTTTGAGATATGGAGGTGATAATATTAAGGTCATGCTAATTGAGTAGTTTTGAATTTAAAGAATACTTGTGTTGAAGTTTGTGATTCTCGTAGCATGCACGTATGGTGAACCGTTATGTGATGAAGTCGGAGCATGATTTATTTATTGATTATCTTCCTCATGAGTGGCGGTCGGGGACGAGCGATGGTATTTTCCTACCAATCTATCCCCCTAGGAGCATGCGCGTAATACTTTGATTTGATAACTTCTAAATTTTTGCAATAAGTATATGAGTTCTTTATGACTAATGTTGAGTCCATGGATTATACGCACTCTCATCCTTCCACCTTTGCTAGATTCTCTAATAACGCGCACCTTTCGCTGGTATCATACATCTACCATATACCTTCCTCAAAACAGCCACCATACCTACCTATTATGGCATTTCCATAGCCATTCCGAGATATATTGCCATGCAACTTTCCACCATCTAGTTCATCATGACACATCCATCATTGTCATATTGCTTAGCATGATCATGTAGTTGACATAGTATTTGTGGCAAAGCCACCGTTCATAATTCTTTCATACTTGTCACTCTTGATTCATTGCATATCTCGGTACACCGCCGGAGGCATTCATATAGAGTCATACTTTGTTTTAGTATCGAGTTGTAATCATTGAGTTGTAAATAAATAGAAGTGTGATGATCATCATTCAATAGAGCATTGTCCCAAAAAAAGAGAAAGGCCAAAGAAAATAAAAAAAATCCCAAAAAATATAAATAAATAAAAAAGGGGCAATGCTACTATCCTTTTTTCCACACTTGTGCTTCAAAGTAGCACCATGATATAGCAAGTCTCATATATTGTGCTTCAAAGTAGCACCATGTTCTTCATATAGAGAGTCTCATATATTGTCACTTTCATATACTAGTGGGAATTTTACGTTATAGAACTTGGCTTGTATATTCCAATGATGGGCTTCCTCAAATTGCCCTAGGTCTTCGTGAGCAAGCAAGTTGGATGCACACCCACTAGTTTCTTTTGTTGAGCTTTCATACATTTGTAGCTCTAGTGCATCCGTTGAATGGCAATCCCTACTCACTCACATTGATATCTATTGATGGGCGTCTCCATAGCCCGTTGATACGCCTAGTTGATGTGAGACTATATTCTCATTTTTGTCTTCTCCACAACCACCATTCTATTCCACCTATAGTGCTATATCCATGGCTCACGCTCATGTATTGCGTGAAGATTGAAAAAGTTTTGAAAAGTTAGAGTATGAAACAATTGCTTGGCTTGTCATCGGGGTTGTGCATGATTTAAATATTTTGTGTGGGGAAGATGCAGCATAGCCAGACTATATGATTTTGTAGGGATAACTTTCTTTGGCCATGTTATTTTGAGAAGACATAATTGCTTTGTTAGTATGCTTGAAGTATTATTATTTTCTATGTCAATATAAACTTTTGTCTTGAATCTTTCTAATCTGAATATTCATACCACAATTAAGAAGATTTGCATTGAAATTATGCCAAGTAGCACTCCGCATCAAAAATTCTCTTTTTATCATTTACCTACTTGAGGACGAGCAGGAATTAAGCTTGGGGATGCCTGATACGTCTCCAACGTATCTATAATTTTTGATTGCTCCATGCTATATTATCTACTGTTTTGGACTATATTGGGCTTTATTTTCCACTTTTATATTATTTTTGGGACTAACCTATTAACCGAAGGCCCAGCCCAGAATTGCTGTTTTTTTGCCTATTTCAGTGTTTCGGATAAACGGAATATCAAACGGAGTCCAAACGGAATAAAATCTTCGGCAACATGATTTTCTCACCGAACGTGATCCAGGAGACTTGGACCCTACTGCAAGGGATCAAAGAGGTGGTCACGAGGGTGGGCCCCCCCTAGAGCGCGCCCCCTGCCTCGTGGACCCCTTGGTGCTCCACCGACGTACTCCTTCCTCCTATATATACACATGTACCCCCAAACGATCAGAACAGGAGCCAAAAACCTAATTCCACCGCCGCAACATTCTGTATCCACGAGATCCCATCTTGGGGCCTGTTCCGGAGCTCCGCCGGAAAAGGGCCATCATCACGGAGGGCTTCTACATCATCATAGCCCTCCAATGAAGTGTGAGTAGTTTACCTCAGACCTTTGGGTCCATAGTTAGTAGCTAGATGGCTTCTTCTCTCTCTTTGAATCTCAATACAAAGTTCTCCCCCTCTCTTGTGGATATCTATTCGATGTAATCTTCTTTTTGCGGTGTGTTTTTTGAGACCGATGAATTGTGGGTATATGATCAAGTCTATCTATGAATAATATTTGGATCTTCTCTGGATTCTTTTATGTATGATTGGTTATCTTTGCAAGTCTCTTCGAATTATCCGTTTGGTTTGGCCAACTAGATTGGTAGTTCTTGCCATGGGAGAAGTGCTTAGCTTTGGGTTCGATCTTGCGGTGTCCTTACCCAGTGACAGAAGGGGCAGTAAGGCACGTATTGTATCGTTGCCATCGAGGATAACAAGATGGGGTTTATTTCATATTGCATGAATTTATGTCTCTACATCATGTCATCTTGCTTAAGGCGTTACTCTGTTTTTAACTTAATACTCTAGATGCATGCTGGATAGCGGTCGATGAGTGGAGTAATAGTAGTAGATGCAGAATCGTTTCGATCTACTTGTCACGGGCGTGATGCCTATATACATGATCATGCCTAGATATTCTCATAATTATGCACAATTCTATCAATTGCTCCACAGTAATTTGTTCACCCACCGTAGAATACTTATGCTCTTGAGAGAAGCCACTAGTGAAACCTATGGCCCCCGGGTCTATTCTCATCATATCAATCTCCATCACTTTTATATTGTTTTGCTATTTACTTTGCCTTTACTTTTTACTTTGCATCTTTATATCAAAAATACCAAAAATATTCTATCTATCAGATCTCACTCTCATAAGTGACCCTGAAGGGCTTGACAACCCCTAATCGCGTTGCTTGCGAATAGCTATCACTTTGTGCAGGTACGAGGGACTTGAGCGTGGGCTCCTACTGGATTGATACATTTGTTCTCAAAAACTAAGGGAAATACTTACGCTGCTCTGCTACATCATCCCTTCCTCTTCGGGGAAAACCAACACAAGCTCAAGACATAGCAGAGAGAAAGAGATTCCACATGGAGAATCATAGTTAGAGACACATAGCAGGGAGCGAGATATACTTAGAGAGAGATAGAGTGATGAAGGTCGAGGGAGAGAGTACCGTCAGTGTGTTACGAAGATAAAAGATCATTGTCGACATACAGGTAGCACGAGAGATACCTGAGAGACGATGAACGCGTATAGGTCCAGAGAGATAGTCCTATATAAGCATGAGTGATAGCTATATGAGACGAATATCTGGATTAAAGGGGATTCAAATATTTAAACTGGAGATCATGACATTGATAATATCATAACGCAAATTGGTGTATCAAACATGCATATTCATTTGAATCTGGGCACACGTGTAATGTTATATAGTTTATCAATATTGGTGATCCATAGATTCTTCAATTACAAACAATGCATGGTTTATATGCAATTAATGTCTAAACAGGATTACACTATATGTTGCGTGTGTGAAACACATTATACATGTTTGAGAAGTAAAAAAACCCGCATGAAACACACATTAATTGGAGACAGTTAGCAAGGAATGCATACATTGGATTTCAACATAAAGTGGTTTCAAATATTTGAAAATCCAAATTGATGGATACAACCTTATGAAGCTGAGATCATGTCATTTGTAAACCATATTTATGTATAAATGGTGTTGTGCTTTTGAAAGTATATATAAAAAAATAATGTACATAGAATGTAATTCCAATTGAAAATGGATCCCGTCAGAAAAAAATAGAATACAAACGGGATTCGAATTGAGTTGGCACGGTAAACATGCACTCTGCAAAATTTGAACGAAGCGGGGAAAGTCGCAGTAACCGCCCGAAACCAAAATCTGCGAGATGGAAATCACTACTTCCTATCCCTACCACGCAAAGCCTATCTGCTGGATTTCTATAGGTTTCGATAGGGGTAGGTTTGTAATTTCACCCAAATGTGACGTAACCGCCTCTCACCCGGATTCATACACAGTGGGCGCCAAAACACAGTGTGTCCTCGGCCGAAATCGACTCCCTCCCCGATTCATATTCATACACGGTGGGCGCCAAAAACAAACTCTTGTCGGCAAATATTCGGTGTATGCGAGATTACCGTCCTATCCCCAATGGACTAATGTTGTTGTGATGTAGTAGAAATTTGAAACGGGGGCTAAGTTTGTAAATTTCCTCGCATTTGAGACAAGCGCGCCCTGAATACATGGTTCCCCCTTCCTCTCTACCTCCATTTTCCCCATTCGTCCTCCGTGGGCGCCAAAACACCCTCTCCACCCCACCCTCCTCCGTCTGCCGCCGTCCGCCACCCCATCCACCATCGTCCTCCTCCACCATGCCAAAGCTGATACCCCGACGCCGACGTCCATTACAAGAGATCGACCTCTCTCATCCACGGCTTCGGACCGAGATCCTTGCATCCCGTCCTCTCGCTTCATCCCCGCCGTCGTCCACCTTGCCGGCGCCGCTCCTACGACCGTCTCATCCACCGCGCCCCGCCGCCACCGTCTACCCTCCTAGATCTGCTTCCACGCCGCCGACAACCATCACTATCGCAGCACCGTCAAATTCTCAGCAGATGCGTACACGGCGCCGCACCAGAGGCGGTACTCTTTCGTATCTGCTCAACTTATTTATTGCAGCAAGAAAATAGATCGCCACTGCTTTACTCTGATTTCTTGTCTTGGTTGTGAAGTTGCCTTTGTCCGGTTTGCACCTTCAGATCCGCCATGGCATGCTCAACACTATACTCCCAATGCTTATGGTTTTCCCCTTTTATATTCCACACTAGTTAAATCACAGTAGACTAAATTTCAAAATTGGGTCAGTCGATTTTTCAGAGCTCGCCGGAGTTCGCTGGTGCGATCGAAGTGGCTCGGGTGGTTGTGGGGCCTCGCCGAACGAAAAAAACTCGACACGGGTGGGGGTTGAGGCGGGGGTGGGGGTGGGGTGGCGGAGGAACACAAGCGGTGGGGGCCGGTGGTCCGGCCGGCGGCCCGTGCGGTGTTCTGTATGGGAAGAATCAGAGACGAGGAAGAAGAAGGGTTAGGAGACGTAGGATCTTCATCCAACCACCTGAAATGGTCGAGAGACAGCTAGGAGTTGCATTCTTAATGCGCTCTGGTTCATCATGTGTGGGCACTGCGCAACCAACATTTTTTATTATCTAAAATCTGCTTGCTCTTCTTTACCATGTTCCTCTTCCGTTCTTCTTTAATATGTACTCTCTCCGTTCCTAAATACAAGTCTTTGTATAGATTCCACCATGGACTACATATGGAGCAAAATGAGTGAATCTACACTCTAAAATGTATCTGTATAAATCTGTATGTGATCCATAATGGAAATCTCTAGCAAGACTTATATTTTGGAACGGAGGGAGTATGATAGTAGTACAGTATGTTCCTTGTACTGAAGATGAGCAGGGACATTTGCAGTGTAGAGGTCTATAAGGTCAGTTGTGATGGACACTTTGATCCTCTTTGATTCGTAGGATCTTGTAAACATAGGAATAGGATTTGTAGTGGCCTGCCCACTTGAATCCTATAAGAATAGCAAGGAAATGCGGGGAGCTGTGTCGCCTTTGAGAGTTACACTGATATTAACAGTACCGCACCTTCACTTGAAGAGAGCTGGTATCCGAAGCCTTTCTAGCCGTACCGGCAATACTAGGACATATATTCCAGAAAGTTCCACTTTGCTGATTTTACTCTGATGCTTAAGGTTTTCCCATTATATCTACACTATGATCTGTGTGGCTGCTTTGTGTCGCACTAGCAGCAGTCCACTCTTGAAGCTAAACACTGCAATGACTTACAAAATTGGCACCAAGGCATTGTGTCGGAGTAAACGACCACGGGTAGCCTAGCCGGCTCCCCTTGTCCCTTCTGAAAAAATTATGAGCCGATCCGTCCCTCAAGAATCCAAGACATGGGGCCACCTTCCCCTTGCCGGCTGTCTCCCAGGACGACTATCGGAAGGCGGCCCGGCTTTAGCCCTCATGAAGAAAGCCGCGGGAGGGCCGGCTCCAAGAGTCCGGCCGCGAGAAGCCGACTCCCACAAAGCGGTCAAGATCGTACCCTCGAAGTCTGCATCCACATAACGGCGATCTGACGGGCATGGCTACAGTAAAGCCTGCCACCCCCGAGTCCCGGAGCACGCCTGGCACAGTGCGCCGTACGGGGTGGCCATGACCCGTCCGGCGTGGCACTATTGCCATGTCGACCCTGATGCCACCCACGACGGGCTATCAGCGCGGCCCACGGGTTGTGGGCCCCTTCAGGCAGAGAGACACCCGAAGGCGGCCAGGCCTCCCCCAGTCGGCCCAAGACAGGGCCGGCTCCCCACAGTCAGCTTGCTTCCTCCCTCGAAGGAGATGCCCCATTAAGGAGACAAGACGAGGTGAGGCTACAGCGATCACCCGCCGGTCGGTGGCACTGTAGCCATGCTTACCTCAGCGAAGTCCTCGTCACCAGGTTTGAGGCAACAGTAACCAGCCACCGACAAGGCCCTGGACAGTGGGGCCTGCCTGTCGACCAAGGAGCCGGCAGCCGGCGGGACCCACCAGTCGGCAGACCCCAGCAGCCGGCGCAGATGCCGGTGAGCGTAGACACAGACTGCTGGGGCCCACGCCCAGCCGGATTACCATTGTACCCCCGGGGGGTGGGCCTATATAAACCCCCCGGGGCACCCATGCAAAGGGTTGATCTGAGCTAGTTTTAGACACCACATAGAGAGGAGAGGAGAGCTAGTCGTGCCCTTCTTCTTCTTCTCGCCAAACAGCTCAAGGAGCATCTTTTAGCCACTCGTTCGTTTAGTGATCATGGGGAGACCCCACAGAGCAGCAGTAGGGGGGTTATCTCCATGGAGAGCCCTGAAGCTGGGTAAGATTCGCCGGCGTGCATGTCTTCGCCTCATCCCACTTCCGGGCACCGGCGACGTCTTACTGGCTCCCACAATGATAAGCCACCCATTGGCATATGTCGCACCTACCACCTGACATTTGGCGCCCACCGTGGGGCCAGGTGCACCGTCGTCCGGAGACCTGTTCTGGACGGGAACCCTCTTCCTCCCCAGCAAGCGTAGCCAGCCCGGCACGCCCGATGGCGCTTGCCACGACGCACTGCAAGGCGTCACCAACGCCTACGCAGCGAGCGGCCTCGCCAATCTCCTTGATGAGACCCTCATCTCCGACGAGCTCGCCTCCGATGCGGTCACCGACCACCTCGTCAACCTCCTTGGCCAGCTCCACGTCTCCGGTGAGCCTGCTGTGGACTTGGAGTCTGTTGTCTCCACCGATCCGATGCCTGTCGACTCCAACACGGCCTCGCTCGACGCTTTCCCCACCGACGTCGCGATCTACCACGACCCTCTTCCCCGGGCCGATGGCTTCGACGGTGCCACCACCGAGGTGTTGGTCATCGGCCACGGCGGCTCTTCTGGCGAGAACACCCTCGACGCCCTGCATGCGGCGGTCCACGACTTGTCCATCCCCCTCCTGGCCGATGCCGACGCCGAAGCACTGGAGGCTCGCCGCCTCGCCCTCCGCACGGAGGGCCGGAAGTTGGCTTCCATGAGACGCCTCACTGAGGCCCACCAGTGTGAAGCCGACCACGCCGCCTTTGGCACGCCGCCCCTAGGCGGGCCAAGCCGAGCCGGCTTTGTCAGACAGCGCGGCGCTGCCCTTGCCGACACACTAGGAGTCGCCCGCCAAGTCTACGCTACTCCACTCGAGAACCTGCGCGCCGCCCAGGCGGCCGTAGACAAGCTAGACGGACTGGGGGCCGAAGAACTCCCCCACATGACCAGACGCATCCAGCAACTAATCGATGTAGCCGCACAGCAGCACGAAGCCGACGCCCGCGCGGAAAGCCCTCCCCCGCGACGAGAGCACGGCGCGACGTCCCGGACGCCGACTGCGGGTAAAACCCGCGTGCGACATGAGAAAGAGCCGGCTGCCAGCCGAAGCCGAACCCGGACCTCCATTGAGCGAGACGCAGAAGGTCGTCCCCGAGCCGTGGAGTGGCGGAGCAACCCACCTCCGCCTCCGCCTCGTGGGGAGAGATATCCCACCCCACCGCCTGTCACGCATCCGACTCTCAGCGGCCGACTAGGTCGCCGCGAAGGAGTCGGCGAGAACGACGCCCGCCATCGGATCGACCACCTAGCGCGATCCTTGGTGCTAGAAGAAGAAGATGATGTCGGCCCGCCTTGCTTCGGCCCCCGCATCCGCGACGAGCCTTTCCCCAAAGGGTTCTCGCTCCCAAGAGACACGCCCAAGTACAACGGCTCCGTGAAGCCAGAAGATTGGTTGATCGACTACTCCACAGCGGTTCGCATAGCAAACGGCAACAGGCGCGTTGCCGTGAAGTACGTGCCCCTCATGCTGCAAGGCACGGTGCGGACCTGACTCAACAGCCTCAGGCCATACAGCATCAACAGCTGGCTAGACTTCACAGAAGCCTTCGTCCGCAACTTCACCAGCACCTACAAGCGGGCTCCCAAGCCCAGACAGCTCTCCTTGTGCGTACAAGGCCCCGCCGAATCCACTCGCGACTACCTCACGCGTTGGGCCGAGCTCCGTAACTCTTGCGAAGGGTGCCAAGAAGGCACCCTCCTCAAGCACAAGCTCCTCTGCGACGAGCCGACTACCCTCGACGGGCTTCTGGTCATAGCAGACAAGTACGCCACCGCCGACTCCTCAATGAAGACTGAACTCCGGGTAGACGCATCCGGGAGGGTACTCAACCCGGCACCCAAGACGCCGGCTGGGGACTCCGGCCGACGCCCGTACCAGAATGACCTCAAGCGTAAGGGCCACGTGCCGCTCTCCACCAGTCGGCAGGTGGCCACAGTCGAAGACGAGTGGCCCGAAGGGCGGCCCGCACCCAAGAAACAGAAGGGCGGTAGGCCGGCTTGGCAGCCGGCCTTCTCCTACGAGCAAACTGTCGACGCCCCACGCAAGTTCCACAGCGGTGTGAATCTGTCCAACCACACAACCCGGAAGTGCCACTGGCTCACCCGAATCTCCAAAGGCGAAGGGTTCGTGCCGCCTCCGCCTGCTGGTCCGCCGCCTCCGGCTCCGCAGCTGCCAACCGCTCGGCCAGCAGTCGGAGCTGTGCACGATGAGTTCCCCGACAAGCATGCCGCCTATGTCGTCTTTACAAGCCAGCCCGAAGGCCGGCGCAGCAAACACCGAGAGCACCAGGAAGTCAACATGGTCGCTACCAACCCCGCGAGCACATGCACTGGTCAGAAAAGCCTATCAGCTGGAGCCGGGCCGACCACCCAGAGGTGATGCCATCTCCCGGCTCTTATGCGTTGGTTTTGGATGCCACCCTTGCAACGGACAGATGCGCCGCCCGTTTCTCCCGCATGCTGATAGACGGCGAGAGTAGCATCAACATCCTGTACCATGATAGCCTAGAGAAGCTGAACGTTAATACGAAGCAACTCATGCCTACTCGGACTGTGTTCCATGGCATTGTACCTGGCTTGTCCTGCGCCCCCATTGGCAAGATCAAGATTGATGTTCTCTTTGGGGACAAGGATCATTTCCGCCGGGAAGCGATCTGGTTTGAAGTGGTGGACCTGGAGAGCCCCTACCATGCATTGCTTGGCCGTCCTGCCTTGGCCAGGTTCATGGTTGTTCCCCACTATGCTTACCTCAAGATGAATATGCCGAGCGCCAAGGGCATCATCACCATAGCCGGCGATTACAAGAAATCTTCCGAGTGCGCGGCAGCCAGTAGCCGGCTGGCCGAGTCCCTTGTGATTGCCGAAGAAAAGAAGATATTGGACCGAGTCGTGGCCATGGCCGGCAGGCGGCCGACCCTGTCCCCCGATCCCAAGGAATGTGATGCCCAAGGATCTTTCCAGCCGGCCAAGGAGACGAAGAAGATACCTCTTGACCCCGAGCACCCAGAAAGGTTTGCCGTCATCGGGGCAAACCTAAACAACAAATAGGAAGGCGAGCTCGCTGATTTCCTCCGTGAGAATCGGGACATCTTTGCATGGTCCCCCAAGGACATGCCGGGTGTTCCGAAGGAATTCGCCGAGCACAAGCTACATGTCCAAGAAGGCGCAAAACCAATCAAACAACCCCTCTGCCGATTGTCGGAGGAGAAAAGAAGGATTGTAGGAGAAGAGATAGCCCGGCTTCTGTTAGCCGGCTTCATTATGGAGGTTTTCTTTCCAGAGTGGCTCGCCAACCTGGTACTCGTGCTAAAGAAGAACAACAAGTGGCGCATGTGCATAGACTACACGAGCCTCAACAAGGCCTGCCCCAAAGATCCCTTTGCCCTGCCAAGGATTGATCAAGTGATAGACTCCACGGCCGGATGCGAGCTGTTGAGTTTCTTGGATGCTTACTCAGGATACCACCAGATAAAGCTAGATCCGGCTGACCGCCTGAAGACCGCCTTCATCACGCCATTCGGAGCTTTCTGCTACCTGACTATGACATTCGGCTTGAGAAATGCCGGTGCCACTTTTCAGCGTTGCATGCAGAAGTGCCTCCTCAAGCAGCTCGGCAGAAATGCCCACGTCTACGTAGACGACATTGTGGTGAAGACGGAGAAGCGCGACACCTTGCTGGAAGACCTCAAGGAAACATTTGAGAACCTGCGCCGGTTCCAGATCAAGCTCAACCCCGAGAAATGCGTGTTCGGAGTGCCAGCCGGCCAGCTCCTGGGCTTCCTGGTCTCCGAACGCGGCATCTAATGCAACCCAGTAAAGATCAAGGCCATTGACAGAATGGTGATTCCCACCAAACTTCGAGACGTCCAGAAGTTCACCGGGTGCTTGGCCTCCCTGAACCGCTTCATCAGCCGGCTCGGAGAGAAAGCTCTCCCCCTCTACCGCCTCATGAAGAAGACCACTCACTTCGAGTGGAACGACCTAGCCGACCAAGCTTTTCACGAGCTGAAGAAGATGCTGGCCACGCCGCCTGTCCTGGCGGCGCCGACTGAGAAAGAGCCCATGCTCCTCTACATTGCTGTAACCAGCCGGGTGGTCAGCACCGTCATCGTAGTCCAGCGCCTAGAAGAGGCCGAGCCCAGCCGGTCCAGAGGCCGGTGTACTATTTGAGTGAGGTGCTGTCTACCTCGAAGCAGAACTACCCGTACTACCAGAAGATGTGCTATGGCGTGTACTTCGCCGCCAAGAAGCTGAAGCCCTACTTCCAAGAGCACCCCATCACGGTCGTATGCACCGCCCTGCTTGCCGAGATCATAGGCAGCCGGGATGCATCCGGCCGGGTGGCGAAATGGGCCATCGAGCTAGCCCCCTACACGATCTTCTACCAGCCTTGCACCGCCATCAAGTCCCAAGCATTGGTCGACTTCCTCATCGACTGGGCTGAGACCCAGTACCTGCCGCCAGCTCCCGACTCCACTCATTGGCGCATGCACTTCGACGGGTCCAAGATGCGCACCGGCTTGGGAGCCGGCGTCATCCTCACCTCTCCCAAAGGCGACAAGCTCAGATACACGCTGCAAATTCACTTTGCCGCCTCCAACAACGTGGCCGAGTACGAGGCGCTCATACACGGGCTCCGGCTTGCCAAAGAGCTCGGCATACGCCGGATCCTATGTTAGGGCGACTCGGACTTGGTAGTCCAGCAATCATCCGGTGACTGGGACGCCAAGGACGCAAATATGGCAAGCTACCGCTTCCTCGTTCAGCAGATCAGCGGGTACTTTGAAGGATGCGAGTTCCTCCATGTACCGCGATCCGACAACGAGCCAGCTAATACCCTGGCTCAAATAGGCTCCACTCGGCAGGCAATACCAACTGGTGTCTCTCTGCAACGCCTCCTCAAGCCGCCTATCAAGCCGTCTCCAGAGTCCGATTCCATCTTTGTGCCGCCTAACCCCGACGCAGCCGGTCCGGCTCGAAGAACCAAGCAGGTGACTCGGGGACTTCGATAGTCGGCCCGGGGATGTCAGTAGGCGGCTCGGGGACTTCCATAGTTACGCCCGACCCGGGGACTGCCACACCCGGCTCGGGGACTGCGGTAGTCGGCCCGGGGACTGCACCAACACAACATGCGGCGGCCGACTCCTACATTTCACCACCCAGCCCGCCCGCCCTGGTCGCAGTAGCCGTGTTGGCAATAAATGAAGTCGCAGCTCCATCATGGGCCCAGTCCATCCTTAACTTCCTAATAAACCAAGATCTGCCGGCTGACGAAACAGAGGCAAGACAAGTCCAACGTCGAGCCGGAGCATACGCAATCGTCAACAGAGAGCTCGTCAGGCGCAGTGTCACTGGAGTCTTCCAGCGATGCGTCGAGCAAGAGAAGGGCATTGCAATCCTCAGAGACATCCACCAAGGAGAATGCGGCCACCATGCGGCCTCAATATCACTCGTCACCAAAGCTTTTCGCCATGGGTTCTTTTGGCCGACTGCTTTGGATGACGCCAAGGAGTTAGTTAAACATTGCAAAGGGTGCCAAGTCTTCAGCTCCAAGCAACACCTGCCGGCTTCGGCACTCAAGACCATTCCCCTCACTTGGCCCTTCGCCGTTTGGGGACTGGACATGGTGGGCCCATTCAAGATGGCGCGCGGCGGCATGACACATCTGCTTGTCGCCGTGGACAAATTCACCAAATGGATTGAGGCAAAGCCGATCAAGAAGCTGAATGGGCCGACTGCCGTGACATTCATCGCAGATATAACAACTCGGTACGGTGTTCCACACAGCATCATCACCGACAACAGCACGAATTTCGCCAAGGGAGCATTGGCACGTTTCTGCACGACGCAGGGCATCCGGTTGGACTTAGCGTCCGTTGCCCATCCGCGGTCAAACGGCCAAGTCGAGCGAGCCAACGGCCTCATCCTTTCCGGCATCAAGCCCCGACTGGTCGTACCACTGGAACGTTCGGCCGGCTGTTGGCTCGATGAGCTGTCGGCCGTCCTCTGGAGTCTGCGCACTACCCCAAACAAGTCGACCGGCTTCACTCCTTTCTTCCTCGTGTATGGTGCTGAGGCGGTCATCCCAACTGACATCGAGTTCGACTCACCTCGGGTAACCATGTACACGGAGGCGGAGGCCAAGGAAGCACGAGAAGACGGCGTCGACCTGCTGGAAGAAGGCCGGCTGTTAGCCCTCAGCCGGTCCACCATCTACCAGCAGGGCTTGCGCCGCTACCACAGCCGGAAGGTCAGACCAAGATCTTTCCAAGAAGGCGACCTCGTGCTCGGGCTGATCCAGCGAACAGCCGGCCAACACAAGCTCTCGGCCCCTTGGGAAGGCCCCTTTGTCATCAGCAGAGCGCTGGGAAATGACTCCTACTACCTGATCGACGCACAGAAGCCGAAGGTACGAAAGAGAGACGACTCCAGCAAGGAGTCGGAACGACCATGGAACGCCAACCTCCTCCGAAGATTTTACAGTTGAAATGCAATATGTATCACGCTAAATTTTGTACTAAGTACGAGACAATAGGCCCCCCGAGGAGAGCTCGGGGACTGCCATCTTTTATCTATGAATGAAGAGTATCATGCTTATGATCATGTCATTACATTCACTTTTTTCGTCCGGCACCGGGTTCGACTAGTCGGCCCGGGGACTGGCCGCCTTGAGTTATATTAGAAGTCCTACCCGCGGTCAGACAAGTAGTGTGCCGGCACCCAAGCCTTCTCTTGCCAAAAGTCGCAGTTCGAAGAACCGGCTGTCCGGCTGGCAAGAGTTAAAGGCAGGAAAGGACGCCCACACAAGAAACGGCTAGGGACTAACGGACTAATATAACAAAAGCCGGTTTTTCTCCTACCACCGACCGACTACCAGAGTAGCCGGCCGGCCGGCTTCCATTCACCTCGCTTTAATATAAGAAAGCTCGAGTACTTGCCTACCCCCAAAAAATATAAATATAGCCAAGTCCTTCCCTAGCCACAGGCTGCAGAGCAGCTGCCGGTTGGGAAGGCAGCAGCCAGGGGAAGGCGGCAAAGGAAACAGCCTAGGGATAAAAAGCATACGCGAATGGAAGCCAAACACACATGATCATATTTATACAAAAGACCTTCGAAAGGCCAGCATTCAACATAGTTTGAATACACCCCCAGTGGGTGGAACTGCGCAAGTTTAATAAAAATTGTTCAAAGAGTAACAAGCAGGAAAAGCAAGGACGGCAGATTAAGCCAAGGGAGCGACTGGCGAGTCGGGCAGGTCGGTAGAGACGGCAGTGCTGGCTGGAGGAGTGGCCGGCTGGCGAACCTTGGCATGATCACCACCTCGCGCAGAGAGCGCGCTAGCACGCGCCTCGTTGCTGGAGGCACGGTCAAGCTGAGGCTGGCTGGCCGCTTCACCGGCCGGCTCGACGTCTTCGCCTTCCTCTCCTTCGTCGTCTTCATCTTCATCACTGGAGGCGATCTCCTCCGCCGAGTCCTCACCCTCTGCCGGGTTCAGCCCGAACCATTCCTCCGGCTGGGCAACGCCGTCGTCATTTGTCTCGGGAGCAAAGGCGCTGATGTCAGTGCACTCGGAGATCGTCGAGGCACGCTGAGCGATAGCCGGCCGCACCTCCTCCATCTCCTCGTCGGCTTCTAGCTGCCAGGTGCGCAGCTGGTCCAGGTTCAGCCCGAGATACCAGGCTCGGACGAACTCCAGTGCCCGCCCAGCTCCAAGCCGGGCTGCCGATGCCTTCCAGGCCTCGAAGCGGCCAACCGCAACCTCCAGCCAGTCGGCAGTCCGACTCGGGGTGCTGGGAATCGCTTCGCCTGGCTAGAGGGCGGCCAACACCTACGCCCCGGCGCGCTGGAGGCGGCGGAGCATGTGGTGAGCCGGCTGCAGCCGGGCTTGGACCGCCAAGAGTTGCTCCTTAAGTGCCCGGCTCGTGTCCGGCGCGATTTCAGCCCCCGCCTGCTGGCGCGCCTCGCGATGGGCCTCGATGGTCTGGGTGGCAAAGACGGAGTAGCCGGGGAAGTAGTCTGCACAAAGAACAAAAAGCAGCACAAGTCAGAACACAAATCGAGGGGCAAGGGGCAAGCAAGGAGTGAGGAAGGCGGCTTACCATCGATCAGATCCTCAACCCGGCCGTAGCCCTCGCTCAGCGCTTGTTTTGCCTCAGCCCAGCCTGCCGCTTCGGTCTCGAACTCAGCTTTGAGGGTGTCCTCGCTGTCCTGTGCCTTCTTTAGGGCTGCCTTGTGGCTCTCCTCCTGGTCGGCCAACTTCTTGGCCAGGCGGTCATGCTCCAGGACTAAGGAGTTGCACTCGGCTTCCTTGGCGCGAAGGGCGGTCTGGGCCCCGCTGAGCTGCTCCCTCAAGTCGGCATTGGCTCCTGTAAGCATGAAGACAAAGGAAAAATCAATAAGGAAGAAGTCGTCAGGGAAGATCCGACCCGACTGCTCAGCAGTCGGCCCAAATCTCGGGGACTACACCCAGTGGGTGCGCTGGCGCGCCCCCACAGGAGATGAACGAGACAAAGCATGCACTCCGGCTGTTGGTCAGGTCCTCGGTTTTCTGGCCCAGCTCCTGAGCCTGGGAGTTGAAGGCAGCAGCGCGGAGGTTATGGTATTCCTGGAAGATCACACGGGATGCAAGAATAAGATAGCTGTCAGGACCTAGTAAGTTCCAAGCCGCCTGCTCAGCAGCTGACTCGGAACTCGGGGACTACACCCAGTGGGTGCGCTGACGCGCCCCCACGGAAGAAATCAAAAAAGCAAAACAACCAAGGCCAGAAGGCTCACCCGGATGACAGCCCGCATCGTGAGGAACTCTTGGGTATATCGCTGCAGCGAAGCGGCTTGGGCTTGAAGCCGGTTCCGGACCTCCTGGGCCGCCCTGTTCAGCTCGGCCGTCCCCCCGCTGGGCGTCCACTCGGACGTGCTGGCGCTGGCCGCCTCCAGGGCCTCCGCCGTCCGGCTGGCGCCCGCAGCTCTGTGTGGCTCCGGCGCGGAAGTAGCTCCCCCTGCACGCCGGCGAAATGCCGGCTGCACCTCGAGGCCGGCCCCTGCCTCCGGCTCGCCCCCGGCCGGCTGCTCTGGTGCCGCGGCTGGTCGGCTGCTTTGGCCCGCTCCAGTCGGCGCCGTCTGCGGCGCCTCCTCCACGAAGACCATGTGGTACTCCCTCCTCTCCATCGCCGGTGGGTCTCGGTCGACCTCCTCCGACGGGGGCACAGTGATGTCCGGGGCCACGGCGCGGAGGGGAACGACGAGCTGCGGAGGCTGGTTGCGCGAGGCCTCCGCCTCCCTCTCCACGGCCGCCGCCTCCGCCCGGGCCTTGGCCGCCGCGTCGGCCTGCTCCTTCGCCGCCTGGGCGATCCTTCGCTCTGCCGCCTCCCGCTCCTCTCGCGCCTCCCGTGCGTTCCGCTCGGTGGCCTCCATGAGGTCGGCATGGGGATCCACGCGGCGGGAACCTGAGGACCCTCCAGTCGGCCCGACTACGGAGCCGCTAGGACCTCGCTCGAGGGAAAGCGGTGCCCTGCCCGGCGAGCAAAGAAAAGTTTAGAAGAGCCTCAATCGAAGTGGACAACAAAAAATACAAGACGTTTGACGCTTACGCCGAGATCGCCTGCGGCTGTTTCACCGCCTTGCGGATGCGGGCCGCCTTCACGGCCGCCTCATCCCGCTTGGTCGCCGCCGTGGAACCCTTGGATTTCTTCGGCCGGCTGCCGAAGTAGGTCGACGCGGCCCGGCGTTTCTGCGCGCCGCCACGGGCAGCCGGCGCGGCAGACGGGCCCGCGCCTTGATGATCAAGCGCCGGTTGGTGGTGCGGAACAGTTTCGACCTCGTCATCGTCCGCGCAGTCCTCGAGGCCGGCCCCGAGCCCTGAGCCGCCTGCCTCGTCGCCTGCCCCCACGACGGCATCCTCCATGACGGCTGCTCCCAGGTCCGGATCATCGACATCGTCCACCGTGCGGTCGGGGAGGAGCTGGCGCTCTGCCCCTGCGGCCCCGGCCGTCGGCGAAAGAAGAGGGTTCTGCTGAGCGCAAGCCAATTGATCAGAAGTCGGCCATCATGAGGCCGGCTACAAAAAGGAAGAAAAGAAGAAAAACTTACGGCAGGCAGAGGGTTGGTGCGAGAATACGGCCCCTTGCCGTATCGCCAATCCTCGGCGAGCTTGCAGTTGGAGATGTACTTCACCATGTAAGACACCTCGGCATGAGGCATCTCCCTGGTGCTCAGCCGACACGGGTCGAAGCGGCCGCTCATCTGACAAATCATGTGAGGTCGGCCGTGGAGCAGGAGTACTCGGCGCTCCACGAAGGCGGCCACCAGGTTGGCTTCGGTCAGGTCCTCCGACTGGATCATCACCCGGAGCCGGGCGACGGCTACGTTCCCGGCCTGAGACAACGACCTGGCCCGGTAGCTCCACGAGGGTTGCCTCCCCAGCCGGCGGGTCAGCTACGTAAGCCGGCAGGTTGACGAAGTCGCCTTGCTGGGCGACGTTCTTCACATAAAATAGGACTTCTGCCAGAGCTTCATCGACTGGATCAGCGGGATGGGCGGGAACGGATTGTTCTCGCCTGTCCGCCTCATGGCAATGAAGGCTCTGCAGGGGGTGGGCACGCCCGCGACAACGGTGCCGAGCTTGCTCTGGAAGAATTCTCCCCAGAGCTCGAGAGTGGGGAGAACCCCAAGAAAGCCCTCGCACAGGGTGACGAAAGCCAACATCAGCATCACCGCATTGGGTGTAAGGTGATGCGGCTGGAGGTGGTAAAACTCAAGAAAAGCGCGAAGGAATCCGGTCGCCGGGAGGCCGAAGTCGCGCAGGTAGTGCGAGCGGAAGATTACCCGCTCGCCCTCCTCCGGTGCCGGCGAAATCTCCCTCGCCGGCGCACGACGAACCCGCACGTAGTTCTCGCCCGGCAGACGCCACGTCCGACGGAGGAACTCAATGTGGTCCTCGTGGACGTTGGAGCCATCCCATGAGCTCGACAATGTCATGGGTGCGACGCGGCGAGGAACAAGGCGATGCGACGGCGGAGACGCGCACGACCCCGCTACGGCGGGACCGAAGGAACCAAGAGGTCCGATGGCGGAGCGGTGCGGCAATGGGTCGCTGCGGCGGCGGAAGGAAGGAGAAGGAAGGTGAGAAAGGGTGGAGCGAGGGAGAGCGTGCGAGCCTCTGCCGCTCCCTCTCCTCCCCCTACTTATAGACCCGCGCGGCGGAGCCGAGGAGGCATGGTGTGGGGGAACGTGGGATCAACTGCGCCCACTCCCCCACGTCCCACGATTATTGCACCCTGATGACGAAATGAAACCGTTGCGGGAAGGCGAGCGGTCCGTTGTGGGCCGTAGAAGATCCGCCTTTGGGCCGAGGCCTAGAAGTGGCGGGCCCGGGCCTGCGGCGGCGTCCCATCGCGCGGGTGCGTTGGCAGGTTTTCCTTGCCACGTGGCCCGCGGGGTAGCGTGCGGTCAGCTCGCAGGCCGACCCACGTTCCCGCCTACAAGATACGGAGCTTTCCGAAGACGGCGCGCATAAGCAAAGCCGGCTCCTCGGGATAGGAAGCTGACCAAGCTTCTCGTCCCTTTGTCAGCCTCGAAGCTCGATCAGCTTCGGGGACTACTGTCGGAGTAAATGACCACGGGTAGCCTAGCCGGCTCCCCTTGGCCCTTCTGAAAAAATTACGAGCCGATCCGGCCCTCAAGAATCCAAGACGTGGGGCCGCCTTCCCATTGCCGGCTGTCTCCCAGGCCGACTATCGGAAGGCGGCCCGGCTTTAGCCCTCATGAAGAAAGCCGCGGGAGGGCCGGCTCCAAGAGGCCGGCCGCGAGAAGTCGACTCCCACAAAGCGGTCAAGATCGTACCCTCGAAGTCTGCATCCACATAACGGCGATGTGACGGGGCGTGGCTACAGTAAAGCCTGCCATCCCCGAATCCCGGAGCACGCCTGGCACAGTGCGCCGTACGGGATGGCCATGACCCGTCCGGCGCGACACTGTTTCCATGTCGACCCTGATGCCACCCACGACGGGCTGTCAGCGCGGCCCATGGGCTGTGGGCCCCTTCAGGCAGAGAGACACCCGAAGGCGGCCATGCCTCCCCCAGTCGGCCCAAGACAGGGCCGGCTCCCCACAGCCGGCTTGCTTCCTCCCTCGAAGGAGATGCCCCATTAAGGAGACAAGACGAGGTGAGGCTACAGTGATCGCCCGCCAGTCGGCGGCACTGTAGCCACGCTTACCTCAGCGAAGCCCTCGTCACCAGGTTTGAGGCAATAGTAACCAGCCACCGACAAGGCCCTGGATAGTGGGGCCTGCCTGTCGACCAAGGAGCCGGCAGCCGGCGGGACCCACCAGCCGGTGGACCCCAGCAGCCGGCGCAGAAGCCGGCGAGCATAGACACAGATGGCTGGGGCCCACGCCCAGCCGGATTAACATTGTACCCCCGGGGGGTGGGCCTATATAAACCCCCCGGGGCACCCATGCAAAGGGTTGATCTGAGCTAGTTTTAGACACCACATAGAGAGGAGAGGAGAGCTAGCCGTGCCCTTCTTCTTCTTCTCGCCAAACAGCTCAAGGAGCATCTTGTAGCCACTCGTTCATCTAGTGATCATGCGGAGACCCCGCAGAGCAGCAGTAGGGGTGTTATCTCCACGGAGAGCCCTGAAGCTGGGTAAGATTCATCGGCGTGCATGTCTTCGCCTCATCCCGCTTTCGGGCACCGGCGACGTCTTACTGGCTCCCACAATGATAAGCCACCCGTTGGCATATGTCGCACCTACCACCCGACACATTGAGTGCCATTCTGGATGCAATGAAACTCATACGCTCCCCACCTGTTGATTCTTGTTCAGAATATGATCCTAATGACTATTCTAACCTCGAGGAGTCAAAGGCAGATGGCCTGTCCTGTTCACCCATCAAGGTGCCTGTTCTAATTTGGCAATGTTTTATTGATTGCGGGTATCTTGCATATGTTGTCTTGCATTTCTTCTACTTTGTTGCACCGCCATCTGCTTAGTTTACTCATCATATATGTCGAGATGCCATGCCCATCCATTATCAATACATATTCTATCTGTCATCATACCATGTTTTTTCACTCAAATGTTGTTCTTGTGCATCAGACATCAAAAAGGAAGAGGGTGATTGCCGAACCTGAAGGAGCACCAGCAAAGTCCTTGAAAAACGTGGTGGTGCCGGAGAAATTAGACAGCACCCCACTTATATTGGTTGTACAACCAGTGACACAAAACGTAGGACCGACTCCAGCAGACTGTGCCCATACTTCACTGGCCACACCACTAGCCCCACCACACAGGACCTACACTCCAGCAAAAGGTATACCAATTTCATTTTCCATAGCACCAACTATACCACAGAAAAATCCCACTCCAGCAAAAAGTACAAAAAGTCCAACGGCCGAAGACCTATCCCAACTATAGAGACGGCCAATTCCTGTAGATTGGAACCCCATTCCATTTATTCCCAGTTTAAAAGACAATGCTTTCAATGTTGTTAGGGACTACGTGCATATATTCCCATCATGGGAAGATTATTGTGAAGACAAACACCATTTTCACATCTTCCTGTACAAGTTACGTGTAAGTGCTATTATTCATGGTTATTATTTTCCTGCTTTCTGCTGATTGAACACATCAATGATTTACATTACATTGTTGTAACTAGGCGAGGGTCAATCTGGATAGTCATGACGAGCAAAGCTTGCTTGTGCTTTTCAAGGAAGCATTCCAGCAGTATCGGTGTTACCTGAGGAAATCACACTTTGATGGCAAGTCTATAAACGAATTTCCGGGGAAAGTCTCATGTGGTAAATTTAGAAGACATTGAATGGAAAAACCTTGTTATGCACTGGTCTCGTTCCCAGGATGAGGTACTGTCTATGAAATCACATGACAATTTGAACTTCTACTTTTCCTCATGTGCCTTATGGATCTTTTTTGCAGGAAATCTGCTCGAAGAAGAATTCCGGTTTGACAAGAATGACAGGATATCGCAAATATGTTGCCCGCTGCTTTGATCTTGTTAGTACTTGTTGTCTTGTATCACTGTACTTCCGTACATACCTGGTTCATTATCTGACAGCAGTATGCATGATAGCTTGCTTATCAATTGTTCGCTCCAAATTATCTGATCTGTATGAATGGTTACATTAGTGTAGAATATATCCAATGCCAATGTTTTTTTAGCTCTGCATTGTTCTTGTAAGTACATGCTGTCCTTTATCAGTGTACTTATAATGACAAGTAGTTGTTCATGTACCATCACTCTGCAGCTTATTTTCCTTTGCCCTCCATTTTCTACACATCAGACCTATATTTACTCTTACCATAAGGTTGGTACTGAAGAAGTTTAGCTGTGCATTGCTCCTGGTTGTACCTTTTGCCTGTATCGCTGCACTTACATTTATAGCTACTTGGTTATGTAGCATCACTCTTCATCTTATCTTAAATATTCTCCATTTTTCGTATATTATCACATCTATATTTACTCTTAACAAAATGTAGAATAAAGGCAATGATTTTGAAGAAGATTCTGTGGTAAACTTCTTGAATTGCCCCCCCCCCATCAGCATGGACAAGGCCTTTACAGAGCCTGTCTTCACCAATAATGTAAGTTTGTCCATCTCAAGCCTTCAAACTTTGTTGTATATATTTGGTTAGGCATGACAACAACAGCTGTTTATTTTTGGTGTTTGCGTCAAATTGCTTATTTAAAGTTTATTATGTAGTTCATAAACAAAAGTTTGTCCTTTCTCAATTTAAGTTTTCAGTTGTACAACCAAGTTCCTTCTTCATACCATGTAAATTAAACTATACAGAGCAAGTGATCTTCTTTTGCACTGCATGTATGCTTCTGTTCTTCATCCGTAATCCAGTGGTGTGGTGAACCTACCCACTACAGCACATTGTCATATTCTGCAATGTCTTAACTATGAATAATGTCATATCATTCTGCTATTATTTAAACCGTCTCTTTATTTGCCAATCTGAAATGGTATAAATTGATAGCACACTAACCATTGATACTTATGAGTTCTTGATCTGTAATCCAGTGGTGTCGTGAAGCTGCCAACTCCTTCACAATGTCATTTCCTGTCATGTCTTGACCTCAACAATACCATATTGTGTTAATGCAATTGTAAACTGTGTCACTTTATTCGTCGGTAAGAAATGTGATGAATTGTCAGCACTGATACTTTTATCTGCAAAACCTGTCATCTGTCTGCTTGTTTATCTTTTAGAGTGAGGAAGATATAAGTGTTGAACAAGCGCAGTCTCATCATCTTTCTCAGCTGCTTGCGCTGCAGCTCCCCAGCAGGGCTAACCTTTCTTGAACTCTATTGAAGTGCTGTTGGTTTTGTATATTATTTTGTCGGCGTGTTTATTTGCACTGGTGGCGATCTTTGATGCCCAGTGTATGTAATCTGCTATCTGCTTGTGCTTTATTATCATAGTGGCGAACTTTGATGCTCAGTGGATGTAATATGATGTAATTTCTTTATTGTATAGTCTAGGTTTTTTCTTATTCATGCTGCTGTAGTTATTTTACTGTATATATATCCTGTCTTCGCAGTAAAGCGGCCAAACCGTAAAATTACGGTACATAATCGGGCCGTCATGCAATCACGATGTAGGTTGGGCCTGAAACGTGCCGAACAGCTCACGGGCCGGCAACAGCCCTTAATGAACCCCGACACATGATTGTGCGAATCAAATCATGGGCTTTTAACAAGCCAAAATTGTCTCGGTCCTTGTTTGGCCCAATCAGATATCGGCTGCGAGCAGGCCGGATGCAAACCGGGCCATAGTTAGGCCCAACTATATGACGGGCTTTTAACATGCCAAAATTAATATAGGGCCGAAATGTTAAACGGGCCCTTAACAGGCCAAAACTAATATCAGGCAGAATTACTAAGTGGGCCTTTAGCAAGTGGGCCCAAAAGCATAGTGTCCAGTTGATGGGACGAATCTGATATGGGCTATAATTGAGCCCAAAGCCTCTTAAAGGGCCGGACCTGATCTGGGCCGTAATTTGGCCCGGAACGTGGTAGGTTTTTAACGGGCCAGATCTCATATGGGCCACTATTAGGCCCGGAGCATGGCAGGCCATTAATGGACCGGATCAAATATGAGCCGGCATTTGGCCCAAAACATGGCAGCTAGTTAATGGGCCGGCCTACTAGGGTCCTCAAAATCTTGTGGGCCTACAGCTGGGCCGACCCATTAATGTCGGCGAAATCTCATCGGCCTTTAGCTGGGCCGGCCCATTATGATCCGCAAGAATCTTGTGGGCCTTTACCTGGGCCAGCCCATTATGGTACACAAAAATCTTGTGGGCCTTTACCTGGGCCGGCCCATTATGGCCCGCAAAATCTTGTGCGTCTTTAGCTGGGCCAACCCATTATGGTCCGCAAAATCTCATGGGCCTTTAGCTGGGCCGGCCCATTATGGTCCGCAAAATCTTGTGGGCCTTCAGTTGGGCCGGCCCATTTAAACTTGATGGGCCGGTCCACGTGTCAACATATCATAGGCGCGTCTCGCCCATTGGATGAGTGACACCTGTGCCAACGCGGACCTGACACATGTCTCCTCCAGCCAATGATGATTTTACACGTGGAAAATCCCCATTGGTCGGGGCTGCGTTACGGTGGATGCCACGTGTCGGTCACCCTTGATGAAAGCACTTCTGTGACGCGCGATTTATCGTCATGAAGTGGACACTTTCGTGATGATAATTTTAGTAATGTCATGGAACACTTCTACGACAGCACAGGTATGACTATCTTGATTCTGTCATAAATTTGTCATGGATGTACATGCATGAAAAAAAACGCGACCTACTGTGACAAACACGTATCATCACGGAAGTGTATTTTTTTGTAGTATTGAGACTTAATGAAATTACAAAAAGAAATCACTTACAGAAAATAGCAACTGACGATAGATTTGTCGAGTGCGTCTTGATTGAATAACTAAAATAGTTCTGTAAACTCAACATACAGATCATTCTCATCATAGTAATACTCTAGCTTGACTCTCACCATGAGGGACTCTCGATTGGTAGTCTTGGCAATTTTCATGTACCATTCATGCAATTCATGCATTCTTGTTGAGAGCTTGTTGACCTCCTCAGGCTTGACCATAGGTTCGCCGCAGTCATATTTCCATTTTATTTCCTCCTCTTTAAACGTCTCCATGGGCTCGATCTCTAAGAGTTGTTCTATAGTGCATCCGATCTTTGCAGCTTGCCTTCTATGATCGTCGGTTATTACCAGCTGATTGGCGCCGGTACTC
>NC_041384.1:535220947-535225027 GCF_002162155.2 Triticum dicoccoides
GGGGTCGATTGCACCACCTGTTCCCCCAGCTGGGGATCAGTTTTCCCGCTTTTTTGGCAGCTGGTTGGCTTGAGCTCAAGATCGACTGATTCTTTTGTGCTCGATATGCCTTCTTGATTTGGCGCTCATAGTCTGAGTCCCTAGGCTTGGGACCTGGTGGTTGAGCCATACGAATGAAGTGGTAACGACATGCTCAGGCACTTTCTCCTTTGGCGGTGGTGGCGGCTTCGGTCCAAATGGGCCGTCACTTGGGCTTGCACTTCGGCTTCGTTTTCCTTCGGAGTCAGATGATAAGGCCTCTTCGGAAGAGGCTTGAGGCTTGGACCAAATTGGAATCTCTTGCCTCTTGTATTTGTACCGCTAGCTGCCGGAGCTGAGGCGGCTCTCTTCTGTTGTTGCTTAGGCGGCAAAGACGACTGATGTGGTGCCTGACTTGGAGGAGGAGGACTGGGCTGACGCGGTGCCAGACTTGGAGGAGGAGGAGTGGGCTAACATGATGCCAGACTTGGAGGAGGAGTGGCCTGATGCATTGGCGGACTTGGAGGAGCAGGACTCTACTGAAGCGGTGGTTGACTTGGAGAAGCGGGAGTCTGCTAACGCGGTGGCAAACTTGGAGGAGGAGCCGGCTGACGCGGTGGCGGTGGCCTTGGAAAGATGATGCAATCCTTTCTCCATAGAATGATACGATGTATGTCATCTCCCAGTGTGCGCTCGTCCTCACCTCCAGGAATGTCAAGCTCTAGCCCTGAATATTGTGCCACCACTTCATCAACGTTGGCACGAGCATAGCCAGCTGGAATCAGATTGCAATGAAAGGTTGCTTCATGGGGATTTGTATTAGCAACGTTGTCCGCCACCTTCATGGATATGTTCTTCATTGTGAAGTGTAGCTCACAGCTAGTGTTATCCATTATGTCATCCATAGCGTATCTATCCATCAGTGCCTCATTGCCCGGGGCAAAACACACGATGCTTCTCGGCATGGATGGGACAGTGCTATCCAATGCTGGATCCGCTAGCTGTTGCTGCTGCAGAGACCCCCTTTCCTGGCTAAGTGAGTCGATCTGCTACTGCCGCCGCTGGAATTGGAGTGCCAACTCCGCGTGCTTTGATTCTACTATGCGAAGGCGTTCTGCTTCCTGCTTCCTCTCCTCCTCCTCCTGCTTCCTCTTCTTCTCCTCCTGCATCTTCTTTTTCGAGCGGCTTCTACAGTCGGCGTTCTAGTCCGCAAACCCCTCATACCACGGAACAATGCCTTTGCCCCGTGTTCTTCCCGGGTGTTCAGGATTTCCCAGGGCACGTGTAAGCTCGTCATTCTCTATGTTGGGCGTGAACACCCCTGTTTGAGCTTCTTCTATTGCAACAAGTATTTTGAGGTCGGCTCCTTTAAGACTTGCTCGCTTCAAAACCTGGCATGTCTTTGGGTCCAACGTCCCCCCATGCGCATAGAACCAAGTCCTAGACCTGGGGGCACCTCAATGTAACTGGAATGACCCCTGCATCCACCATCTGTTGCTCAGCCTTATCCCACTTAGACTGGGACACCGCGTAGCCACTTGGTCCCAGCTTATGGCAATGCTCCTTTTGCGCGGCATTCATCTTGTTTATTCCCGGCCGTTTCGGAGCTAATTCCTATTCCTTGAATTTCACGAAAGCGGGCCGGTCATCTCTTTGCTTCTCCAGTGTTCCCTTTAATTCTGGAGTCTTCTTTGCTCCTTCGGCGTACTTGGCCCATATACTTTTCGTGTGGTTGTTGAATTCTACCGCCATCTTCCTAAGAGCGGCGTCCTTGACTTTCTGCACATCTGCATCTGTGAAATGATCTGGTAGGGTAAATGTGACATGAGAGATTCCCAAAGTAGATCTTTTGCTCTTTGGTCGACAAAAGTAAGATCTAGACATTCCTTTGCTGGATTTTTCCATTCTTGAATGGAGATCGGGATTTGGTCCTTCACAAGAACTCCGCACTAACGAACGAACTGGACTGCATTCTTCTTAGGCTCGCTTGGTTTGCCATTAGGTTTGATGGCATCGATGTTGTACTTTACGCCATCCTTCAACTTTTTGGCCAGGCCTCGCACAGTCCTACTGCCTGTAAAAGATTTGCTCGATCCGGAGGGCTGAAAGAAGAAAGTTCGATTCGTTAATATATATAAAAATCAATTAAAACACATCATGATCACTAGATGCCTGCTTATATAAATATACCTCGCCGGTCTTTGTTATTTCAAGATCAACATTTTCTTCCTCATCATAGTTCTGGACTTCATCTATTCATTCGTCTTCATCAAATATCATACCCTCACTGGTAGGGTTCAGATATTGCGAGTCGTCATCTTCTTCAAACTCATCTCGGGCTAGGGGATGAGCATATGATGTTGAACATGGCCTCCTCTCCTTCTCTACCCATAATGTCCATAGCTTTTATTTAACTAATCCAGAAGAAATATAAAACAATTTAGTATTCAAATTAGAATGCATTCATGCAATCAATAAGGAAAAAATGAATCATAGTACATAATATGCATCATCGAATATAATCTCGAATACATCGTCTCGAATATTATCGAATAATATATATAATCTCGAATACATCATATTGAATATTATCGAATACATCACTAGTTAGCTAATACAGATCGAATAATCTAGTTCACTAGCGGTTCCTGAAGAGCGGGCGGTGGACACCCAAAGAGAAGGAACCATCACAGGATCATAGCTCGGGTGAGATCCCCGAAGAACCTGCCAGGTATTGGAGAACCTGACGTCCAACGCAGCAATGTAGCGATAGGCGTGCTTGTCCTCCTCCCTGACACGGCAACGTACCACCTCCGCCGGGGCCGGCTCCCTCCGCACCGAAAGTGGCCCACGCGAACGCCACCAAAGGAGCTCCGGGTCGACGACGGGACCCGGGGCCATGTTCCTCATCAAGCGGCGCGCCCCTGAAGGTAGCACCTCCCAGTGCCAGCCCGGTGGAGCCCAGTCCCGGACATGGCTCCTCTGAAGCTAGATGTCGTCGCGAACGGGTCGACCGTGAGGATGCGGGCCAGGCATCATTGACATCGAGAACAAATTCTATATGCAAATGTAACATTTTTTTAAATGATTGGATTGTGATTTCTTATATACAAATTCTATATACAAATGTAACATAACGGATTCTCTTAACCTTTAAGGGATTTAACAAATGGCACCATTCGGGATGTGCAGAAAATGGTCCATATTTTTCTTGATCTCATCTACCCTTCTATATGTCACGTTGTCTAGTGTGAAAGGATTCAAGAAAACCATGCCTTCATCATTAGCCAGAAGTAACAGGCGCATAATGGTATGAAGCTCTCCAAAATTGTTTTGGAACGGAGTCCCGGATAGGATAATTAGCTTTTTGGTACGAAGTTCGGCAAAGCCTTCTGAATATCGCTATTTGGAAGGCATTTGCTGAAATTCGTACCAAAAAGCGAATTATTCTATCTGGAACTCCGTTCCAAAACAACTTTGAAGAACTTCGTAGCATCATACACCTGTTAGTTCCGGCTAATGATGAAGCCATGGATTTCTTCAATACTTTGACAGATAACGTGACAAATAAAAGAATATATATATATATATGAGATCAGAAAAAAAAATTGGATCAACTTGTGCACATTCATAATGGGGGCATTCTTGATAAATCTATGTCAAAAGTCAAACTTTGACATATGATCAAATGTTGCATATGACAAAATTCAAACTTTGACACATATGATCAAACTTTGACATATGATCAAATGCTACATATGTCAAAATTCAACTTTGACATATGATCAAACTTTGATATATGATCAAATGTTGCATATGTCAAAATTCAAAATTTGACATATGTCAAAATTCATCTAATTAACATTTATATATCTAAAATTCATCAAACATTCCTATAACTAAAAGTATATAAACTAAAAAAACATTCATCTAAAAAACTCATCTAACATTTATATATATCTAAAAAATTCATCTAACACATTCATCCAAAAAATTCATGTAACATTCATCTGAAAAACTAAAAAACATTCATCGAAAAAACTCATCTAACATTTATATATA
>NC_041384.1:535225407-535243128 GCF_002162155.2 Triticum dicoccoides
TTCATCTAAAAAATTAATCTAACATTTATACAAAACAGAAAATAACTTGTGTGTGTGTGCGCGCGTGTGTGTGCGGCCATGGCGCGGAAGGGGCTTACAGCGGCGAGCGAGGACGGGCTGGGGCGGCGATGTGGACGGCGACAGGCACCGACGGGAGGCGAGGGCGATGGCGACGAGGACGGCGACGGGGACGGGGGCGGCGATGGGGACGGCGTGCGACAGGTGCGGTGACGGGGGCGGCGACGACGTCGATCGGGGCAGGCGATGCGACGACGGAGAGGAAGAAACAAAGGGAAACTGAATTTTTTTCAAGTGTGATATATATAGGATGGACCTTTAGTGCTGGTTGGACCCACCAACCGGTACTGAAGGTCTGTTTTGGCCAGGCCAAGCGGTGGAAAGCGCAGACCTTTAGTACCACTTGGTGGCTCCAACCGGTACTAAGACCCCCCCCCCTTATTGCCGGTTGGAGGCACCAATCGGTACTAAAGGTGGTGCGCAGCCACCCGTTGTGCACAAAGTTTAGCCCACCTCGCTAGTTGAGAGGAGCTTGCACCGGTTTATAACCCGCCACAGCTACCATGTCGAGCAACTCTCTAAGCAGGCCTTTGTGGGCCTATTACAAATCTTCTGCCATGTGGGGCCTACTGGGCCGTATGGGCCTGCATCCTGGCCCAAGTAGAGGTTGGGTTTCTATTCGTACGCATGTCGTGGAGGCCTAGTACGTGGGCTTTTTTTAATTTATTTATTTCTCTTTTTTTTCTTTTCTGCTTTATTTATTTTGTTTTATTTCTGAGTTGTTTTTTGCTTTATTTAGAGTTTCCTTGTGAATATTTTTGCTTTAGGTAAAAAATATAGACATTCTGTTAGTGCCAATATTTTTTTAATTTTGATAGTTTAAATTTGAATTATTTGAATTTTGTTTGAATCACTAGTTTGTGAATAACTTTACTTTAAAAATAGATTTTTTAGTAATTCTTTTTTCTGCTGTTTAATATTAGTGTGTTTTATCATTATATTCAATTTGGTAATACTTAGGTTCGTTAAAAAAATGAAATTTCTTTGTAATAGATGTGTTTTTTGTCCGAAACCCTGATACTTCGAAAGAGATTGTCCATTTTGTATACGAAGTGCATCAAGTTTTTGTCGTAACCCTCTCAACTTTTTTTCACATGCTATGTGGGTTAAATGGTGATACCATGCCAACTTTCAACCTTTTCAGAGTCCATTTGTAGTGCTTTTCAATTTTAGGGTCATTTAGCTAAAAAAATCAGTAAATGCATGAAAAATAGCAAATGAAGTCACAAAGGGTTGAAAGTTGATGACGTGGCTTTGAATGGTGCATACTGAACGCACAAAAAGTCTGGAGTTAAAATAAGTTAAAAATGAAATGCCTTTGTAACAGATGAGTTTTCGTCTAAAACCCTTATACTTCGAAAGAGATTGTCCAGTTTGTACACAAGATGCATCCAGTTTTGCCGTAACCCTCTCAACTTTTTAGCACATGCTATGTGGTGAAATGATGGTACCATGCCAACTTTCAACCTTTTCATAGTTCATTTGTAGTGCTTTTCAATTTCAGGGTCATTTAGTTCCAAAAAATCAGCAAATGCATGAAAAATAGCAAATGAAGTCAGAAAGGGTTGGAAATTGATGACATGGCTTTGAATGGTGCATACTGAATGCACAAAAAGTCTGGAGTTGAAATAAGTTTAAAAGAATGAAATGCCTTTGTAACAGATGAGTTTTCATCCGAAACCCTGATACTTTGAAAGAGATTGTCCACTTTGTACACGAAGTGCATCCAGTTTTTGCCGTAACCCTCTCAACTTTTTAGCACATGCTATGTGGGGGAAATGATGATACCATGCCAACTTTCAACCTTTCCAGAGTTCATTTTGTAGTGCTTTTCAATTTCAGGGTCATTTAGCTCAAAAAATCAGTAAATGAGCTGAAAAATAGCAAATGATGTCAGAAAGGGTTGGAAATTAATGACATTTATCTAAAGCACAAAAGTACACATTTCAAATGGGAAAACACATAAGCACCCTAACTATTACAAAGATTCCCTACAATTTTTCCAAAGTGGGACTTTCCAGATATATAAGTCCGGAAACTCACTAGAGAAGAAAGTGATGACAATGAAGTCGGTCACATCCCAGAGTGGGATCTTTGGGTGTGAAACTTTTTCTTCGCGTGTGTCCCTTTGCGCCGCAACCATGGACAATTTTCATCATTTAACTGGATGCTCGGGTCAATATTCACTGTGAAGGGAGCAATTTCATGAAACTTTTAAGAATCTTCTGACATGTCTGTCTTGTCATCCACTCCCATGATGTTTCTTTTCCCTAAAAGAACTATGTGGCGCTTTGGCTCATCGTAAGATGTATTAGCTTCCTTATCTTTTCTTTTTCTCGGCTTGGTAGACATGTCCTTCACATAGAAAACCTGCACCACATCATTGGCTAGGACGAATGGTTCGTCTGTGTACGCAAGATTGTTGAGATCCACCGTTGTCATTCCATACTGCGGGTCTTCCATTACCCCGCCTCATGTCATATTGATCCATTTGCATCGAAACAAAGGGACCTTCAAACCAGTTCCATAGTCAAGTTCCCATATCTCATCTATGTAACCATAATATGTGTCCTTTCCCCTCTTGGTTGCTGCATCAAAGCGGACACCGCTGTTTTGGTTGGTGCTCTTCTTATCTTGGGCGATCATGTAAAATGTATTACCATTTATCTCGTACCCTTTGATAGTCATTATATTCGAAGATGGTAACTGGGACAACAAGTACATGTCATCTTCAACAGCGTCGTCATGCATGGCACATGTCTGCAACCAACCAGCGAAAGTCCCCGCTTGTTCACCTTTAATCCAGTCATCGAACTGCTTCGGGTGTTCGGAGCGTAGAATATTCTTGTGTTCCTCCATATATGGTGCCACCAAGGTGGAATTTTGTAGAACTATGTAGTGTGCTTGAGTGAGAGAATGATCGTCCATACGTATTATTTGTTCCGGTCCTAGCATGCCATTTCCACCCAGTCTGTCCTTCTGGCCTAGCACGATTATGAACATATTTCTTTAAGACTCCCATGAACCTCTCAAAGGGGAACATATTATGTAGAAATACAGGACCCAGAACATTAATCTCTTGGCATAGGTGAACTAGGACGTGCGTCATGATTTTGAAGAAGGATGGTGGGAACACCAACTCAAAACTGACAAGACATTGCACCAAATCATTCTCTAACCTTGGTATGATTTATGGATCGATTACCTTCTGAGAGATTACATTGAGGAATGCACATAGCTTCATAATGGCTAATCGAACATTTTCTAATTGAATGGTTCATGAGTTAGAGTAATTGTGATAATTCTTACAGCCAGCACATGGACAAGACATAAAACCATCAGCATGTTTGTTTGCCTCAGCTGCAAACAGAAAAGTATGCACGCCTTTAACGAGCTGGGGAGAGCATCGGTCATCGTACATCCATTGTCGGCTCATCTTCATTACACAACACTGAATAGACCAAATTAATACAAGTTCATACATAAAGTTCATACAACACTTATTCTCGTAAAAAAATATACAAATAAATCTCTAGCTAAAGCATTTAGATGCAACAACAAATGCGATCAAGATCGCAACTAAGGTAACAATTGATCCAACAGCATAATGATACCAAGCCTCACTATCGATGGCATATTTTCTAATCCTTCTAATCTTCAAGCGCATTTTCTCCATCTTGATCTTGTGATCATCGACGACATCGGCAACATGCAACTCCAATTCCATATTCTCCCCCTCAATTCTTTTCAATTTTTCTTTCAAATACTGATTTCCTTTTTCAACTAAATTTAACTTCTCGACAATAGGGTCCGTTGGAATTTCCGGTTCACATACCTCCTAGATAAAAATATCTATGTCAACTTGATGGGCATAAATTGTCATAAACACGAAATGCAACAAATAATTTTAAAATAGAATATATCACATCCGAATCATAAACCAGATGAGGGCCGACGGGGACGAATATCAAAACCATGGTACTATGTATAACAAGCAACATACGGGTAAGATAATTATACAAGTAACTATATATCTAAATCACACAAACATGATTTTGTTATATATAAAAGATAAGAACAAGACGCTCACCACAAGGTGGTGCCCGCGAAGGGACGGTGCGGGCGATCGACGGTGGTTAGGACGGAGACGGAAATGCACTAAGTAAATCACACCTACATATGCAAACGAAAAGTTATTTTGACCTCAAATTACATATAAATCAAATACTACCACATATAATTCCTGCCAAAATAAAACCCACAAATCACTTGTAGAGACCAGACCTCAAACAATCTGATCTCTTTGCATCAGTGTCATCCCTGGATCGGTAATGCTGACACGCACAATACTTGAGGATTTATAACAGAGTAGCAATCACACACTTATTACATCGAATGTATCAAAAGAGAACTTATTACAATAAATATGGCTTAAGGCCATCTAATACGATAACAGCGGAAGTGTTGGAAGATAAAGTGAGTCCATCAACTCCAACGGCATCATTGAGTGAAAGACCATGACCTAAGGCTCCTTACTCGTCGTCTGAAAAGTCTGCAACATGATATGTTGCAGCCCGAAACGGGTCAGCACATGGAATATGCTGGAAATTGTAACATAAGAGAGTAATGAACAACGTAAAGCTATCACTACATGCATATATGGCTGGTGGAGGCTGTATGGTTAATAGGTTTTGTGAAAAGCCAATTTTTCCCTACTGCAAAGGAATATATTTTATTTAGCTACAAAGTTTGTTGAAAACATTGAGAAGGTAAACGCCCTCTCAATCCCAATTAAAAGTAATTAATAACCCAATCAAATTATATTTAAGAGTGATGAGATCCACATGATAATCCAAGAACTAGATACTCAAGATGTCCATAACCGGGGACACGGCTAACCATGATTAGTTAGTACACTCTGCAGAGGTTTGTGCACTTTTCCCCACAAGACTCGATCTCCTCCGTTGGACTTCTCGCACTACAAGGTGTTTGAGAAACGGATGACCGAGACACAGTCTTTCAGAAGCGTTAGCACCTTACGATGGGTAGACAGGTACACCTACATCCCCTACATCTGCTAGTCTACCACTGTAAGAGTTCACATGACATAATCAACTATGCCAGAGCCCATAATGGCATGTGGCTGCACATGGAAGTTTCCAGCATGAATAATGTTATGATCCCTTTGAGCATGGGTGGCGGTCCATAGGAAAATCACATGGTACCCCGGGATTTCCAAAAATACAGGCAATCACTGGGTTCCCCAGGTGCCTCACTCCACCCAGATGTGTATTAAAGTTGCCACCTTAAGTTGAACCATTAAGTAAACAATCTCACAATCTGTCATGGAATGCACTCAAACCCAATCCACGTCTACGAGCATAGCATGGTAATATAAGGATAATGTAGAAGTAACTGCCAGGGTTTGATAACAAACAGGTGAATAGGTACTACCTCATCCACTTCCCAACCCACAATTTTTCAGATCCTAACCATGCAAGTGTTTGAGGTTTGATCTAATGCAATAAAACTGGGTAGTAAAGAGGTATGATCAAAGTGTTACTTGCCTTGCTGATGATCCGTGAAACCTAGAGACTCGATGTAGCACGCTTCGCACTCCGGGTACTCTATCACAATTAAACAAGCATTCAATAAGAAATAACGAAAGGGCACGGGTAAAATTCAAATAAGAAGTCTAACCAGAAAGTTCAACTTAAGAACTCCGGTTTGCAAAAAAATCAAATCAAAGGGAGCAACGAAGCTCAAACTGCGAAAGAAACAAGCTTCATTTACTAATCTGGACTAAGGTCAAATTTTACAGTAGCAAAAACTTGTTTAAGTTGATTAAACGTAAAGAGGGTTTCGAGACGAAACTCTAGTCTCTTGAATCGCCTGATTCCGATAAACGAGCGAAAAGTTATACTAAAATAAAAATCGGATCAGAAATCATGATTGAAAAATAATCGCGGAAAATCTGAGAAAAAGAAAAACTAATGAACAGGCTAACAAACGAACGTTCGCTTTCTGCGGCTAAACGGTGAAAATCGTTCGTCAAAATGAACGTAAAAACGGGCGTTCACTAAATAACTAAACCGAAAATAAACCGACCCAGATCTAATAAAAAACGGATCTAGAGTTTCAAAAAAAACCAAACAGTTTTCTTGCGAAAACCGAGGCGGCTACCTCGGGTCCGGCGGTGGTCCGGCGAGGTCCGGCGGCGGCGGGGCGGGGCGGCGGCTAGGGTTTCGGGGCTCGGGCTGATGGGCCTCGGGGCTCGGGCTGACGCGGCTTATAAAGCCTCCCCGGGCGGAGTGCCGCTCGGGTATGGCCTGGAGTCGGTTTGACTTTAAAAAAAATTTAATTTTGACTTGCAGAAAAAGAAAGAAAAGAAATACTAAACAGACTCCAAAAATTTCGAAATAAATTTCCCCGTCCTCTAAAAATAAGCGGACAAGGTGAACATTTATTTGGGCCTAAAATGCAATTTTGAAAAACGCCTTTTTCCTAATTCAAATAAAATAACGATAAAACTCCGAATAAAAATCTTCTTTGATTTTAAAATTAAATCTTCGATATTTCTCTATTTTGAGGAAGTCATTTTATCCTGTCTCTTTTATTTTTATGAAAGAAATATTCGAAGAGAAAATAATTAAAATCAAACGATCCTCTTTTCAAAATTCGCGAAATACGCGAATATGAAAATAATGAAATCCCCAACTCTCTCCATAGGTCCTTGAGTTGCGTAGAATTTCTATGATCACGCCAAAATGCAATAAAATATGATATGCAATGATGATCTAATGCATAACATTCCAAATTGAAAATTTGGGATGTTACAAACCTACCCCCCTTAAGATGAATCTCGCCCTCGAGATTCGGGTTGGCTAGAAAATAGGTGTTGATGGTCCTTGCGTAGGTCTTCTTCTCGTTCCCAGGTGGCTTCGTCCTCGGTATGGTGGCTCCACTGAAATTTACATAACTTGATAACTTCACTGCGTGTAACTCGGCTGGTAAACTCGAGAATCTTGACTGGCTTCTCCTCGTAAGTCAAGTCACTACCCAACTGTATCGCTTCCAGTGGCACTGTATCTCTCAGAGGAATATCGGCCATCTCCGCATGGCACTTCTTCAACTGAGAAACGTGGAACACATCGTGAACTCCTGTCAATCCTTCGCGCAATTCCAACTTGTAAGCAACTTCTCCCATACGTTCCAAAACCTTGTATGGTCTCACACATCATGGTGCTAACTTTCTCTTAACTCCAAAGCGCTTAACTCCTTGGAGTGGTGATACCTGAAGATACACTCTGTCTCCAACTTCGTAAGTTGTCTCCTTGCATTTAGAATCCACATAGTTCTTCTGCCTGGATTGGGCTACCTTGAGTCTATCGCGAATCAATTTAACTTTCTCTTCTGATTCTTTAATCAAATCTGGTCCAAACAACTGTCGGTCTCCAACTTCATCCCATAACAACGGTGTTCTGCACCTCCTTCCGTACAATGCTTCGAAAGGGGCCATCTTCAAACAGGCTTGTAACTGTTGTTGTATGAGAACTCTGCATAGGGCAAGTTGTCATCCCAACTAGATCCATAATCTAGTGCACAAGCTCTCAGCATATCCTCCAGAATCTGGTTGACTCTCTCGGTTTGTCCATCTGTTTGCGGGTGAAAAGTTGTACTGAACTCCAGTCTGGTTCCCAAAGTTTCATGCAACTGATTCCAAAACTTTGAGGTAAACTGGGTTCCTCTATCTGATACAATTGTTCTCGGAACTCCGTGCAAACATACAATCCTGGTCATGTATATCTTTGCCAACTTAGCACTGGTGTAAGTGGTCTTCACTAGGATGAAATGAGCTACTTTCGTCAAGCGATCGACTACTACCCATATCGAGTCATAGCCTGAACGAGTCTTGGGTAATCCCGTGATAAAATCCATGCCTAGGTTATCCCACTTCCATTCGGGTATCGGCAATGGTTGCAGCAATCCTGCTGGCTTCTGATGTTCTGCCTTCACTCTCTGACATACATCACAAACTGCTACATACTCCGCAATATCCTTCTACATTCTGGTCCACCAGAATCTATCTTTCAGATCCAGGTACATCTTGGTATTTCCTGGGTGAATCGAATATGGTGAATCATGGTCCTCCTGCAAAATCAGCTTCCTGATCTCCTGATCATTTGGTACATATACGCGGTCCTCAAACCATAAGGTATCTTGTTCATCCTCCCGAAAACCCTTGGCTTTTCCTTTGCTCATCCTTTCCTTTATCTCGACAATCTCCTTGTCCGTCTTTCACGCTTCTCTGATCTTATCCATCAAAGTAGACTGAATCTCCAAAGCTGCTACATAACCTCTCGGAACTATCTCCAAATGTAGCTCACGAAGGCATTCTGCTAACTCCTTGGGTAACTCTCCCGTCATGAGTGTATTGACATGACTCTTGCGGCTCAACGCATCGGCTACTACGTTAGCCTTTCCGGGATGATAGTGCAACTTCATGTCATAATCCTTAATGAGTTCCAACCATCTCCTCTGCCCGAGATTCAACTCCTTTTGTGTGAAGATATACTTAAAACTCTTGTGATCCGTGTATACCTCACAATGGTTTCCGATGAGAAAATGTCTCCAAGTCTTCAATGCATGCACTACGACTGCTAACTCCATATCATGTGTAGCATAATTTAACTCATGGATTTTAATCTGTCGTGAGGCATATGAAACAACTCTTCCTTCATCATAAGCACTGCTCCAAGTCCTCAACGAGAGGCGTCGCAATACACTTCATAATCCTTGCATTGATCTGGCAGAATCAACACTGGTGATGTAACCAAACATTTCTTCAATTCCTGAAAACTGGCCTTACATTCCTCAGTCCATTTGAATTTGGTGTCCTTCTTTAACAACTCCGTCATAGGCTTTTCAATCTTCTAGAAATTCTTAATGAACCTCCGGTAGTATCCTGCGAGTCCAAGAAAACTCCGGATCTCTCCAACGGACGTGGGTGCCTCCCAATTTGTCACTGTGACGACTTTGTTGGGGTCTACTGCCATTCCTTCTCCGGATATAACATGTCCAAGGAATCCAGCTTCCTTCAACCAAAACTCACACTTGCTGAACTTGGCGTATAGCTGATGTTCTCTGAGCTTCCCAAGTACCAAACGCAAGTGCTCCTTATGCTCCTCTTCATTTTTCGAGTAGACCAAAATATCATCTATGAACACTACGACGAACTTATCCAGAAAATCCATAAAAACCTTGCTCATCATGTTCATAAAATAAGAAGGTGAGTTAGTCAAGCCAAATGACATAATGATATACTCACATAGCCCATACCTTGTGGTAAAAGTTTTCTTAGGTATATCCTGCTCTCGAATCTTCAACTGGTGGTAACCTGATCGCAGATCAATCTTGAAAAACACCTTAGCTCCTTGTAGCCGATCAAACAAATCATTGATCATCGACAGTGGGTACTTGTTCTTGATCGTTACTTCATTCAATCCACGATAATAAACAACCATCCTTAACGATCCATCCTTCTTCTCCACTAGAAGTACTGGTGATCCCCAAGGTGACGAACTAGGGAGAATATATCCTTTATCCAATAACTCCTTCTGTTTCTTAATTTCCTCTAAATCCTGTGCGGGCATCCTGTACGGTCTCTTAGATATTGGCCCTGTGCCTGGCAAAAGCTCTATCAAAAACTCTATGTCTCTATCTAGTGGCATACCTGGCAACTCTTCTGGAAATACATCGGGGAAATCCTTTACCACTAGTACATCCTCCTGTACAACTCCTGTTAAGGAATTTACTTGAGTCCTAGTCGGCAAATGCCGGGATACATACTTGATCCTTCTTCCTTCTGGGACGGTGAGTAAAATCGACTTACTAGCGTAATCGATGTTTCCTCCATACATCGATAGCCAATCCATACCCAGAATCGCATCCAAACCTTGCGACTCCAGAATTATCAGGTCTGAGGGGAAAACGTGCCTACCTATGGCCAACGGTATCTGAAAACATCCTTGGCTTGCCATATACTCTGCTCCTGGTGAGCTCACTAACATAGGTGTACTAAGAACTTTGGTGGGCAGTTTATACTTATCCATAAATCCCCTTGATATGTATGAATGCGATGCATCAGTATCGGAAAGTATGACTGCAGTAAAATACTTAACCAAAAACTTACCTATTACTGCATCTGGCTAGGCTTCAGTCTCCTCCACGTTAACGTGGTTCACTTGTCGCTTGTTGAAAGGGTTGGGCTTCTTCCCAGAGCTTCCATTGTCGTTTCCGTTCTTAGCTTCAGGACATTCATTGGCGTAATGTCCTGTCTTCTGGCACTTGTAGCAAGTAACGTGGCTTAGATCTTTCTTGGCGGGTGTTGATGGGTTGGAACGGTTCTATCCCTTGCTTCCTCCATTACCATTCTTGGAGCCACTATGGTTGTGTGAACTTCCTCCATTGTGGGTGTGGCCTCCATGGTTATGCACAAGTCCTCCCGAGTTCGGGGTGAGACGGGGTCTGCTGAGTTCCTGAATTATGCTTCCCTTGTCCATACTTCATCTTGCGGTTATCAATCTGCTGCTGCTTCCATTCAATCATGAGAGCTCTATCTACCAACTGTAGGTAGTTATTAAAGGTTGCTACCATCAACTGCATGCTCAGCTCATCATTCAATCCCTCCAAAAACTTCTCCTACTTAGCCGCATCTGTAGCAACATCATCTGGGGCATAACGGGCTAGCTTGCTAAAGTCATCCACATACTGGCTAACTGTGCGTCCTCCTTGGCGTAAGTTGCGAAACTCACGCTTCTTTATGGCCATAGCTCCTACTCATGGGCGGTGCGACAAGCCTGCTGGAACTGGTCCCATGTAACAGTGGCTATAGGATAGGTGACAGTGTAATTCTCCCACCATGAGGCTGTTGGTCCTTCCAATTGGTGTGCGGCAAAACGCACCCTCTCAGCATCTGTGCATCCTGCAGTGGTTAACTCCCTTCCAATCCCGCGGAGCCAATCATCTGCCACTATTGGCTCGGTGCTACTAGAAAACACCGGCAGCTGCAACCTCAGAAAACGGGCTAAGTTGTCAACTAGTGGTAGTGGTGGTGGGTTGTTGTTGTTGTTGTTGTTGTTGCCTTGGTTCTGAACTAACAACTGCATCAGGGTATTCTGCTGCTGGATCAACTGAGTGAGCTCCGGTGGAAAGGTAAATCCGGGGTCACGTCCCGGAGGCATCTGAGGGTTTAGAGGGAAGAGAATAGAATAGAATGAGGTCTAGTGATAAAACACTACCCATATGCACATGAGACAAACACAATCATATCACTCAATCAATCAAGCAAGGGCATACAATCGGTCTAGAACTTATCGTTACAAAGTGCTAGGACTATACTATATACATGGTAGACTACTACTACTGTTTTGGTGGTCAACTAGAAATATTGATCGGTCAAAGACTCCATGATATCTTCTCCAGCTTCATCTTCATAATCATCATCACTATCGTCGGGGTCCGAGTCGGTGTCGTCGATGATGATGTAGTCCTCAGAACGAATCTCCTTGGGTTCATCGTCTTCTCCTCCTGGCGCGAGGTCTCCCATGAATACTCCTAGCTTCCTTTCCAGATCGTCATTCTTCTCCACTAGTATGACGATTTCCTCCTCATAATCTTCGCGAGTTGCCTTGAGTTCTTCCTCAAGCTCCGTGATCCTTGTCATCTCCTTCTTCAGATCTATCATGCCTGCGCACATCTGGTTCTCCTGGCGGCGAATATGCTGGTTTAACTCCTGGACGAAAGCTACAATTGATCTATCATTCCTAGTGCTAATCATCTCCCATTGCTCATCTCGGCGCCCGCAAATCTGGTAGATAGTATCCTTGAGATCCTTGTGGTAAACTTCTCCAATGCGTCCATGGTGATGTGAGCTGCCATACTCTTTCCTAAACTCCAAGTTGGTGCATCAAAGGAAAACTCTATGGGCTCAGTGACTGGCGTAAATGTCCTTCCTAGAACTTGAACTTGAATCATCCAGCGCTCCTCTTCTGGTAAAGTGGCGTTGTAAGTCCTGGTGAAGCTTGGTTTTCCGATGTTCAGGTACCTAGTGACTACCTTCAAGTGTCGTCCAAAGGGTGTTTCTTCATCCGGTTGTGCAAACTTGTTCCTTGCGTCCGCCATCCTAAAGAGTAGAAAATGTTGAGGAGTCAGAAATGAGAAGAGAGTACACTAGTAGAAAACAGGGCTTTGGTCCAGGCCGGGTCAGCCCATTAGTCCCGGTTCAGTCCAGAACCAGGACCAATGTGGGCATTGGTCCCGGTTCGTGAGCCCAGGGGGGCGGCCGGGCCACGTGGGCCATTGGTCCCGGTTCATCTGGACCTTTTGGTCCTGGTTGGTGGGACGAACCGGGACCAATGGGCCTCACTCCTGGCCCACCACCATTGGTCCCGGTTGGTGGCTTGAATCGGGACCAAAGGCTCCCCTTTAGTCCCGGCTCATGTCACCAACCGAGACCAATGAGGTGCCTATATATACCCCTCGCTCGCGAGCAGAGCACCCCAGTGCTCTGTTTTTCTCTGGCCGAGGGGGAGAGGGCTTGGTGGTGCTCTAGCTCACCTCCTATGCACACAAGGTGTTCGATGGAATGCCCGAGCCACACTACTTAAGCTTTCTCCTCTCCAAGCTCGACCTCCAAGCTCCATTTTCCATAATATTTTTCTAGGTTTAGCGATCCGTCATGCCCCGTCCCCGTCTTCACCGCCATCGATCACCCGCGCTGAGCTCATTGCCGGCACCACCGTGGTGAGCGTCTTGTTTTATCTTCTTTCTGAAAGGAAAAATATTCTTACTTGTATGTTTACCTAGATACTTGTATTATTTTTTACTTTTATTATTGCATCTTATATAGTGCGATGGTTTTGGTATCCGCCCTCGTCCTGTCTATGATTCGGATGTGGTATATATATTATTTTTATAACTATTGGTTCATTTATTGTTTATGAAAATTATGCTGACCAACGTGACATAGATTTTATTTATGTAGGATGTATGTGAATCGGAAATGCCAACCGACCCTATTGTCGAGAGGTTAAATTTAGTTGAAGAAGAAAACAATTTGTTGAAGGAAAAAAAATTGAGGAGGAGAAGATGATATTGGAGTTGCATGTTGCGGATGTCGTCGATGATCACAAGATCAAGATGGATGCAATGCGCTTGAAGATTATAAAGATTAGAAAATATGCCATTCATACCGAGGCTTGGTATCATTATGCCGTTGGATCAATTGTTACCTTGGTTGCGATTATGATCGCATTTGTTTTCGCATTGAAATGTTTTACATAGTTTCAATGTATGGTTTAATTAATTAGATGCTCTGTAGAGCTATATGTTGTTAGATGAGAACTATGTATGCACTTTGGTTTTAATGTGATGATGAACTTCTATTAATTTGGACACTTAATTATATATAATGCACGCAGATGAACCGACAATGGATGTACGGTGACAGACACACCCGCGAGTACATTAAGGGCGTGCATGAGTTTCTCGATGCAGCTGAGGCAAACAAGCGGAATGGTTTTATGTGTTGTCCATGCACTGAATGTGGGAATACGAGGTCTTACTCTAACCGGAAAATCCTTCACTCCCACCTGCTTTACAAGGGTTTCATGCCACACTATAATGTTTGGACGAGGCACAGAGAAATAGGGGTTATGATGGAAGACGGCGAAGAAGAAGAGTATGATGACAACTATGTGCCCCCTGAATACGGTGATGCTGCAACGGGGGGAGCTGGTGAAGATCAAGAGGAACCATACGATGTGCCCAATGATGCTGCAATGGGTGAAGCTGCTGAAGATCAAGAGGAACCAGACGATGTGCCCGATGATGATGATCTCCGCCGGGTCATTGTCGATGCAAGGACGCAATGCGAAAGTTAAAAGGAGAAGCTGAAGTTCGATCGCATGTTAGAGGATCACAAAAAAGGGTTATACCCCAATTGCAAAGATGGCAACACAAAGCTCGGTACCGTAGTGGAAGGCAGAGAATGTTGTGGCTGACAAATGATTTGAGAAGCTACTGAAAATATTGAAGAAGAAGGTTCCAAAGGATAACGAATTGCCCGACAGTACATACGCAGCAAAGAAGGTCGTATGCCCTCTAGGATTGGAGGTGGAGAAGATACATGCATGCCCTAATGACTGCATCCTCTACCGCGATGCATACAAGGATCTGAACGCATGCCCAGTATGCGGTGCATTGCATTATAAGATCAGACAAGATGACCCTAGTGATGTTGACGGCGAGCCCCCCAGGAAGAGGGTTCCTGCGAAGGTGATGTGGTATGCTCCTATAATACCACGGTTGAAATGTCTGTTCAGAAACGAAGAGCATGCCAAGTTGATGCGATGGCACAGTAAGAATCGAAAGAAAGATGGGAAGTTGAGAGCAGCCGCTGACGGGTTGCAGTGGAGAAAAATCGAGAGAAAGTACTGGGATGAGTTTGCAAAGGACCCAAGGAATGTATGGTTTGATTTAAGCGCGGATGGCATTAATCCTTTCGGGGAGCAGAGCAGCAATCACAGCACCTGGCCCGTGACTCTATGTATGTATAACCTTCCTCCTTGGATGTGCATGAAGCGGAAGTTCATTATGATGCTAGTTCTCAACCCAAGGCCCTAAGCAACCCGGCAACAAAATTGATGTGTACCTAAGGCCATTAGTTGAAGAACTTTACAGCTGTGGAATGGAAATGGTGTATGTACGTGGGATGAGCACAGACAGGAGGAATTTAACCTTAAGGCATTGCTGTTCGTGACCATCAACGATTGGCCCGCTCTCAGTAACCTTTCAGGACAGACAAACAAAGGATACCACGCATGCACGCACTGTTTAGATGACACTGAAAGTATATACCTGGACAAATGCAGGAAGAATGTGTACCTGGGACATCGTCGATTTCTTCCGACCAACCATCAATGTCGAAAGAAAGGCAAGCATTTCAAAGGCGAGGCAGATCAACAGAAGAAGCCCGCCATGCGCACCGGTGATCACGTGCTTGATATGGTCAATGATTTACACTACGTAATCTTTGGAAAGGGTCTCGGTGGACTAGCTGTTCCGAATGACGCTGAGGGACACGCACCCATGTGGAAGAAGAAATCTATATTTTGGGACCTACCCTACTGGAAAGACCTAGAGGTCCGCTCCTCAATCAACGTGATGCACATGACGAAGAACCTTTGCGTGAACCTGCTAGGATTCTTGGGTGTGTATGGGAAGACAAAAGATACACCTGAGGCACGGGAGGACCTGCAACGTTTGCACGAAAAAGACGGCATGCCTCTGAAGCAGTATAAAGGTCCTGCCAGCTACGCTCTTACAAAAGAAGAGAAAGAAATCTTCTTTGAACGCCTGCTCAGTATGAAGGTCACGACTGGCTTCTCGTCGAATATAAAGGGAATAATAAATATGCCAGAGAAAAAGTTTCAGAACCTAAAGTCTCATGACTGCCACGTGATTATGACGCGACTGCTTCCGGTTGCATTGAGGGGGCTTCTATCGGAAAACGTCCGATTAGCCATTGTGAAGCTATGTGCATTCCTCAATGCAATCTCTCAGAAGGTGATCGATCCAGAAATCGTACCAAGGCTAAGGAGTGATGTGGCGCAATGTCTTGTCAGTTTCGAGCTGGTGTTCCCACCATCCTTCTTCAATATCATGACGCACGTCCTAGTTCATCTAGTCGATGAGATTGTCATCCTGGGGCCCGTATTTCTACACAATATGTTCCCCTTTGAGAGGTTCATGGGAGTCCTAAAGAAATATGCCCGTAACCGCGCTAGGCCAGAAGGAAGCATCTCCATGGGCCATCAAACAGAGGATGTTATCGGGTTTTGTGTTGACTTCATTCCTGGCCTTAAGAAGATAGGTCTCCCTAAATCGCGGTATGAGGGGAGACTGACTGGAAAAGGCACTCTTGGAAGAGACTCAATAATATGCAAGGACGGATATTCTTGGTCTCAAGCAAACTACACAGTTCTACAGAACTCTACCTTGGTGACCCCGTATGTCGATGAACACAAGAACAGTCTGCGCTCCAAACACCCGGAGCAGTGCGACGACTGGATTACATGTGAACACATCAGGACTTTCAGCAGTTGGTTGGAAACACGTCTCAGAGGTGACAACACTGTTTGTGATGAGTTGTACTTGTTGTCCAGGGGACCATCTTTGACTGTATTGGCTTACAAAGGATACGAGATAAATGGGAATACATTTTACACGATCGCCCAAGATCAAAAGAGCACCAACCAAAACAGCGGTGTCCGCTTTGATGCAGCAACCGAGAGCGGAAAGGACACATATTATGGTTACATAGTGGACATATGGGAACTTGACTACAGACCTAATTTTAAGGTCCCTTTGTTTAAGTGCAAATGGGTCAATCTGTTAGGCGGCGGGGTACAGGTAGACCCACTATACGGAATGACAACAGTGGATCTGAAAAATCTTGGGTACACTGACGAACCGTTCGTCCTAGCCAATGATGTGGCACAGGTTATCTATGTGAAGGACATGTCTACCAAACCGAGAAAAAGAAAAGATAAGGAAGCGAATACATCATACGATGAGCCAAAGCGCCACATAGTTCTTTTAGGAAAAAGGGACATCCTGGGAGTGGACGGCAAGATAGACATGTCTGAAGATTATGAAAAGTTTCATGAAATTCCTCCCTTCAATGTCAAGGCTGACCCAAGCATCCTGATAAACAATGAAGATTATCCATGGTTACGGCGCAATAAGCAAATGACACAAGCGAAGAAAAAGTGAAGACTTTCTCCCGCAACTATTATGATGATACCATGCCAACTTTCTAACACACGAACATGCTACCATTGTCCGTTTTGTACATGCACATGCTATGTGGGTGAAATTATGATACCATGCCAACTTTCAACTTTTTCAGAGTTCATTTGAAATGCTTTCATGTCTTATGGTTCAGCCCTCGTAATACCATGACCATTAGTCCCTGGCCCATGCCAACTTTCAACTTTCTAAAACTAATGGCACTAACAGAAAGTTTATAATTTTGCTCCTCGCCCCTGGCCCATGACCATTAGTCCCGGTTTGTGCCACAAACCGGGACTAAAGGGTTGGTCCTCGTTGCGGGCAGAGTTTAGTCCCACCTCGCCAACCGAAGGGGGCTCACACCGGTTTATAAGCCCTTCCCTCTCTGCCTTGTTGAGCTCCTCTCAAAGTGAAAATAGATGCCCTAATAGAGAAAAGTTTAACCTAAATTCATAGTGAATTTCTCTGAAATTCATAGAAATTTACTAGGAATTTAGGTTGAATTTTCTCTATAAGCACATCTATTCTCATTTTTTTAGTAAGTTAATCACAAACTTGTGATTCAAACAATTTTCAAAGAATTCAAATTAAAAGCAAAAAGTTTATAATGTCACTAACAGAAAGTTTATAGTTTTTCTAAAACTAAAAGCAAAAAGAATAAAAAAATAAAGCAAAAAACAAAAGAAAATAAATAATGCAGAAAACAAAACAAAAAAACTGGGAAAAAATAGCAACAATAAGTATTTTGTTGTAAGTAGAAACAAAATAAAATAAATAAAGCAACAGAAA
>NC_041384.1:535244185-535253241 GCF_002162155.2 Triticum dicoccoides
GCGCGCCGCCCCTGCCCTTCGCTGCCACCGCACGCCGCCCCACCGCGCGCCGCCCCTACCCTTCGCTGCCACCGCGCGCCGCCCCTGCCTTGCGCGGCCGCCGCGCGCCACCCCTGCCCTTCATTTTTTTAAGTTTAATTTTTTTTGTTCATATATATATATAATGTATATGTGTATGTACGTATGTGGCTATGTGTATGCATATGTTCATAGAAAATTTTGTATAATGTATTTGTGTATGTATAATGTATATGTGTATGTATATGTGTATGTATAATGTTCATATACAATGTATAATGTATATGTGTATGTATATGTGTATGTTAGTTTAATTTTTTTGTTCATAGATTTTTTTCATATATATATAGAAAGTTTTTTGTTCATATATAGAAAGTTAGAAGAAAATTTAGAATATGCTAAAATTTATAAGAAAAAGAAGGATAGGAAAGAAGAAAATAAGAAGAGGAAAGAAAGAAGAAGAGAGGAAAAGAAGAGGAGAAATAAATAAGAAGAAGAAAAAAGATGGAACAGAATTCTATTTTCTCTTCTTCTCCACTATTCCTTTCTTCTTCTCCTCTTTTTTTTTCTTTTTTTCTTCGATCTTCTCCTCTAGCTATCCCTTTCTTCGATGGTTCTATAGGGTCGAGGGATCGAGGGTCGAGGGTTCCAGGGTCGTCTAGGGGTCGAGGGTTCCAGGGTCGTCGAGGGTTCGAGGGGTCGAGGATCGCCGAGGGGTCGAGAGAGGTTTCCTAGTGTCAAAGTATTGAAGAAATCCATGGCTTCATCATTAGCCGGAAGCAACCAGGGCATGACGAAGTCCTCCAAAGTTATTTTGGAATGGTGTCCCGGATAGGATAATTTGCCTTTTTGTTTGAATTTCAGCAAAGGCCTTCCAAATAACGATATTTGGAAGGTTCTTGCTGAACTTTGTACCAAAAAGCGAATTATCTTATCTGGGACTCCGTTCCAAAATAACTTTGGAGAGCTTCGTATCATCATGCATCTGTTACTTTCGTCTAATGATGAAGACATGGTTTTGTTGAATCCTTTGACACTAGGCAACCTCCCGACCCCTCGGCGATCCTATCGAACATGAGAGGAAGAAGAGGATAAAAAAAAGAAGAGGAAGAAGAAGAAAAAAAGAGGAGAAGAAAGAATAGAGGAGTTCTACTCCTCTATTCTTTCTTCTCCTCTTTTTTTCTTCTTCTTCCTTTTTTTATCGGGAATGAGGGTCGTCGAGGGTCGCTGAGCGGTAGAGGAGAAACCCTAAATAGAAAGTATCGTCGGTGTGAGATACATGTACCGTCGGTGTCGGACACTACATCCACGTCCCACAAGTAGCGCGGGCTTCGATGCCCACGTCACTTGTGGGACGTGGATGTAGTGTCCGACACCGACGGCCACATGTATCTCACACCCACGAAACTTGCTATTTAGAGGAGATTTCTTCTTCTTCCTCTTTATTTTATCGGGAACGAGGGTCATCGAGGGTCAGGGTCGCCAAACAGTAGAGGAAACCCTAAATAGAGAGTATCGTCGGTGTGAGATACATGTGGCCGTCGGTGTCGGACAATACATCCACGTCCCACAAGTGGCGCGGGCTTCGATGCCCACGTCACTTGTGGGATGTGGATGTAGTGTACGACACCGACGGCCACATGTATGTCACACCCACAATACTTGCTATTTAGGGTTTCCTCTATCGCTCGGTGACCCTCGACGACCCTCGTTCCCGATAAAAAGAAGAGGAAGAAGAAGAAAAAAAGAGGAGAAGAAAGAATAGAGGAGTTCTTACTCTATTCTTTCTTCTCTTTTTTTTCTTCTTCCTCTTCTTTTTTTATCCTTGAAGCGTTGTTGAGGCCACCCCAAACCCTAGAGAAGCAGCGTCGAGGCCACCCCAAACCCTAGAGAAGCAGCGTCAAGGCCACTAATTAATATTAGTTCTATGTTTTTGCCACTAATATATCCGTCTGTCATGTTTGAATAATAATTGCCATGTTGTCAATATTTGTAGAAACTATGGACACCGCCCGAGACGAAGTACAAGAAGAGTTGTTGGGGGACATAATCGCATGAGGAAGTGATGCCATCTGCTCGTTGTTTCTCAACGAGACCGATGGTCTGGAAGCAGCTGATTATGATGGCTCCGGTGACCTAATGCCGGTGCAAGAAGGAGACCGTGAGGACGGCTCCGGTGACCCAATGCCGGTGCAAGAAGGAGACCGTGATGACGTCTCCGGTGACCGACTAAGTCCGGCCTGGTATATATATTAGTTAAGCTTCTGCTGACTAGCTAATTGATGCATTCATTGTTTTGGTATGTACACATATTAATTAAGTCTTTGTTCTTTTTTCTAGCCCTCCGGATCGAGCACAACTTCGGTAAAGAGACGAGGCCCGAAGAAAAAGTTGAGCTCGGATGAAAAGTTTGAGATCATAGCAATCGCGCCCGACGGCCAACCGATTGAACCCCTCCGGACAAAGAGCGCATTTGTTGCTCAGTGCGGGGTTTTGGTTAGGGACAAGATCCCGATCAGCATCCAGCAATGGTTTAAGCCGGCTACAGAAGACCCTGAGGTGTCTTATGTCAATGATATGCAGAAAAATGATCTTTGGACTGAGTTGAAGTCAAATTTCACCCTACCGCCAGAGGATAATCCAGAGAAGCCAGTTAAAGAGCAATTAATCAAGTCTTTTGCTCTTAAGAGGATGGCAGAACTATTCAGGAGGTGGAAGAAAGAGCTGAATAAGTTTGTCAAAAATAATGAGACACCGGAATTCAAGGGCAGATATGAGAAGATCAGAGATCACTGGCCCGCATTTATGGCCCACAAGACATCAGAAAAGAGTAAGAAGATGTCGGCGACAAACAAGCAAAATGTTGCGAAGAAGAAGCATCACCATCGCACGGGGTCAGGTGGCTACCTTGTAGCCCGGCCTAAGTGGGCCAAGACTGAGAATGATCTGGTTGATAAAGGGATCGAACCAGAGACAATTACCTGGCCAGACCGTTGCCGGACTTGGTTCTTCGGGGCTGGCGGAACCTTGGACCCTGTAACAGGGAAGTGCATTTGGACGAACGATCAAATGGACATACCAGTCAGGAAGCTTCAGCATTATATCGAAGCAGCGCAGCAAGGGACGCTCTTTCCAGACAGAGAGAACGACGAGCTCACAATGGCCCTCGGGAATCCTAAGCACCCTGGACGGACATGAGGCACGCCAGGCTCCATTCCGTGGAAGGTTGGGTTTCCGGACGCAGGCGGTTACAAATCCCATGAGAGGAGGAAAAAAGTGCAGCAGACCCAAATGCAAGCGCTGCAAGCAAGGGTACAAGCGATAGAGGAACGAGAAGCAAATCGCAGCAAACGTACTGCCGAAGCTTCCCCCGAAGCTACCCCGCCATCTCAGCGGAGAAGCAGCGTGGCTTCCACCGAGCTGCTTTAGCCGGAGCATGCCTTGACGGCTCCTGCCAGCTATCCCGTGGATGCTATCACAGAGTCTCAAAATTGCCACCTTATGACGTAATGGATGAATTTGAAGGTCAAGGCGGCTGTTGGCTCTGTTTATCCTACTGAACCCGGTGCAACTTTTCACTGCTGGCCGATTCCAGAAGGATATGCTAGGGTGATGGTGGATGAAATAACGGAGGGATTTGAGGACCTCCAGCTTGACCACCCTACCAGTGAAGGGGAGACTAGGCTGGGGTCTGCTCTGAAGACTCCATGCCTATGGCGGAAGGAGCTCATCAACCTTCCGAACTGGATGCCTCCGCCTCCTACTCCTCCTTCGGCAAGTCAGGGCACTCCGCCTCCTCCACTCCCTCCTCCTCCGGTGAGTCAGGGCACTCCGCCTCCTCCACCGCCTCCTCCTCCAGCGAGTGACGATCAGGGCACTCGACCGGCTCCTTCTCCAGCGCGTGGCGGCACTTCGCCTCCTTCTCCGCCTGCACCGACGCGCCCCAGCAGCCAGCCTCCTCCTTCTCCGCCTCGTCAGCAAGGGCGGAAGAGACCTGCCGCCGCTCCGACTGCTTCGGCGCGTCGTAGTCCTTCTCCTCCGCCTTGTAAGCAAGTAAATAAGACAACCGCTCCGTCTGCTCGGTCGGCGTCTAGCAGTACAGCCAGAGGCGGGAGGACATACAGATTCGGTCCTTCTCTGAAGACTCCAGAGAAGTTACCATACGAGAGGACCCCGGAGGAGAATGCCAAGATCGCACGAACCGAAGTGGATGACTGGTTTCAAGGGTTGAAAGCAAAGAGACATCCACTTCCGGAGGAGAAGGTAGATCCGGTGAAAGCGAAGCGCACTCTGGCTGCCCTGACAAAACCACCAAAGTCTCCGCCAAAAGGAAACTATGAGCGCATTATTGGAAAGGAATTTGCCGAAGCGGAGCGGTCGGGAAGTACTGTTAGTGATCAAAGGTTGGAAGAACGACGAGCTGGGAAACAAATTGCCCAGCTCGGCGAACAAGCGAAGCAATCGTGCCCCCCGCTCAAGGTGCCTAGCCACAACGTCGCTAATGATCCGAGGATGGTGCCCGGTTATAGCAATCTTGCAGATTACCTGCCCGACGATGTACATTATGAACCCATGGAGGTGCAGATACAAAGATACGAGTACGGGAAGCCTCTCGTCAAAGATGAAAGATCTCTATCAACGATGATGCGAAGATTGCATGATTGGTACTCGAAAATCTGCAGAGACTCTGGGGGTAGGAGTACTTTGTATGTGAAAGTTAAAAAGGAGCATGACCTCGTTGGAATTGAATTGTTGCCTGTTCCATTTGAGGAGTTCTATCAGTTTTTCAATCAATTGGCCCTCGATAAAACAACGGTCGCCTGCTACTGTCTGTAAGTAGTACTACTTCTGTCATTAAGTCTCTCTCTATATAGCTCAGCTCTTTCATTGCATGTATTTATAATCATCCTCGCTATATTATGCAGATTGAAGATCGCCAAATTGAAGAAAAGATAAGTCGGTGATATTGGGTTCATTAACACATATCTCATAGATGCAACTCAGGTTAAATTTCATGCCGCAGCTACCGAGGCCAACTTGCTACGATCGTTGGTAATAAATGAAAACAAAGATATAGTACTCTTTCCTTACAACTTCAAGTGAGTGTTACTGTCTTGTGCGTATTCAGTTTCCCTTATATATTAGTCAAGGTTATAGTAATGTAATTGATGAGTTATGCATGTGTGTGCAGTTTCCACTATATTCTCCTAGAGATTAAGCCTGAGCAGGGACTAGTAACCGTCTTAGACTCAAGACGAAAAGATCCCCAGGACTATGCAGACATGACTCAAATACTCGAGAAGTAAGTTAAATCGATCATTATCCACCATATCAGCAACTTTTTTCATTTCCTGATATATCAAGTAATTGTTTTCTTTGTCCGGAAGGGTTTGGAGAAAATTCACCAGAAAAGCTCCGGGACTGCCGAAGGAGCTGCAATTTAGACACCCGAAAGTAAGTACTATAGTAGCATGTTCCGCACATCTACTAGTCATTCAAGCGCTAGTTTCATCAATACCATTTGGCATTCTTGCTTATCAGTTTGATTGACCTCTATTTCTTGTAAAGTGGTTGTGGCAGGAACAAGGGAATGATTTCTGTGGATACTACGTTTGCGAGTCCATCCGCCACACGACCTGTGAGCGGGGCTACACTGACGAACAATATGAAGTACGTAAATAACAACATTCACAATTTTATTTTATTACCATCATTTGTGTTCAGTTTCATTCATTCATATATATATGTATTGACCCCCTTCTTTAAATTAGATGTTTTGGAAGCAGGATGAACTCCTAGCACCAGCTCGCATGCGAGCAATTCAAGAGGAATTGGCGGCATTCTTTCTTGACCACGTGATCCCTGAAGACAGAGAATACTATGTGGACCCTGAGTCCGTATGATTATATTTGTAAGAGATAATTATTGTATATATGTAGCCGGTAGTGTCGGATAGATATACGAGAACTTGTTGTTCGACCAATCTCTCGAAGAAGGAGAGGTGGTCGATATGACTTCTCTCTGTATGCATATATGTTCATGACGATCTTCTGTTTCCTTCGTTTGCTTACTAGCTAGCTAGCGTGTCTAGTCCTCTCTATACATATGTATAGTACGTAGCGTCGACCAAGCACGGACATAAGAGAGGACACTTCTCTCTATTAATTATAGCTAGCTAACACAATATATGAAACACCTAACTTAACCCCCTAAAACCCCCACCCCCCCCCTTCAAAAAAACAAAAACCCCAACCACAGAAATGCTGACGCGTGGATGCCTATTGGTCCCAGTTGGTGCCACTAACCGGGACCAAAGGGTCTCCTACCTGGGCTCCGTGCACAGGCCACGTGGAGGCCCATCTGTCCTGGTTCTGGATTGAACCGGGACTAAAGGGACAGGGCATTAGTACCGACCCTTTAGTCCCGGTTCCAGAACCGGGACAAAAGGCCCTTACAAACCGGGACAACAGGCCCTTTTTCTACCAGTGGTAGTGATCTAGGGCTTTAGCTAGTGGTTGTGTCCTATAGTCAGCGTGTGCTCTGATACCATCTTGTAGTGACCAGACCACAAACAGTCTGATCTCTGTGCATCAGTGTCATCCCTGGATCGGTAATGCTGACATGCACAGTACTTGAGGATTTATAACAGAGTAGCAATCACACACTTATTACATCGAATGTCTCAAAAGAGAACTTATTACAATAAATATGGCTTAAGGCCATCTAATACGATAACAGCGGAAGGCTTGGAAGATAAAGTGAGTCCATCAACTCCAACGACATCACTGAGTGAAAGACCACGACCTAAGGCTCCTTACTCGTCATCTGAAAAGTCTGCAACATGATACGTTGCAGCCCAAAATGGGTAAGCACATGGAATATTCTGGCAATTGTAACACAAGAGAGTAATGAACAACGTAAAGCTATCACTACATGCATATATGGTTGGTGGAGGCTGTATGGTTAATAGGTTTTGCGAAAAGCCAATTTTTCCCTACTGCAAAGGAATATGTTTTATTTAGCTACAAAGTTTGTTGAAAACATTGAGAAGGTAAACCCCCTCTCAATCCCAATTAAAAGTAATTAATAACCCAATCAAATTATATTTAAGAGTGATGAGATCCACATGATAATCCAAGAACTAGATACTCAAGATGTCCATAACCGGGGACATGGCTAACCATGATTAGTTTGTACACTCTGCATAGGTTTGTGCACTTTTCCCCACAAGACTCGATCTCCTCCATTGGATTTCTCGCACTACAAGGTGTTTGAGAAATGGATGTCCGAGACACAGTCTTTCAGAAGCATTAGCACCTTAAGATGGGTAGACCGGTACACCTACATCCCCTACATCTTCTAGTCTACCACTATAAGAGTTCACATGACTTAATCAACTATGCCAGAGCCCATAATGGCATGTGGTTGCACAAATAAGTTTTCAGCATGAATAATCTTATGATCCCTTTGAACCTGGGTGGCGGTCCATAGGAAAATCACACAGTACCCCGGGATTTCCAAAAATACAGGCAATCACTGGGTTCCCCAGGTGCCTCACTCCACCCAGATGTGTATTAAAGTTGCCACCTTAAGTTGAACCATTAAGTAAACAATCTCACAATCTGTCATGGAATACACTCAAACCCAATCCACGTCTACGAGCATAGCATAGTAATATAAGCATAACGTAGAAGTAACTCCTAGGGTTTGATAACAAACAGGTGAATAGGTACTACCTCATCTACATCCCAACCCACAATTTTTCAGATCCTAACCATGCAAGTGTTTGAGGATTGATCTAATGCAATAAAACTGGGTAGTAAAGAGGTATGATCAAAGTGTTACTCGCCTTGCTGATGATCCGTGAAACCTAGAGACTCGATGTAGCACGCTTCGCACTCCGGGTACTCTATCGCAATCAAACAAGCATTCAATAAGCAATCATGCAAGGGCACGGGTAAAACTCAAATAAGAAGTCTAACCAGAAAGTTCAACTTAAGAACTCCGGCTTGCAAAAAAATCAAATCAAACGGAGCAACGAAACTGAAACTGCGAAAGAAACAAGCTTCATTTACTAATCTGGACTAAGGTCAAATTTTACAGTAACAAAAACTTGTTTAAGTTAATTAAACGGAAAGAGGGTTTGAGATGAAACTCTAGGCGCTTGAATCGCTTGATTCCGATGAACGAGCGAAAAGTTATACTAAAACAAAAATCGGATCAAAAATCGCGATCGAAAAATAATCGCGGAAAATCCGATAAAAAGAAAAATTGACGAACAGACTAACGAACGAACGTTCGTTGTCTGCAGCTAAAATCAAACGATCCTCTTTTCAAAATTCACGAAAAACGCGAATATGAAAATAATGAAATCTCCAACTCTCTCCGTAGGTCCTTGAGTTGCGTAGAATTTCTAGGATCACGCCAAAATGCAATAAAATATGATATGCAATGATGATCTAATGCATAACATTCCAAATTGAAAATTTGGGATGTTACATCACTATACTTATAGAGCATTGCAAGAGCTAATCTAGCAATGAGAGATGAAATGACAAAGTTGCTAACCTTTGTGTTCACTTGGATGGATGGGGTGCCTTCAAATCTTCACAATTTTTGGCAAAATTGGAGTGTGAGCTTGAGAGGAAGAGGAAGAAAACAGAGGAGAGGAAAGGGGAAGAACAGAGAGCTCGGGCTCGACGAAGGATTTATATAGGATGACCTTTAGTCCCGGTTGGTTATACGAACCGGGACTAAAGGTGTTGGTGGGGCCCAGCCTGCCACCAGCTCTTTAGTCCCGGTTCGTGACACGAATCGGTACTAAAGATTCGCCACGAACCGGGACTAATGAGCGCCGCCCGCCTAGCCGTTGGAACCGACACTAATGGTCACATTAGTGCCGGTTCAATTACAAACCGGGACTAATGAGCTGAACATTATGCCCTTTTTCTACCAGTGTAACCACTTACTAAATAAACTATTTCTATTAAACAATTACTAAAAACGGTAAAAAATCTACATTATACAAGAACATATCA
>NC_041384.1:535253484-535260556 GCF_002162155.2 Triticum dicoccoides
GGAGGGAGGAGGGGGTGGGAGGAGGTAGGAGGTAGGAGGAGGAGAGAGGAGGAGGGGGAGGAGGGCGGTGGGAGGAGGGCTGCCGGCGGAGGGCTTGGTCGAAGGAGGAGGGAGAAGGGAGGAGGGGCGGCCGGAGGAGGGCGCAGTGGGGGAAGGAAGGAGGAGGGCGGTGGGAGGAGGGCGCATACCGAGGAAGGAGGAGTGGGGACGGCGGCGGCAATGCGGCGACGGGGGAGGGCCGAATGTTGGCGGCGGCGAACGACAGGGTGTGTGGGATAGTGAGAGTTGGAGTGGTGGAGAGTGAGGGGCGACGGTGTGGAGAAGATAAACTACATAGCAGTAGCGCATGATCAGGAAAATCGCTACTGCTAAACTACCTAGCAGTAGCGCGTTTCAAGAGAACGCGCTACGGCAATGTAAATAGCCTGGCGGCAACGGTGGGGCAATTTTAGTAGTAGCACCTTTTGCCCCAGCTGGGCTACTGCAATTTAAATAGCAGTAGTGCCTTCTGTTTCCACGCGCTACTGCTAAGTAGCAGTAGCGCCCCATTTTATCCAGCGCTACGACTAAAATTCTGTATATAAGGTTAGTAGCCAGCTGCAACATAGTCTAAGAAACTTTGTGAGAGAAGAAGACGAGCCAAACAATGATAAAGTAGTAAATGTCTATAGCTAACTATTAATATTGACTGTAGATGATATGGTTATTAGATACAGCCTATCAGTTGGCTCTACTACTACTTAACCATGCTCTTAGTATTCTCTCAGGATGCAAACAAAAACCGACGGGGCAGTGTGGTTCGTGGACCTGGCTTCTCGCATTGATGTCCGGCAACATGCCAGTCCTCAGTGCAAGAGTTTGCCCCGGCGATCGCTGAGAGACAAGATGAAGACGGGGAATGCCTGTATTCAGAAACTTCATGGGACATATTTCTTTCGGGCAAGGAGAGATTAGCCTAGTTTAGCAAACCTAAAGCCGAGTATAGGAGGCAGGACGTGACCCGGCACGAGAGGACGGACCAGTGAAGCCAATTGTCTGGCCGGCCCAAATAATTGGCGCGTACGCATTGAGTGCATGCGAGCAAGAGTTGATGGATCTAGCACCTAGCTAGCTGCAGCCCGCGTGTTGCATTGCAGCCTAGCTACTCGTTGCGCAGGTGCGTAGTTAATGGGGGAGGAAATGCACTGTACCTCTGTGATGGCGCGGTCGGCCGCTTCACCACACCGCACCACTCCACACCTAGGTTTGGTACTACACACCTAGACCATACTCGTACAAGCCGGTTATCAATTACTCCATCTATAAACTGATATAAGAGCGTTTAGATCGCTAAAGTAGCTATCTAAATGTTTTTCTATTAGTTTACGGAGGGAGTAGTACTCTTATTGGACTGGTCAAATTTTGTGCTTGTGCTTTTCACCAGAAAAACGCTCGTTTTTCTAGCTAGGATCAGATGTTATTGCGGCACTATGACGCGTATAGGACAGGGGGCTACAGTGTACATAGAGAGTAGTACGTAGTTAACGAAGAAACAAAAAGATCTGGGTGCATGCATGAGCATGACACAGTCACAGTTGTGCACAACTTTGCCATGGAATAGACATAACAGAACAGTACACAATCAGCCAGCAGCGTATATGATGCGATGTGTGCGTGGGCCATCCCCACAGGGCACTGGAGCAGCGCATGCAGTCTTAATCGCCAAAGAGTGAGGGGTAGAGTTTAATGTCCCATGCAATTGAATTGAATTAAAACCGGCAAAACTGAAGCAGGGAGAGGGAGAGGGACGTGATCCCACCAGAGTTTCTGTCCTCCGCCCTGACCTGGCCTGCCCTGCGCTGCGCCTCTGCCCGCGCCAGCCGTCCCCTCTCGCCCTCGCCCTGCATCATCCTACCAATCTACACTTCCATAGACTTACTCTCTCTCTCTCTCGACACTTTACCCGCTGTCATAATAAAACAGGGAACATGGATAGAGGATAGATGCCCTCTACAGCCGGACGCCCCAACCCGCCTCAAATGTCGGAACGAAAATTCGACCAGGACAGGCGTCTCAAACAAGCCTCAAATGTCCTGAGTGATCGGCATCCGTTATATTGTGCCTAAATATGTGATGAATATGGGGCACCCGGGCGTGTCGTGACACATCCACCATATAAGACCCGGCCCACGCTAGCCCATCTGACCCCACATATATTTCTCCCCATCCATTCCCGGACCAAACTCTAACAACTTCACTCCACTCTCCTCCACTTCCCTCCGCCGGCCAAGCTCCCGTTCGGCGATCTCCGACCGCCTCTGGCTTGGCGGGCAGTGGATCCAAGTCCTTCACCTCCAGAGCCGTCGAACCCGAACTCATCCCACGCGGCCCCGAGGAGGAGATGGTCGCCCGGCTAACGCTCCGTCGTTCCCCGGGAGGAGCTCTGTGCTAATCAGCGCTCGTACTCCTTCCATCGGAAATCCATTGTGTCCGCCCAATTGGCGCATGGAACTGGCGCTAGGTGTGTCATCGCTGCCTCACCGGAGGCGGTGCATCCTTCTGGCGTCTGAACGCGGTGACAGACGCGCAACCCCTCCGTTGGCGCTTCGAGGCGATGGGCACACCATGGGCGTCGACCGACACAAACATGGTGCGGCGTGCCCGCCATGCGAGGCAGCGAGCGCGGGAGGCGGCAGCAGCCCTCACAGCGGTGGACTTCGGCAAGGCGGAGTCGCATTCTCCGGCACCCCGTATGGTGCATCAGTCCGGACGGCGCAACTGCGTCATGGTGGATGTCGCTGGGGCTCGTCCTAGAACAGATAAATCATCGATCTGACGTCCACCGACACCGTTCGGGTTCCGAGCTCCGACGAGAAAGAGTAGGGCATGGGAGACGACTGTGCCTTGAGTCCCGTGAACCAGCTCCTGTCCCATGCCCCACTCTACCTTGCCAGCAACCGGACTAATACTCTGTAGAACGAACCTGGCCGTCGGACATGGGCACGGCAGAACCGGACGAGCTCCGCTTAAAGATCGGTTTACGTTGCATGTAATAATATGGATTTAAGGTTTCAAATTTGAGATGTCCGGTTGTGAAATCAAATATTTGAGACGTGGTCGGTGTGTCCGTGGACGCGCCCGCGGGCTTTGAGGGGTCAGATTTGCCAAGCCTGGCTGTAAATGCTCTAAACTAAGCAAGACTGCATGCACCACATGTCCTTCTCAAGGTTTACATAATATATGTGGGTAAAAAATACTAGTAGAAGCATAATAATGATCCACCTTTTGGACGGAAGGTCACTCACTCCCTCGCTAGATCTTCTTTCGCCCCTCCCTCCCATCGGATCGATCCGAGTGTGAGCTTAGCTAGCACACAAAGAGCTAGATTGCCAAGATAAGATCTAGACTGCACTCACTGCCCTCTTTTGCTTGTCACTTTCACAAAAGGGAGGCAGCAGGCAGGCCGGCCGACTAGCTAGCGAGCGAGCAGCTATTAAGCTTGTGTGGTTCCGCCGTGGCCATTAAAATCTTTGGGTTCTCCCTCAGTGTCGAGCTGAGCTAGGCAGCACAAGAAAGAGATATGGCAATCCCATGCAGGAAGAAATAGTAGTATATACGTACTTCCTTGTGTGCTCATATTTCGTCCTGCGATTAACTATCTGGCCTGGCCGGCTACCCCTTTCTTCCCGGCCGGCTGGTTGTTGGTGGGGTGTGGGGAGTGGTGTAAGATTGAGGTAGCTCAAGCTGGAGGAGGACAAGAACCGGTTGTCCAAGGGCTTAGACCCTTGGAGCAACCCTACCGCCGCTGCCACCACCAGCACCCTGCACTACCTGCTCCAGGAGAAGGAGAGAGCGCAGGCGCAGGCGCAGCTCCAGATCTACCACCAGCAAAGGTTCGGCTACCTCCACCAGCACCGGAGGCAGCAGGCAGCAGGGGGAGGCGCCGATGGCGGCAGCAGCGGCGAATCCACGCCGGTGGCGGACGCCCTGGCGACGGCATTCGGGAGCGGGCGCATCGTGCGGTCCGCGGCGGGGCGCAAGGACAGGCACAGCAAGGTGTGCACCGCGCGTGGGCTGCGCGACCGCCGCGTCCGCCTCGCCGCGCACACCGCCATCCGCTTCTACGACGTGCAGGACCGCCTCGGCTACGACCGCCCCAGCAAGGCCGTCGACTGGCTCATCCGCAACGCCAAGGCCGCCATCGAGGAGCTCCCCGACCGACCCGAGGAGGCGCCGCCCACCGCGGAGCCCGAGGCTGCCGAGCAGATGTCCGAGCAGGTGACCTCCACGTCGTCCTACGGGTTCAGCAACCCCGGCGGTACTGCCATGACCAACTCCTTCCTTCAACATTCACTTGGCGCGGACCAAGTCTCCGACAGCGTCAAGTCCTTGTTCCCTTCCTCGTCCACGGCCACCGCCGGCGGCCACGACGAGTACCGGGGCTCCCCGCCGGACCTCCTGTCGCGCACCACCAGCAGCCAGCCCCAGGAGCTGTGCCTTACCCTCCAGTCCAACCAGCATAACATGTTTAGCCATGTATCTCCCAACCATCACGGTATCATCTCGGGTGCAGGCGTTCCAGGGTGGCCGGACCACGGCCAGAGAATGCCATCGTCGTGGCATGCCTCGGACAACGACGCGGGAGAGGGCCGTGGCGCCGGCGGCAATGGCGACAGCTACATGTTTGCAGGCATCCTGGCGCGGCAAGGGCTGGACCAAGGCCAGCTCTTCTCGTCCAATGGGGAAACCCTTCAGTCCAGTGCTGGCTGGGCCGCGTCTGCCCGCGCTTGGCTAGACCCTCTCGCCGGAATCCACCAGCCATCGGCAATGTCTGGGCAGATCGGATTCAGCCATCTGGTTGGCGGCGGCGGCGGCGGTTTTATGGGGTTCCTCGCGCCGGCTGCACAGCGGCTCCAGCTCCAGGGCGAGGAGGAGGAAGGAAGCGACGTGATGCGAAGAGACTGATGAACCGGCCGGCCGGCGCATGAGGTGTGAGATTTCTGTTAACCACTTCATTTGATCCGGTGCTCAGTTGTATGTCATTTTATGTAGGGTTTATGCCATCAGATTTGTCATTAGCTGTTACGACTTTTATATTCATTCATGCATGTACAACTATGGCTTAATTAATTAAGAGTACGTTCCCTTGGACCTTGACAGCTTTACTGTTGCATTAGTTGCTCCTGTTGCTGTTTTTCTCCCCTTTGATTTATTCTCGGCATGGACAAGACACGGCGATGATGAGATGAAATGATCTGATGATCTTGACGGTTTGCCCCCTTTGGATATTTTAATGTTTCTTATCTGGCTATACTCTAAGCTAAGGAATATTCAAAGACTTTTAGCAAATTTAAAGGTTGTCGTCCCCATAGCAAGCTACATCCCTGATGATTCCATAAAGGCCCCTAAATCTCTGCAGCCTCCAGTAACATCTAGGCAATGCAGAGGCCAGCAAAAGGGAGAGTTAAATAACTTAAAATATGGCTGAACTGAGAAAGTATTCGATCCACTACTGTAGCTGTTAGGAGGGGCATGTGTAATGGAAATGCTGTTTGCTGCTTCTGCTATGTCCATGCTGCTGATAATGATAGGGGGGCAGGCAGGAGGAAGGGCGGAGATCTGCTCTCGATGCCTCTATTATTGGAAGTGAGTGGCATCTTTACCTCTTCGCTTTCTCTTCTTTTCCTTCCACTGTTTGGGGGGTATCTTTTTGCTCACCGGACTGTGAATCTTCTGGAATTGCATGCTGTGTGTCGACGTTTACCGTACTTCTCACAGTTGCATGAAAGAGGCTGAGACAGTAACAAACCAACATCCGGCTAGTTTGGCAGTGGCTCGCCGGTGTTTCTTTCTCCTTGTCCTAGTTTCGAGCCTAGGCTAGGCACTTTGATTAACCGCACTTTGCGTGCATGTGAGGATCCATCTCTTCTGATTTCTCAATTTGTTTCCGAGTTCATGGAACAGTTGATAATTGTGTCCTTAATTTCCCTGCAAGAACAAATAAGACACACAATAATTAATCTATCATATCATACTCAAATAGGTGTTAGTTTGCTTAAGTCAAAATTCACTATTCCAGTCTCCGTGGAGATGATATATATGATAGTCAGTCTATTCATGAAAGTGAAACTTAGGCTCAGATTTTTTTTTAGTTTGTGGCTGTTAAACGGTAGAGCTAAGCTAGCGTGTACCATATAATCTGCGGTTAAAAGTAGACATAAAATTTTGGGGGGAAATAGGAGTATTATGGCAGACCACCTCGTGATTTTTTAGAGCAGAAACTGCCGCGGCTTGAGTCACACTTACATTTTACCTACAATTTTTGAATGATTTTGTACACATCTCCTCTCCCCTTCCCTAGTACTCCCTCCATCCCATAATATATATATATAACGTTTTTGCAAGCTAACATAGCTTGCAAAAACATCTTATATATGGGACAGAGGAAGTATTATATAATTATTTCACTATGTTGTTTTATATTTAAATTATAAAACCAAAATTGAGTCCATTATTTGCATGCATCTATTTGGAAACGATGAGCAGATGTCCTAAGAAAGAATGGTATAATAACCATGTAGGTCTACATGCGATGATCAAGCATGCATGTAGTTTTGAACACATAATATATGCAAATTTACTAAGACTGGCTAGGTTTTGGACTGGGCTTAGGAAAACCCAGCATGAAAACACTGAACCCATTCTAGCTTAACCCAAAAAATAGATGAATAGTGGACTTTAATTAATTGAATCATTTTGCAATACATTCTTTTTTTACCCATTTTCAAAGAAAAAACTAGTTTTTAGACATTTCAGGCTTGTGAAACAGGCTTCGGGCATAAAAGTTGAGGTTTTGTTAGTTTTTCAAAAGAATATACTACTCCCTTCATTTCAAAATATAGGTGTATTAGTTTTTCAAAAGGTCAAAATTTTCTATATATGTTTGACCAAGTTTATAGCAAAATACATCAATGTCTACAATATTAAATAAATAAAATATAGAAAATATAGGAGTATTTTGTGAAGAATCTTATGATAATGATTTGATATTGTACATACCGATATTTTTCGCTAACTTTTGTGTGTGTGTTGG
>NC_041384.1:535260798-535263104 GCF_002162155.2 Triticum dicoccoides
CAATGCCAAGGTCTTGCATACAAAACATATGCACGTCACCTGGAAGTGCCCTGAGCCACACCGCGGTGCGCTCCTCAAACCTACCAAAGTTTGCTAAGAACTGACTCACATGACACACGTCTAAAATTAGCAAACTTAAACTCTAACCTCTTGATCTCATGAACCAGCATATATTGCATAACGCAATTTATCTGTAGTCGTGGTCAAAGTTAAGAGAAGTTCGACTTACTGAAAAATTAGTACACCCTATATTTTGAAATGGAGGAAAGTAGTATAATTTTTCGGTGATATTTCTTTACAAGAAAAGGCCTCGACCCGGTTCCATTTTTATTAAAAATGAAACCAAGTATCTGGATACAGCAACAAACTCGCGTTCACAGACTGAATTGACTGTATCAGCACACAAACAGCTAGGGAAATAAAAAACCAGGTTCAGCTTGCTCACACAAGGCAAGTTACATAGCGCAAAACCATCCCAGGGGAGGGACCAGCCAGCAGAAAGCATAAGGAAACCAAGGTGGGAGGGGAGAACGCAGAACAGCTCCCGGAGCTATCTTCAGCGAGCTCCCCTCATGCACCAGCTTCAGCGATGATTCTTCTGCCAGCTTCGCCGGTCCAGCAATGGTAGCAGCCCACTTAGGAGAGGAGAAGCTCACCAGGTAGCCATCCTTCAGCCTGGATCTGGCCACATCAGAGAGGTGGTGGGCGCCTCTGATGTATGGTTGTGAAATCCAAATGCATAAAGATACTTTAATTGGCCGGTTTATGTGGCATCGCCCTCTGACAAATTATGGAGCTCTCAACCGAACTTGGAATAACATCTCATGCTCATGCGAGATACCATTTGAAGATCATAAATTCATAGAGAGAAATAAAATCCCTCTTTTCAAGCCGTTACGTTGTGGAACGGGAAAGCTGCTAGCTGCCCATAGTGTTTTTTACAGTGCTCCTGGCATGGCATGTCATCTGTACATCGTCTCTCTCACCTTGTCGTGCATTGGTAGCTTGCTCAGACGCCGAGCATGATAGGTAAAGTATGGCACACAATGATTGCAGGCTCTCTTTCCCATTTGAAGATGCTGAGGATAGGTCACTTTCTACTGCCATAGGAGCAGATCCCCAGTACGCTGCCAGCTACGGCCACGCTCTTTTCCATATAGTGCTCACAGACCGGTGTACTTTCTGGCTCTAGCTTGTAGACGAGTCCGGAAAATTATTAGTATAATACTCCTAGGAAGACACGCTGCTGTAAGACTGTAAAAAGACTGATAAAATTTAGTAAGTGCTCAGCAAGATGCATGCATACTGGCTGTGTTCGTTTGGCCCTTCTGTGTGTTTGGGCTTAAGATGATAATGTTAGATTATCGTCTTCGGTTTAATAACAGAGTGCTCCTCAACATGGTGTAGTCGTAAAGCCCTAGTAGTACACTTGCTAAAGCGTACATTAGCATCAAGCCGACATCTTGTTACGAGTACGTACAGCTCATGCTTGACACTTGAACAGCAGCGCCACGTATTCTCTCTTAATGTCCCTCTCCTTGGGTCCATATATATGAAGCTCGAGTAGCTTCCAAAAAGAATTATCAGTACTTGATAATAAAAAGTAACGGAATTCATAATGGCATACTCAGGACATGAGGTATTCGAGGGCGAACACTCTTAAGACATTGCGACGCTGGGTCAATGAAGCGTAGATAGTGAGGGGAGGTATCTTGCTCCGCCACATGTGACCCGTTCCTATGATAAGCTTGCAACTGACATCCCACCGGTATACTTCACAATTGTTAATTGCCGACTGAAAAGCAATTATTTTACTGTTCTGTTAATTCCAGACTGAAAAGCAATTGTTTTATTTCGGCGCTCCTAAGGAGAAGCGATGTATATCTCCGGCCCAAAGATCTTGTCTTAGCTTGATCTAGATACGGGTGTATCTAACACTAAGACATGTGTCTAGATACATTCGTATCTACGCAATTCTAAGACAAGCTTTTGGAGACGGAAGGAGTATCTTTTAATTTTGAAAAAGTGCTTTTAGGGATATGTGGTACTTAATATACGTCCCTCGGTCCTCTCGTAAAAAAAATATGGACACAAATGGGGTTTGACACACTAGTAGAAAACAGGACCACTGGTAGAAAAAGAGGCTTCCGTCCAGCCCCATTAGTCGCGAAACTGTAGGAACCGCGACTAATGAAGTCTTTAGTCGCGGTTCGGCAGACGAACCGCGACCAAAGGCTTGGGCCAGGGCGCTCGGTGGCCAGCTGGTGCACGTGAGGGGCTTTAGTCGCGGTTGGCCAGGCCAACCG
>NC_041384.1:535263958-535265936 GCF_002162155.2 Triticum dicoccoides
CCCGCCAGTACGTACGAAGCAAAGAAGGTTGTCTGCCCTCTAGGTTTAGAGGTTCTGAAGATACATGCATGCATCAATGACTGCATCCTCTACCGCGGTGAATACGAGAATTTGAATGAATGCCCGGTATGCACTGCATTGCGTTATAAGATCAGAGGCGATGACCCTGGTGACGATGTTGAGGGCGGGAAACCCAGGAAGAGGGTTCCCGCCAAGGTGATGTGGTATGCTCCTATAATACCACGGTTGAAACGTCTGTTCAGGAACAAAGAGCATGCCAAGTTGTTGCGATGGCACAAAGAGGACCGTAAGTCGGACGGGGAGTTGAGACACACCGCAGATGGAACGCAATGGAGAAAGATCGACAGAGAGTTCAAAGATTTTGCAGCTGACGCAAGGAACATAAGATTTGGTCTAAGTACAGATGGCATGAATCCTTTTGGCGAGCAGAGCTCCAGCCATAGCACCTGGCACGTGACTCTATGCATCTACAACCTTCCTCCTTGGTTGTGCATGAAGCGGAAGTTCATTATGATGCCAGTGCTCATCCAAGGTCCGAAGCAACCCGGCAACGACATCGATGTGTACCTAAGGCCATTAGTTGATGAACTTTTACAGCTGTGGGGCAGACCTGGTGTCCGTGTGTGGGATGAGCACAAAAAAGAGGAATTTAACCTACGAGCGTTGCTTTTCGTAACCATCAACGATTGGCCTGCTCTTAGTAACCTTTCGGGACTGTCAAATAAGGGATACAATGCATGCACGCACTGCTTACATGAGACTGAAAGTGTACATTTGCCAAATTGTAAGAAGAACGTGTACCTTGGGCATCGTCGATTTCTTCCGAAAATTCATCCAGTAAGAAAGAAAGGCAAGCATTACAACGGCAAGGCAGATCACCGGCCGAAGCCTGCGGAACGCACTGGTGCTGAGGTATTTGATATGGTCAAGGATTTGAAAGTCATCTTTGGAAAGGGTCCTGGCGGACAATCAGTTCCGGAGGGAGCTGACGGGCACGCAGCCATGTGGAAGAAGAAATCTATATTCTGGGAGCTAGAATATTGGAAAGTCCTAGAAGTCCGCTCTGCAATCGACGTGATGCACGTTACGAAGAATATTTGCGTGAACCTCCTAAGCTTCTTGGGCGTGTATGGGAAGACAAATGATACAAAGGAAGCACGGCAGGACCAGCAACGTTTGAAAGACCCTGATGACCGGCATCCAGAATGGTTTCAAGGTCGTGCCAGCTACGCTCTGACCAAAGAAGAGAAGGTCATCTTTTTTGAATGCCTGAGCAGTATGAAGGTCCCGTTTGGATTCTCGTCCAATATAAAGGGAATAATAAACATGGCGGAGAAAAAGTTCCAAAACCTGAAGTCTCACGACTGCCACGTGATTATGACACAATTGCTTCCGATTGCTTTGAGGGGGCTCCTGCCGGAAAATGTTCGAGTAGCCATTGTGAAGCTATGTGCATTCCTCAATGCAATCTCTCAGAAGGTAATCAATCCAGAAGATCTACCACGGTTACAGAACGATGTGATCCAATGTCTTGTCAGTTTCGAGTTGGTGTTCCCGCCATCCTTCTTCAATATTATGACGCACCTCCTGGTTCACCTAGTCGAAGAGATTTTCATTCTCGGTCCTGTATTTCTACACAATATGTTCCCCTTCGAGAGGTTCATGGGAGTATTAAAGAAATATGTTCGTAACCGTGCTAGGCCAGAAGGAAGCATCGCCAAGGGCTATGGAAATGAGGAGGTAATTGAGTTTTGTGTTGACTTTGTTCCTGACCTTAAGCCGATTGGTCTTCCTCGATCGCGGCACGAGGGGAGACTAAGTGGAAAAGGCACGATCGGAAGGAAATCAACGACATGTATGGACGGCCATTCTCTGACTGAAGCACACCACACTGTACTGACCAATTCCAGCTTGGTGGCTCCGTACTTTGAGAAACACAAGAATATTTTACGCTCGG
>NC_041384.1:535268801-535310560 GCF_002162155.2 Triticum dicoccoides
GGGGGGGGGGGTTCTTTTGTTTTGTCTTTACTTTTTATTTTAGTAATTTTGCTTTAGTGTTTTATCTTTATGCCCATTTATTTTTGTTTTACAAAATTCATACAAAAGCACCTAAATTAATGTGACTAGTTTTACCACTGCCACAAAAGGTTTCATGCCTAATTAAAAAAGTTTAAGATTTTATAAATTATAAAATGCATTTAATTTATTGTTTAAGGCACGGTTTTATTCACCAAAGCGCATTTAAATACTTTACAAATGTGGTTTTCAACGTGACAATTATCAAGGGATTATTTGCCACGCTTTGAACATTTTAGTTTTTATGTTTGAAATTTTTAATTTTTTAACTTGATTTTGAATTTTTAAATTCGAACGGGACTTGAATCATCATGAGATTAACCACAGTAATCGTGGTGATGTGGTACCATTAGCAGAGGTTAATGTATCTGGGCGTCACACTCAAGTTCTCTAGCAAATGACTCAAGTTCTCTAGCAAATGACTGCAGCTCATGGTCTGAAACCATAAGACTGCTCTCGCGCTCTACCGTGACACCCTCTCCCACCCCTTCCTCGCCCCCTCCTTTTTCCACCGCCCTTTCGCCACCGCCACCGCCACCGCCCCCCTTCTTCACTTAATTAATTTGTTTTTACTACATGTTTTCAGGACTGACATAATGGCGGACGATAGAGCTGACCCGATTATGGACAACTATGATCCGGACGGTGAAGCACATATGTTCGGCATCATAAACGGCGATATTCTATATGTGCCGACCGGACAAGAAGAAGATGATATCTCTTCTTGTCTGAACCTTGACGGTGAAGATGAAGGGCGCCGTCAGCAAGATGATGCCGAACAAACGTCGATAAACGACGATCTTCAAATGGAAGAAGCAACCACCTCCGGCGCCGAGGTATATATATATACATTGAGCCTCTGGTGATACAAACTAACTGATTTGAATAAATATGTGTGGACTAACGCGCGCGACTCTCTTTCTTATTTTAGCCCTCGGCCGGATCGTCGAAACAATCGAGTACGTCGTCAAAGCGTGGCGCAACCAAGACGATGAAACAAGGAGAAACATGCACCATCGAGGTTGTCGACAGTGCAACCGGCAGGCCGCTGGAGCCCCGCAAGAACGCCACCAAGTTTGTCAACCAATGTGGAGCCATTGTTAGAGACAACGTCTCGATCACCGTCCAGGAGTGGAATAAGCCAAAGAAGGCACGAATTGCTGGTTTCACTTTTGTCGATAAGAGAACAAAAAAAGATTGCTTCAAAAAGCTTATGGAACATTTCGTTCTACCTCCGGAATACAACAAATTTGATGAGGAGGGTAACAAGATTGAGGAAAACAAGGAGAGGAGGAGGCTAGTCAAACAGTTCGCTCTTCATAAGATGGCCGACGCATTCCGGAAATTCAAGCAAAATCTAGCCCATGACTTTGTCAAGCAGAACAAGACTCCGGATTTCAAAGGACAATATGAGAAACTGAAACATGATTGGCCAAAATTTGTGAAGCAAAAGAAATCGGAGCAGTTCATTCAAATATCAAAAAAATAAGGAAAATGCGGCTAAGAAGGAGTACAATCATATTATGGGGCCAGGAGGGTATCGCCTTTGGGAGCCTAGGTGGGAGAAGATGGAGAACGAGCTGAGGGCGCGAGGAATCCGTCCAGGTACGGAGGGATGGGACCCAAGGGCCAAAAGCTGGTGGTACGGGCATGGGGGAACGCTGAACCCGGAGACAGGGGACTGTGTTTACCGGGGCAAAATAATTAAACCCACCCAAGCCCTTATTGGCGCAATGAGGGATGCTCAAGAGGGGAAGATCAAGTTCAACAGAGAGAACGACGCGCTGACAAAAGCCCTCGGGAATCCTGAACACGGAGGACGTGTACGAGGCATGGGGCACATTCCGTGGAAAATAGGGTTCCCCCAGAACGATGACCCGTACGGTTACAGAAGCCGGAAGAGAAAGATGGATCGGGAAGCAGATGTTGTGGCGCGGTTGGCATCGGAAATGGATGTGATGAAGAAAACCGTGAGTGTACTAGTAGCCGAACGAGATGCAGCTCGGGCGCAGCATGAAGATCATCCAGCGAATCTCAGAAGCCAGCAGCGGAGAAGCAGTGTGGCTTCCACGGAGGCCCCACCGGCTGGTGCAGATGCACCGACGATCGAAATTACTGCACCGGAGCCTTTGGTGGTCGAAATTACTGTACCGGAGCCTCTGGTGGTCGAAATTACTGCACCGGAGCCTCCTCGCTACCCCGTGGACGATATAAAGGAGATGAAAGAATGTCATCTGTATTATCCTATCGAGAACATGTCCATGAAGGTAGCCATCGGCAGTGCTTTACCATGTTTACCTGGAGCACTCCACCACAACACCCCCATTCAAGATGGCTATGCTCGTGTCACGGTGGAGGACATAGTCCAAGGGTTTGAGGACCTGGAGATTGACATTGCTACACCTGAAGGGGAGAAAAGACTTGGAGATGTCAAGCGCCATTTCATTCTATGGCAAAATAAGTTTATCAAGTTTCCAGGCGAGGCGCCAAGGACAACAAGTCCACCCCCCTACGGTGGTGGCGGTTCACCTACACCTCCGTCACGTCAGCCGACGCCCCCCAGTCCACAACGTCCGGCGGGTGATCAGACGCCGCCCCCCAGTCCTCGTCCGGCGGGTGATCAGACGCCGCCCCCCAATCCACCTCCGGCAAAGAAGCAGAAGCAGTCCTGGATTATTAACCCGGACCCTTATGTACCTAAGACCACAAAGGTACCGGAGCCATCATTGAAGCCTCTCCCCACAAGGCCTTGGGAACGTAGTGCCGAGGAAACTGCCGCGGCCGCGGCTGCTGATCATGAGAAATGGAAGGCGGACTGCAAGAAGAAAAGAGAGCCCGAGCCCAAGCCAGTATTTTCTGATGAGCAAAAGAAGTGGCCTAAGTCATTTTTGAGCACACCGTCCCAAGCCGCGAAGAATCTGCCTGACGACTATGCACGTGAACTTCGTAGGCAGGCACTCATGTTGAAGGAGAAGAAAGAGCGGGCGGAGAACCAGGAGAACAAAGCCTTGGAGGAGGCCGAGAAAACGGAATTAGAAAGTAAAAAAAGCGGGAAACGAGTTGCCCAGCTCGGGGAACAAAGTAAACAATCGATTGCCCCGCTTATAGTGAAAGCCGCCGGTCCGGATGACCCCGATATCATAGCAGCTGCGGCAGCACATGGATTGACTGTAACGAGTGCCAGAGAACAAGCGGCCAACTTAGGTATTACTCTTCGTGAACTGTTAGGCCTTGATGAGGCGCCAGTGAAGGAGGGAGTAATTACATATGTGAAGAATGGGCCTCTCGTCGAGCCTGCGCAGGAACAGGATCTACCTCCACAAATGAAAGGTCTGCTGAAATGGTACAAGGGTTACATAAAAAATAAAAACGCCAAAGAATATATTTATGCGGAAGTTAGATATGAGCATCACTTCAAACATTACTATGTACAAATTCATCTGAGTGAATTGTTCCAGCTTTTCAATCTGCGCGAGCTCGACAAATCTATCATCAGTTGCTACGTTCTGTAAGTGATTTATTTCTACCCCATCTCGTTCATATTGCCTGCACTATATATATGTCCTAACTATATTGTTGTGTCCGCTATTATACATGCAGAATGAAGATTAAGGAATGCAGAGTAAGGAACATCCATGATGTTGGGTTCATTGACCCACACATCGTTAATGGATATGTGTTGGAGCATCACCCCGCCGACATGGAGGCAGACCTGTGGCAGTTTCTTACAAAGCAGGAACTCAAAAGTGATATTCTATTTCCTTACCATTTTGGGTGAGTGTTTCTGTCTTGAGCACATTCTCTTTTGTTTACTCCATGCATGGTATGTGGCCGGCTAATCGATGAGTTATGCATGAGGTACTGTGCATGTATCGTGTCTGCAGGTTCCACTGGATTCTGCTAGTAATTAAAGTTGACACCTCAGAATGTCTCGTCCACGACTCTCTGAATAAGGATCCAAAGCTTTGGGTCGACATGAGAAGAATGCTGCAGAAGTAATTATTTTCATTCATTTGCGCTCTATATCGATCGGCCTATTTCGTTCATTTCCTAATATCAAGTAACTAATAACTCTCTTGTTCATTTAATTTTCTTTGCCTCGTAGGGTTTGGAGACGGTTCGTAGATACAAAGGTCGGTGAATTCAAAAAAGAGCTAGAATTCAAAAGGGCAAAGGCTAAGAATGGTGAGGATATTCAGCCAGCGGGGACCAATCTATGTGCATACTATGTCTGTGAGATGATCCGGAGATACACCTCTGAGCGGGTTCCGAGTGATACCAATGCTCAGAGGAATAACCTCCGGATGATGCTTAGTCCAGAAGCTCGCTTCCGACCACTTCAAGAGGAACTAGCTGGATGGTTCAGGAGGGAAGTCCTCCATCCTAAAGGAGAACACCATTACGAGGACGTAGAACTTTATATGCATTAAATTATGTATGGAAACTTGTTCAAAATTGTATATGGTCATCCGATGATATTGAATATATATTGTATATTCCTATTGAATTCTTTTTGGTTCTAATTTCAAATTTGTTTGAAATTGTACATTCATATGCATGTATGTAGTACCGTAGAATATGTGAAACTCCTTCAAAATTAAAATAAACCACAAAAGAAATAAAACAATACAAATTAAACAGAAAACAGGTTTAAGGGGGGGGGGGCTAAAACCCTAAACCTGCGGCGGCCTTTAGTCGCGGTTGGCCAGAAGAACCGCGACTAAAGGTCCTCCGCCCCGACGGCCACCTGGCGCCCACGTGGACGGGCCTTTAGTCGCGGTTCTTAAGCAACCGCGACTAAAGGGTGGGGCCTTTAGTCGCGCCCGTTCGGTCGCGGTTGCGCAACCGCGACTAATGGCAGTTGCGAACCGCGACCAAAGGCCCTTTTTCCACCAGTGGACATTAGTCCCGGTTCGTAAGGGCCTTTAGTCCCGGCTGGGCAACCGGGACTAAGGAATCGAGACTAGAGGCCCCTTTTTTAGTCACGGTTGTGTTACGAACCGGGACTAAAGGGACTCCACGTGGCCGCTGTGGAGCGCTCAGGCAGGAGGATCTTTAGTACCGATTTGTAACACCAACCGGGACTAAAGGCCGCCACGCGTCAGGCGCTACCAAGCGCTGGGGTTCAGGGTTTTGGAGGGGTTTAGGGTTTTGGAGGGTTTAGAGGTTTTATTTTGTGTTTCCCTTTTCTTTTTATGTTTACCATTCAATTCTTTTTCATTTCGGGTTTTCATTTTTATTTTATGTTTTCCACTCAACTTGACGCTACTACATATAGCAATGAAGGAACCATTACACAACATCGTCACGAATGTAGAGAAGTGACATGTTTCTCCGTGCTTGGTCGAAGAACAAGTTTTCATATATATATTCGACGCTACTACATATAGTACACGTTCATGCATATATACAATATAATATCTCTTACGATCCCTAATATCTTATTACCAATTCCCGATGGTATTCTCCGGTTTTAGATATGACCTCTTCAAATAAGAATCCCGTTGATTCCTCTTGAATTGCTCATACGCGATCCTTTGGTAGGAGATCGTACCGCATCAGTTCGATCCAATTTAAAGAAGGAGGCCAATATATATGAATGAAACTCAACACAATTGATGGTAATAAAATAAAATTGTGAATATTGTTTAGGTACTCGAAGTTGTTCTAAAATTCCGCCCTTCTCACATGTCGTCTGGCAAATGAACTCACAAACGTAGTATTCACATAAAGTTTCCCGTCTTCCTGTCTCAAGCACTCTACGATAATAGAGTTCAATCAAAATAATAATCAAGCATGATAGTGGTATTGAAACTAGAATAAAAGAGATGCGCGGACCTAGCTAGTACTACTTATGTTGAGTTGTCGAAATTGCAGCTCGTCTTTCCATTCACCCCAAACCTTCTTGGTGAACCGTTTACAAACCCTACCCGGTAAAGAAAATGAATAAAGGAGTTATTAATTACTTGATATTAAGAAATGAACGGAAGTTGCCGATATAGTGCGATAATGATTGAAATTACTTCTGGAGCATTTCACTCAGGTCCACCCACACCTTAGGGTCTTTATGTTTCGAGTCCATGACAAGTACTACTCCTTCGTCAAGCTGAATGACTAGTAGAATAAAATGGAACCTGTGCACGCATAACTCATCAATTACACTTAACATGAAGTAAGTGAAACATAATGTGTACAACACAGTAACACTCACATGAAGTTGTAAGGAAATAGTATTTTCCCTTTTGGTTTGTTGTTTCCTTAACGCCCTTAGCAAGTTATTCTCTGTTTCCTCGTCGTTGTTTTTTACCGTATATTTATGTATGTTTTTTGGGTTAATGAACCCAATGTCATAGATTTGTCCTCTTTTGCATTCGAGAATCTTCATTCTGCATAATATAGTGAGGATAATTTTACATGCAATGAACAAGCTGAGCAAAAGACTTAATTACAGAAATAATACTTATAGACAATAACAACTGATGATAGATTTGTTGATGGCGTCTTGATTGTATAACTGAAATAATTCATCAAATTCAATGTTTATCTCTCATTTCCACCGAAGAAATGCTCGTCTCTAATTCCAACCATAAGTCAGTTGTTCCCTTCCTTTGAGGCTTGCATGTACCACTCATGCAATCTTCGCATTTGTGTTCGTAGAAGCCAGACCTCCTCAGGCCTGACGAGAGGCTTCCCGTGCTGATATTTGTATGCTAAATCAGCCGTGGGGAACTCTACCTGGCATAAGTATTGAGCAAGAGTGAAACCAAGATCATGGGCCGCTGCCTCCGGAACATAATCGATATCGGGGAACACGTTGAGCTGGGGACATGATTGGTTTTTCTGTTCTCCGAGCTAGGGAATTGTTTTCCCCCTTGCACTACTACTTCCTGACCACTGCACATGTTCTTTATGTGGCTTCATAATAGAGCGGTCATAGTTTGATGGCAGCGAAGGCGGTGGTCGCGTAAGGTTTTCCAGAAAGTGCTTCGCTTTTGTCGGATCTATTTTCTCCTTTAGCTCGGGCCGTTTCGGTGTAAGCTGGCATTTCACATCGGCATCCACGACCTTCTTGGTTTCCTCATCAATCAATTCGTACGGTAACTTGGTAGGAGCCTCCTTGACATTGTTCCTTGTACCTGCTGAGGATTTCTTCATAGTTGTTTTACTAGCCGCCAGAGCAGCGGTTCTCTTCCGCTTATCCACCGGGGGCTGAGGCAGCGGAGACGGCTGAGGCGGCGAAGGCGGCGGAGACGGCTGAGGCGGCGAAGATGGCTGAGGCGGCGGAGTCTATTGACGAGGCGAAGATGACTGAGACGACGGAGATAGAGTTGGATTGCTACTCTGAGGAGTCGATAGCCTTGGCGTCCAATGTGGAAGCACGATGTGTTCCTTTTTCCATAGAATGGTACTTTTTCTGGCACCTCCCAGTTCAGTCTCCCCTTCACCTGTAGGGAAGTCAAGCTCCAGTTGCTCAAATCCCTTGATAACTTCATCCACCCCTACAATGGCATATCCATCTGGAATCAGAGAGCAATGGTAAGTTCCATCACGTACGGGAGGTAAGGCAAAGCTGACCATCACCTTCACGGATATGTTCATACATTTCACATGTAGCTCACAATTTTCCCTCTGTGTGATATCATCCATGGGGTAGCGAGGAGCCATGATATCTTCTATGGGTCGAACGAGCTTCGTGAAAGCCATGCTACTTTTCCGTTGAGATGGTGGGCCGGCAGTATGGAATGCAGGATCTTCGTGCCGCTGAGATGGGCCGATAGCTTGCTGGATGGTAAGTGCCTCTATTTGCCTCTGCTGCCACGCTAATTTTTCTTCTATATGAAGCAGTCGGTTTACATGTTGTTTCTTTTTTTCTCTCCGGCTTCTATAAGTGTCACTGCAGTTGGGAAACCCAATCTTCCATGGAACCAAGCCTGATGTGCCTCGTGTTCGTCCACTGTGTTCTGCATTCTCGAGGGCGCGTGTCAGCTTGTCGTTCTCTCTGTCGGGAATGAACTTCCCGTCTTGCAAGTCCTTCATTGCATCTTTAAGGGCATTGAGGGGTGTTGCAAGTTTATATTTTGTAAAACTGCACTTCGCTGTTTCTGGGTTCAACTTTCCCCCATGCCTGTAGAACCAAGTCTTTGCCCATTTGGCCCACTCCAATGTCTCTGGATCGATCCCTTTATCAATCAGGTCGCTCTCAGTTTTCTCCCACTTAGGCCTGGCAACCTTGTAGCCATCTGAGCCCATAACATGGTGATATTCCTTCTTTGCAGCATTGTTATTTATTTCTGACCTTTTATTAGCTTCATCTGATGTCTTGTACTTCACAAATGCGCCCCAGTGATCTTTTATCTTCTCATATGCTCCGGTGAGTGTTGGAGTCTTGTTTTTCAGGATATAGTCTTGGTGTAATCTTTTCTTCCAGTTGCAGAATTGTGTGGCCATCTTCTTAAGAGTCCACGCCTTGACTTCTTGCTCTATAACTTTGTTATTTGGATCCACCTCCGCGGTAGGGTGAAATTTGTCATGAGTGTATTCCAAAGTATTTCTTTGGATCTATCGTCGACATAAGTAACTCCATCCGCCTTTGGCTTATTCCATTCTCGACTGGTGATCGGGGTGATGTCCCTAACAATAACTCCGCAGTGACTTACAAATGCTTTTGCGTTTCACGCGAGACCAATCGGTTTGCCATCTTCAGCGACTTCTGTGATCTTGAACCTTTCATTATCGCTCACCTTTTCTTCGGGCCTCATTTCTTTATAGAAGATTGGCTTGATCCGGAGGGCTAAAATAAGAAAGAAGCATTAATATATGTATATATAAATCAATTAATGCATCTAGTCAGCAGAGGCTTAGTTAATATACCTCGTCGGACTTTGTAATAATTAAGGTTCCAACACCGGAGCCATCATCTTCTCCCTCCATTCCCTCACCGGAGCCGTCATCTTCTCCCTCCATTCCATCACCGGAGTTATTCAAAAACTGTGAGGTGATATCATCTCCGTCGCGGATTGTTTCCCCCAACATGTCTTCTTGTTCTTCGTCTCTGCCGTGTTCCATAGTTTCTGCAAACACTTGCAAGTTATTTCACTAATACATCTCGAATAATCCAGTTAATGCAACAATAATATCACATAATATCACTAATACATCTTGCCCAATCAAACTGGACATCGACTCGCGGTTCCTGAGCCACGGGCGGTGAACACCCAAAGATCGTCGGGGACTCCTCACCGGCGATCGTCGGGGACTCCTCCCGTGATCATATTCGTCATCACCATTGGTTCATCTATTCATCATCACCACCGGTTCATCTCATCGAACCATAAAAAAACATCTCAAATTATCTACACTATCTAACTATCATCTAAACTATCTAACTATCTAACTATTATCTATCTATCAATCATCTAACTATCTAACTATCATCTATGCATCTAACTATCAAATTAAGCAATATATTCTTTGTAAATTCATGAACAAAAAAATCAAGGCCGCTCACCATGGGCTCGATGGATATGGCTGTCGGCTGGGGCAGATGGGCAGCATCGGACACAGGAGCAGCCGGCGGGCGGCTTCGGGCAGAGGAAGGCGGCGCGGTCGGCGTCGGGCAGAGGGGGCGGCCTGCGTCGGGCGGAGTTTGGCAGCGTGGCCGGCGTCAGGTAGAGGGGGAGGGCCGCCATGATCAGGGCCACGCCGGAGAGGCGCACGTTGGGGAGTTGGAGGTGGCGCGGGGGTGGATGCGGGCCAAGTGGCATAGGCGCGGCGGCGGTGCGGCGACGAGCAAGGAGCAGGGATGGCTAGCTGCAGCGGCGAGGTGAGATCGGGCGGTGGTTTGATCTGTATGTCCCGGGCGGTGGCCAACACCGGGACACCAAGGCACGGGAGTTATATACCCGTGACCTTTAGTCCCGGTTTCAGCCACGAGCGGCACCTTTAGTCCCGGTTTCGGCCACGAGCAGGGACTAAAGGTTCACCTTTAGTCCCGGTACCAGCCATCAACCAGGACTAAAGGACCACCTTTTCGGCGGCCCAAATTTCGCGTGGGAGAAGGAACCTTTAGTCTCGGCTTGTTGTTGCAACTGGAACTAAAGGACCTTTAGTCCCGATGCGTGGCTGGAGCCGGGACTAAAGGTTTCTTCATATTTAGAGCTTGATAATAGATTTCAGAGTGATTCTTTTTGCGTAGAAAACTCTTAAAATATTTAGATTTTTTGAGTGAATCTTTTTTCTTTAGGTCACAAAAATTATAAACTTTCTGTTAGTGCTAGTAGTTTTCAAATTTGAATTCTTTGAAATTTGTTTGAATCACTTGTTTGTGAATAACTTTAGTTTCAAAATAGATTTTTGAGTGATTCTTTTTTCTGCTGTTTAATATTAGTATGTTTTGTCAGTATGTTCAATTTGGGAATTTTTAGGATATTTTAAATAGGTGTTTTAATCAAAAACAGATTTTGTTTAGCTCTTTTATTTTTATACCTTTTCCTTTGTTTTAATTATTTTAGTTTCTGCATTTTGAAGAAATTATTTGACAGATTCAATTTTACAAATTGAAATTAATTCTTGTAAAATGCATAACAAGTTGAAAATTAAACCAAATGAGTTGATTCAAATTTTTGTGGATTCATCTCGAAGATTTCTATCAACTAGTATCATTTTGACAGGAAGTTGCATAATTATGTCAAATTCTTTTTCTTAACATAACCTACACATTCATATTTTGTTTGGACATAATTGCATTGATTAACTCCTCAAAAATCATGTTTCAAATGCCAAAATGCCCTAGCTCTTACAAAGATTCCGACGTCAGAAGGGGGTAGCAAAGTGAATTATTTTGCTTGCTTGTGTTAGGGTAACCCCTAGGAACACCCAAAACACATGTATACCATAATGCTTACAAAGATTCCCTCCGGTTTATCCGAAGTGTGATTTTCCAACTATAAGTCCAGAAACTCACTAGAGTGAAAGTGATGACGATGAAGCCGGTCACATCCCAGAGTGGGATCTTGGGGTATAAAACTTATTCTTCGCGTATGTCCATTGCTTATGATTGCATCGTAGGCATGGAGAATCCTCATCATTTAACAGGATGCTTGGGACAGTCTTCACTGTGAAGGGAAGAATCTCATCAAACTTTTCATAATCTTCTGACATGTCTGTCTTGTCCTCCACTCCCATGATGTTTCTTTCCCCTGAAAGAACTATGTGGCGCTTTTGCTCATCATATGATGTATTCGCTTCCTTGTCTTTCCTTTTTCTCGTTTTGGTAGACATGTCCTTCACATAGAAAACATGCGCCACATCATTGGCTAGGACGAATGGTTCGTCTGTGTACCCAAGATTGTTGAGATCGACTGTTTTCATTTCGTACTGCGGATCCATCTTTACCCCGCCTCCTATCAGATTGACCCATTTGCACCAAAATAAAGGGACCTTAAAATCACGTCCATAGTCAAGTTCCCATATCTCCTCTATGTAACCATAATATGTGTCATTTTCCCTATTGTTGTTTGTTGCATCAAAGTGGACACCACTGTTTTGGTTGGTGCTCTTTTTATCTTGGGAGATCATATAAAATGTATTCCCATTTATCATGTACCCTTGGAAAGTCAATACAGTCGAAGATGGTGTCCTGGCCAACAAGTACAGCTCATCTCCAACAGTGGTGTTATTCACGAGATGTGTTTGCAACCAATCGCTGAAAGTCGCCAAGTGTGCACGTGTAATCCAGTCATCAGACTACCCTGGGTGTTGGGAGCGTACAATATTCTTATGTTCATTGATATACGGGCCACGAAGGTAGAACTTTGTAGAACTGCGTAGTGTGCATGAGTGAAAGAATGCCCATCCCTACATATTACTGAATCCTTTCCTAGCATGCCTTTCCACTCCGTCTCCCCTCATGCCTCGATGAGGAATACCAATCGGCTGAAGGTCAGGAATAAAGTCAACACAAAACTCAATAACCTCCTCTATTTCATGGCCCTTGGAGATGCTTCCTTCTGGCCTAGCACGGTTATGAACATATTTCTTTAAGACTCCCATGAACCTCTCAAAGGGGAACATATTGTGTAGAAATACATGACCTAGAATGGAAATCTCTTCGACTAGGTGAACTAGGACATGCGTCATAATATTGAAGAAGGATGGTGGCAACACCAACTTGAAACTGACAAGACATTGAACCAAATCATTCTGTAACCTTGGTAGGATTTCCGGATCGATTACCTTCTGGGAAATTGCATTGAGGAATGCACATAGCTTCACAATGGTTAATCGAACATTTTCTGGTAGAATCCCCCTAATAACCCACAAGTATAGGGGATCGCAACAGTTTTCGAGGGTAGAGTATTCAACCCCAATTTATTGATTCGACACAAGGGGAGCCAAAGAATATTATCAAGTATTAACAGTTGAGTTGTCAATTCAACCACACCTGAAAGACTTAATATCTGCAGCAAAGTATTTAGTAGCAAAGCAATATGATAGTAGTGCTAACGATAGCAAAAGTAACAGTAGCAGTTTTATAGCAAGCGTAACAGTGGCAACGGAAAAGTAACTAAGCAAAGATCAATATGTGAAAAGCTCATAGGCAATGGATCAGTGATGGATAATTATGTCGGATGCGATTCCTCATGCAACAGTTATAACATAGGGTGACACAGAACTAGCTCCAGTTCATCAATGTAATGTAGGCATGTATTCCGAATATAGTCATACGTGCTTATGGAAAAGAACTTGCATGACATCTTTTGTCCTACCCTCCCGTGGCAGCGGGGTCCTATTGGAAACTAAGGGATATTAAGGCTCCTTTTAATAGAGTACCGGACCAAGGCATTAAGACTTAGTGAATACATGAACTCCTCAAACTACGGTCATCACCGGTAAGTATCCCGATTATTGTCACTTCGAGGTTAACGGATCATAACACATAATAGGTGACTATTGACTTGCAAAATAGGATCAAGAACTCACATATATTCATGGAAGCATAATAGGTTCAGATCTGAAATCATGGCACTCGGGCCCTAGTGACAAGCATTAAGCATAGCAAAGTCATACCAACATCAATCTCAGAACATAATGGATACTAGGGATCAAACCCTAACAAAACTAACTCGATTACATGATAAATCTCATCCAACCCATAACCGTCTAGCAAGCCAATGATGGAATTACTCACGCACGGCGGTGAGCATCATGAAATTGGTGATGGAGGAAGGTTGATGATGACGATGGCGACAGATTCAACTCTCCGGAGCCCCGAACGGACTCCAGATCAGCCCTCCCGAGAGAGATTAGGGCTTGGCGGCGGCTCCATATCGTAAAACGCGATGAATCCTTCTCTCTGATTTTTTATCCCTGAACATGAATATATAGAGTTGGAGTTGAGGTTGGTGGAGCACCAGGGGGCCCACGAGGTAGGGGGGCACGCCCCCACCCTCGTGGACAGGGTGTGGGCCCCCTGGCCTTGATTCTTTTGCCAGTATTTTTATATATTCCAGAAATATTCTCCGTTGATTTTCAGGTCATTCCGAGAACTTTTATTTTTGCACAAAAATAACACCATGCCAATTATGCTGAAAACATCGTTAGTCCGGGTTAGTTCCATTCAAATCATGCAAGTTAGAGTCCAAAAGAAGGGCAAAAGTGTTTGGAAAAGTAGATACGATGGAGACGTATCAACTCCCCCAAGCTTAAACCTTTGCTTGTCCTCAAGCAATTCAGTTGATAAACTGAAAGTGATAAAGAAAAACTTTTACAAACTCTGTTTGGTCTTGTTGTTGTAAATATGTAAAGCCAACATTCAAGTTTTCAGCGAAGATTATGAACTAACCATATTCACAATAACATTTAGGTCTCATGTTTACTCATATCAATGGCATAATCAACTAGCGAGCAATAATAATAAATCTTGAATGACAACACTTCCTCAAAATAATCATAATATGATATAATAAGATGGTATCTCGCTAGCCCTTTCTGAGACCGCAAACCATAAATGCAGAGCACCTCTGAAGATCATGGGCTGACTGGAAATTGTAATTCATGGTAAAATAGATCCAATCACATTCATACTCAATGTAAACTAATAGTAATGCGTGCAAATGACAGTGGTGCTCTCCAACTGGTGCTTTTTAATAAGAGGATGATGACTCAACATAAAAGTAAATAGATAGGCCCTTCGCAGAGGGAAGCAGGGATTTGTAGAGGTGCCAGAGTTTGATTTTTGAAATAGAGATGAATAATATTTTGAGTGGTACACTTTCATTGTCAACATAACAACTGAGAGATCTCGATATCTTCCATGCTACACACATTATAGGCGGTTCCCAAACAGAATGGTAAATTTAGACTCCCCCTACCACCAACAAACATAAATCCATGGCTTGTCCGAAACAACAGGTGCCTCCAACTAACAACAATCCCGGGGAAGTTTTGTTTGCAATTATTTTGATTTGATTTGAGCATGGGACTGGGCATCCCGGTTACCAACCATTTTCTCGTGAGTGAGGAGTGGAGTCCACTCCTCTTGAGAATAAACCTCCTAGCATGGAAGATATAGACAACCCTAGTTGGTACATGAGCTATTCGAGCATACAAAATAAAATTACATTTGAAGGTTTAGAGTTTGGCACATAAAAATTTACTTGGAACGGCAGGTAGATACCGCATATAGGAAGGTATGGTGGACTCATATGGAATAACTTTGGGGTTTATGGAATTGGATGCACAAGCAGTATTCCCGCTTAGTACAAGTGAAGGCTAGAAAGAGACTGGGAAGCGACCAGCTAGAGAGCGACAACAGTCATGAACATGCATTAAAATTAATCAACACTGAATGCAAGCATGAGTAGGATATAATTCACCATGAACATAAATATCATGGAGGCTATGTTGAGTTTGTTTCAACTACATGCGTGAACATGTGCCAAGTCAAGCCACTCAAATCATTCAACGGAGGATACCACCCTATCATATCACATCACAACCATTTTAATAGCATGTTGACACGCAAGGTAAACCATTATAAACTCCTAGATACTTAAGCATGGCATGAGCAACTATAATATCTAATTGTCATTGCAAACATGTTCCATTCATAATACGCTGAATCAGGAACGATGAACTAATCATATTTACAAAAACAAGATAGGTCGAGTTCATACCAGCTTTCTCATCTCAATCAGTTCATCATATATCGTCATTATCGCCTTTCACTTGCATGACCGAATGGTGTGGATAATAATAATAGTGCATGTGCATTGGACTAAGCTGGAATCTGCAAGCATTCAATATACAGGAGAAGACAAGGTAATATGGGCTCCTGGTTAGATCAACAATAATGCATATGAGTGCCACTCAACATTTTCATGATGGTCTTCTCCTCTCGACCCCCAAAGAAAAGAAAAGAAACAAAACTATTTACACAGGAAAGCACCCAACAAGCAAAAGAAGAACAAGAAATATTTTTGGGTTTTATTTTTAATTATTACTACTACAGGCATGGAAAGTAAACTAGCTAAAAGCTACAACTAATTTTTTGGTTTTTCTTAAGGTTTTTTAGACACACAAGAAGAATGCTGGAAAGGAAAATAAACTAGCATGGATAGTACAATGAAAAAGTATGAGCACCGACAACTGGCATGAGTGTGTGAACATGAATGTAATGTCGGTGAGAAATATGTACTCCCCCAAGCTTAGGCTTTCGGCCTAAGTTGGTGTATGGCCATGGATCAAAATGGTCCTCTCCGGTGTACTGAGGAGGATCCTCGGGGTGCCACTGGTTAGCGATCTCCTCCGGATCCCACTGATAAACAGACTAACAGTGAGGATCAAGTGGTGGCTCCGGCTCAGGCTCTGGAGCTGATGTCAGGCTCCGGTATGCATGAACGGCCTCCGGCAAAACAAGGTACGTGCCTGAAAATATGTTGAACAAAGAGGGAGCAGGCAAGGTAATAGTCTCAAAGTAATTTTTATCAAATATCAGTCTATAGTTAAGCATCTTCTTCTTATTCTTAACAATAAAATCATGTGCTACCATACTCTTATAATCTAGAAAAATAGGAGGCAACAACTTTTCCTATTTCTCATAATGCCTAATAGGTATGATAAAGTGTGCAGCAAGGCGCGAAGCAAAGATGCCTCCAAAGATGGGACCCTTCGTACGGTTCAGATTTAACCGCTTAGCAACAATAGCGCCCAAACTAAAAGTGGTATCACGAAACAAAGCATGGCGCAAAATACAATATCAGGAGCACTAAGGTTTCCACTGTTCCCGTGACCAATTAAGCATCTACTAGCAAATATTGCAAAGTAACATAGAATAGGAAAATGTATGCTAGTAATTCTTGCATCGGAAACTTTCCTTGTTTCCCCTACAGCAATCATATCAATAAACCCTTCCACATCATTACGATGTGGTTCCTCTATGATGCCCTCAAAGGGAAACATAAAAACCGCATAAAAGTCATAAAGTGACATCTCCTTATACTCATCATACAAATAAAAATCCACAGAAGGTGGCGACCTCCTAGAATGGAAATGAAAATTTTGCACAAAAATATTAGTGAGTAGGAGATACTATTCGAGATGGTCGTGGAGGAAGTCAGTGAGGCCTGCATTCTCAGCCAAATAATAAAAGTCATCATGAATCCCGGCTGCTCTCAAGAATTCATCACAAGGCCATTCAGACGGCCGAACCTCCGCAGTGCGAGGGAGATTATATTTGGGCTTCTTATTCTCTTCACTTTGCTTATCCTTCGAGCTCTGGCTCGAAGAGCCCCTCAACAATCTCTTCATCATTTCCTCTGAAAAATTTCTGAAATTTTTAGTAACTCAAAATAAAAGTGAACCAAACTCAACAAGGTTCATAGCTACTACTCCCACTAGTGCCTAGTGGCCATATCATGCATTAAAACTACTTTTGACCACATAAATTTGACATGCAAGCTGAAGAAAAGGGTCACCTAAGCAGCAAAAATTTGTAATAAATAAAGCACTAGAACAAAAACTAATTGGACCAATGGAGGAGTCACATACCGAAGAACAATCCCCCAAAGTAGTTTTGTGAATGGAGCTTTGAGCAAGGAGATTGAAAATGGCAGCAAGATGAGCTAGAACTCGGGTTTGAGCTGGTGGGTGATTTTTTCTGGAGGAAGAAGAAGTGTGTGGGTGCTGGAATAAGTGGAGGGGGCCATGAGGGGCTCACGAGGGTGGGGGCACGCCCAGGGGGTAGGGTGCGCCCTGCACCCTCGTGGCCAGGTTGTTGCCCCTCTGGTGTGTTCTCAGTGCTAGATATTCTTAAATATTCTACAAAAAATCATATTTCATTTTCAGGGCATTTGGAGAACTTTTATTTTCCGGGTATTTTTTATTGCAAGGATAATTCAGAAAACAGACAGAAAATACTAATTTTGCTTTATTTAATCTGAATAACAAAAAGTAAAAGGAGGGTACAGAGAGTTGTGCTTTCTAACTTCATCCATCTCATGCTCACCAAAAGGAATCCACTAACAAGGTTGATAAAGTCTTGTTAACAAACTCATTCTGATTCGCATGAAACCAGAGAAATTTTGAATAACACTAGGTTACCTCAAGGGGGATATGCACGTCCCCAAGAATAAGACTATCATATTTCTTCTTGACAGTAGGAAGAGGAAATTCAAAACCTCCAATAGTAATTGTTGGATTTTTTCCAATAGAATTGATACTGTGGACTTGAGGTTGTTTCCTCGGTAAGTGTACCGTATGCTCATTACCATTAACATGAAAAGTGACATTGCCTTTGTTGCAATCAATAACAGCCCCTGCAGTATTCAAAAAGGGTCTTCCAAGAATAATGGACATACTATCATCCTCAGGAATATCAAGAATAATAAAGTCCGTTAAAATAGTAATGTTTGCAACCATAATAGGCACATCCTCACAAAAACCGACAGGTATAGCAGTTAATTTATTAGCCATTTGCAAAGATATTTCAGTAGGTGTCAACTTATTCAAATTAATTCTACGATATAAAGAGAGAGGCATAACACTAACACCGGCTCCAAGATCACATAAATAAGTTTTAACATAGTTTCTTTTAATGGAGCATGGTATAGTTGGTACTCCGGGACCTCCTAGTTTCTTTGGTATTCCACCTTTAAAAGTATAATTAGCAAGCATGGTGGAAATTTCAGCTTCCGGTATCTTTCTTTTATTAGTAACAATATCCTTCATGTACTTAGCATAAGGGTTCATTTTAAGCATATCAGTCAAACGCATACGCAAAAGATAGGTCTAGTCATTTCAGCAAAGCGCTCAAATCCTCATCATCCTTTTTCTTGGATGGTTTAGGAGGAAAAGGCATGGGTTTCTGAACCCATGGTTCTCTTTCTTTACCGTGCTTCCTAGCAACAAAGGCTCTCTTATCATAACGTTGATTCTTTGATTGTGGGTTATCAAGATCAACAACAGGTTCAATCTCTACATCATTGTTATTACTAGGTTGAGCATCAATATGAACATCATCATTAATATTATCACTAGGTTCATGTTCATTACCAGATTGTGTTTCAGCATCAGAAATAGAAATATCATTGGGATTCTCAGGTGTGTCAACAACAGGTTCACTAGAAGCATGCAACATCCTATCATTTTTCTTTTTCTTCTCCTTAGAAGAACTAGGTGCATCAATATTAGTTCTCTGAGAATCTTGCTCAATTCTCTTAGGGTGGCCCTTAGGATACAAAGGTTCCTGAGTCATTTTACCCCCTCTACTCACAACTCTAACAACATTATCATTTTTCTTATTATTTAATTCATTGAGCAAATCATTCTGAGCCTTAAGTACTTGTTCTACTTGAGTGGTAACCATAGAAGCATGTTTACTAATAAGTTTAAGTTCACCTTTAACTCTAGACATATAATCACTCAATTGTTAAATCATATAAGCATTATGTTTCAATTGTCTACCAACATAAGCATTGAAGTTTTCTTGTTTAACAATAAAATTATCAAACTCATCCAAGCATTGGCTAGCAGACTTATAACGAGGAATATCACCTTCATCAAATCTATAGAGAGAATTTACCTATACTACCTGTGTCGGGTTATCAAGACCATGTATTTCTTCAATAGGTGGTAAATTCTTAACATCTTCAGCTTTAATACTTTTTTTCTTTCATAGATTTATTTGCCTCTTACATATCTTCAGGACTGAGAAATAGAATACCCCTTTTTTGGAGTTGGCTTAGGAGTTGGTTCAGGAAGTGTCCAATCATTTTCATTACTCAACATATTATTCAATAGCAATTCAGCTTGATCAATAGTTCTTTCCCTGAAAATAGAACCAACGCAACTATCCATGTGGTCTCTAGAAGCATCAGTTAGTCCATTATAAAAGATATCAAGTATTTCATTTTTCTTGAGAGGATGATCAGGCAAAGCATTAAGTAATTGGAGAAGCATCCCCCAAGCTTATGGGAGACTCTCTTCTTCAATTTGCACAAAATTATATATTTCCCTTATAGCAGCTTGTTTCTTATGAGCGGGGAAATACTTAGCAGAGAAGTAATAAATCATATCCTGGGGACTACGCACACAACTAGGATCAAGAGAATTAAACCATGTTTTAGCATCACCCTTTAATGAGAACGGAAACAACTTAAGGATAAAGTAATAGCGAGTTTTCTCATCATTAGTGAATAGGGTGGCTATATCATTTAATTTAGTAAGATGTGCCACAACAGTTTCAGATTCATAGCCATAAAAAGCATCGGATTCAACCAAACTAATTAACTCAGGATTGATAGAGAAATCATAATCCGTATCAGAAATACAGATAGGTGAAGTAGCAAAAGCAGGGTCATATTTCATTTTAGCATTCAAAGATTTTTCTTTCAACTTAGCTAACAATTTCTTAAGATCATATCTATCATTACAAGCTAAGAAGTCTCTAGCAGTTTCTTCATCCATAACATAACCCTCAGGCACAACAGGCAATTCATATCTAGGGGAGAATCTTCATCATCAATTTCATCAATATTATCAGTTTCAATAATTTCATTCTCTCTAGCCCTAGCAAATTGTTCATCAAGAAATTCACCTAATGGCACAATATTATCAAGCATAGAAGTAGTTTCATCATAAGTATCATGCAAAGCATAAGTGGCATCATCAATAACATGCGACAAATCAGAATAAATAGCAGGTGTAGGTGTCACAAGTTTACTCAAAATAGAAGGTGAATCAAGTGCAGAGCTAGATGGCAGTTCCTTACATCCCCTTGAAGTTGAGGGAAAAATCTTGGTTCTTTCATCTTTCAAGTTCTTCATAGTGATCAAAAGATATAAATCCCAAGTAACTCAAAGAATAGAGCTATGCTCCCCGGCAACGGCGCCAGAAAATAATCTTGATAACCCACAAGTATAGGGGATCGCAACAGTTTTCGAGGGTAGAGTATTCAACCCAAATTTGTTGGTTCGACACAAGGGGAGCCAAAGAATATTGTCAAGTATTAACAATTGAGTTGTCAATTCAAGCACACCTGAAAGACTTAATATTTGCAGCAAAGTATTTAGTAGCAGAGTAATATGATAGTAGTGGTAATGATAGCAAAAGTAACAGTAGCAGTTTTATAGCAAGCATAACAGTGGCAACGGAAAAGTAACTAAGCAAAGACCAATATGTTAAAAGCTCGTAGGCAATAGATCAGTGATGGATAATTATGTCGGATGCAATTCCTCATGCAATAGTTATAACATAGGGCGACACAGAACTAGCTCCATTTCATCAATGTAATATAGGCATGTATTCCGAATATAGTCATACGCGCTTATGGAAAAGAACTTGCATGGCATTTTTTTGTCCTACCCTCCCGTGGCAGCAGGGTCCTATTGGAAACTAAGGGATATTAAGGCCTCCTTTTAATAGAGTACCGGACCAAAGCATTAACACTTAGTGAATACATGAACTCCTCAAACTATGGTAATCACTGATAAGTATCCCGATTATTGTCACTTCGAGGTTAACGGATCATAACACATAATAGGTGACTATTGACTTGCAAAATAGGATCAAGAACTCACATATATTCATGGAAACATAATAGGTTCAGATCTGAAATCATGGCACTCGGGCCCTAGTGACAAGCATTAAGCATAGAAAAGTCATAGCAACATCAATCTCAGAACATAATGGATACTAGGGATCAAACCCTAACAAAACTAAGTCGATTACATGATAAATCTCATCCAACCCATCACTGTCCAGCAAGCCTACGACGGAATTACTCACGCACGACGATGATCATCATGAAATTGGTGACAGAGGAAGGTTGATGATGACGATGGCGACGGATTCCCCTCTCCGGAGCCCCGAACGGACTCTAGATCAGCCCTCCCGAGAGAGATTAGGGCTTAGCGGCGGCTCCATATCATAAAATGCGATGAATCCTTCTCTCCGATTTTTGCTCCCCTTACATGAATATATAGAGTTGGAGTTGAGGTCGGTGGAGCACCAGGGGGCCCACGAGATAGGTGGGCGCACCCAGGGGGTAGGCATGCCCCCACCCTAGTGGACAGGGTGTGGGCCCCCTGGCCTTGATTCTTTTGCCAGTACTTTTTATATATTCCAATAATATTCTCTGTGATTTTCAGGTCAATCCAAAAACTTTTATTTCTGCACAAAAATAACACCATGGCAATTTTGCTGAAAACAACATTAGTCCGGGTTAGTTCCATTCAAATCATGAAGGGAGGAATTTCATGAAACTTTTCATAATCTTCAGACATGTCTGTCTTGCCCTCCACTCCCATGATGTCCCTTTTTCCTGAAAGAACTATGTGGCACTTTGGCTCATCATATGATGTATTTGCTTCCTTATATTTTCTTTTTCTCGGTTTGGTAGACATGTCCTTCACATAAATAACCTGTGCCACATCATTGTCTAGGATGAATGGTTCGTCAGTGTACCCAAGATTTTTCAGATCCACTGTTGTCATTCCGTACTGTGGGTCTACCTGTACCCCGCCTCCTGACAGATTGACCCATTTGCACTTAAACAAAGGGACCTTAAAATCATGTCCGTAGTCAAGTTCCCATATGTCCACTATGTAACCACAATATGTGTCCTTTCCCCTCTTGGTTGCTGCATCAAAGCAGACACTGCTGTTTTGGTTGGTGATCTTTTGATCTTGGGCGATCGTGTAAAATGTATTCCCATTTATCTCGTATCCTTTGTATGTCAATACAGTCAAAGATGGTCCCCTGCACAACAAGTACAGCTCATCACAAACAGTGTTGTCACCTATGAGACGTGTTTCCAACCAACTGCTGAAAGTCCTGATGTGTTCACATGTAATCCAGTCGTCACACTGCTCCGGGTGTTTGAAGCGCAGACTGTTCTTGTGTTCATCGACATACGGGGTCACCAAGGTAGAGTTCTGTAGAACTGTGTGGTGTGCTTGAGACCAAGAATATCCGTCCCTACATATTATTGAGTCCCCTCCCAGCGTGCCTTTTCCAGCCAGTCTCCCCTCATACCGCGATTTAGGGAGACCTATCTTCTTAAGGCCAGGAATGAAGTCAACACAAAACCCAATGACATCCTCTATTTGATGGCCCATGGAGATGCTTCCTTTTTGCCTAGCGCGGTTACGGACATATTTGTTTAGGACTCCCATGAACCTCTCAAAGGAGAACATGTTGTGTAGAAATACGGGCCCCAGAATGACAATCTCGTCGACTAGATGAACTAGGACGTGCGTCATGATATTGAAGAAGGATGGTGGGAAAACCAGCTCGAAACTGACAAGACATTGCGCCACATCACTCCTTAGCCTTGGTATGGTTTCTGGATCGATCAACTTCTGAGAGATTGCATTGAGGAATGCACATAGCTTCACAATGGCTAATCGGACATTTTCCGGTAGAAGCCCCCTCAATGCAACCGGAAGCAGTTGCGTCATAATCACGTGGCAGTCATGAGACTTTAGGTTCTGGAACTTTTTCTCTGGCATATTTATTATTCCCTTTATAATCGACGAGAAGCCAGTTGTGACCTTTACTGAGCAGTCATTCAAAGAAGATTTCTTTCTCTTCTTTCATAAGAGCATAGCTGGTAGGACCTTCATACTGCTTCGGAGGCATGCCGTCTTTTTCATGCAAACGTTGCAGGTCCTCCCGTGCCTCAGGTGTATATTTTGTCTTCCCATACACGCCCAAGAAGCCTAGTAGGTTCATGCAAAGGTTCTTCGTCACGTGCATCACGTCGATTGAAGAGAGGACCTCTAGGTATTTCCAGTAGGGTATGTCCCAAAATATAGATTTCTTCTTCCACATGGGTGCGTGTCCCTCAGCGTCATTCAGAACAGCTAGTCCGCCGGGACCCTTTCCAAAGATTACGTGTAAATCATTTACCATAGCAAGTACGTGATCACCGGTACGCATGGCGGGCTTCTTCCGGTGATCTGCCTCGCCTTTGAAATGCTTGCCTTTCTTTCAACATTGATGGTTGGTCGGAAGAAATCGACGATGGCCCAGGTACACATTCTTCCTGCATTTGTCCAGGTATATACTTTCAGTTTCTTCTAAACAGTGCGTGCATGCGTGGTATCCCTTGTTTGTCTGTCCTGAAAGGTAACTGAGAGCGGGCCAATCGTTGATGGTTACAAACAGCAACGTGTGTAGGTTAAATTCCTCTTGTTTGTGCTCATCCCACGTACGTACACCGTTTCCATTCCACAGCTGTAAAAGTTCTTCAACTAATGGCCTTAGGAACACATCAATGTTGTTGCCGGGTTGCTTAGGGCCTTGGATGAGAATTGGCATCATAATGAACTTCCGCTTCATGCACATCCAAGGAGGAAGGCTATACATACATAGAGTCATGGGCCAGGTGCTGTGATTGCTGCTCTGATCCCCGAAAGGATTAATGCCATCCGCGCTTAAACCAAACCATACGTTTCTTGGGTCACTTGCAAACTCAGGCCAGTACTTTCTCTCGATTTTTCTCCATTGTGACCCGTCAGCGGGTGCTCTCAACTTCCCGTCTTTCTTATGGTCCTCACTGTGCCATCGCATCAACTTGGCATGCTCTTCGTTTCTGAACAGATGTTTCAACCATGGTATTATAGGAGCATACCACATCACCTTCGCAGGAACCCTCTTCCTGGGGGGCTCGCCGTCAACATCACCAGGGTCATCTCATCTGATCTTATACCGCAATGCACCGCATACCGGACATGCGTTCAGATCCTTGTACGCACCGCGGTAGAGGATGCAGTCATTAGGGCATGCATGTATCTTCTGCACCTCCAATCCTAGAGGGCATACGACCTTCTTTGCTGCGTATTTACTGTCGGGCAATTCGTTATCCTTTGGATGCTTCTTCTTCAATATTTTCAGTAGCTTCTCAAATCCTTTGTCAGGCACATCATTCTCTGCCTTCCACTGCAGCAATTCCAGTATGGTACCGAGCTTTGTGTTGCCATCTTCGCAATTGGGGTACAACCCTTTTTTGTGATGCTCTAACATGTGATCGAACTTCAGCTTCTCCTTTTGACTTTCGCATTGCGTCCTCGCATCGACAATGACCCGGCGGAGATCATCATCATCGGGCACATCGTTTGGTTCCTCATGATCTTCAGCAGCTTCCCCCATTGCAGCATCATTGGGCACATCATCTGGTTCCTCTTGATCTTCAGCAGCTTCCCCCGTTGCAGCATCACCGTATTCAGGGGGCACATAGTTGTCATCGTCCTCTTCTTCTTCGCCGTCTTCCATCATAACCCCTATTTCTCCGTGCCTCGTCCAAACATTATAGTGTGGCATGAAACCATTGTAAAGCAGGTGGGTGTGAAGGATTTTCCGGTCAGAGTAAGACTTTGTATTCTCACATTTAGGGCATGGACAACACATAAAACCATTCTGCTTGTTTGCCTCAGCCACTTTGAGAAAATCATGCACACCCTTAATGTACTCGGAGGTGTGTCTGTCACCGTACATCCATTGCCGGTTCATCTGCGCACATTATATATAATTAAGTGTGTCAAAAACCATTACAGAACATCATGAATAGATAATTAAGTGACCAAATTAATAGAAGTTCTTCATCACATTAAAACCAATGTACATACATAGTTCTCATCTAACAACATATAGCTCTCCAGAGCATCTAATTAATCAAACCATACATTGAAACTATGTAAAACATTTCAATGCGAAAACAAATGCGATCATAATCGCAACCAAGGTAACAATTGATCCAACGACATAATGATACCAAGCCTCGGTATGAGTGGCATATTTTCTAATCTTTCTCGTCTTCAACCGCATTGCATTCATCTTGATCTTGTGATCATCGACGACATTCGCAACATGCAACTCCAATATCATCTTCTCCTCCTCAATTTTTTTCCTTCAAGTAATTGTTTTCTTCTTCAACTAAATTTAACCTCTCGACAATAGGGTCAATTGGAATTTCTGGTTCAACTACCTCCTACATAAATAAAATCTATGTCACGTTGGTCGGCATAATTGTCATAAACAATAAATGAACCAAATAGTTATAAAAAGATAATATATACCACATCCGAATCATAGCCATGACGAGGGCCGACGGGGGCGGATACCAAAACCATCGCACTATATAATAACAAGCAATAATAAAAGTAAGAAAACTAGACAAGTATCTATCTAAAGTAAGAATTTTTTCTTTCAGAAAGAAGATAAGAACAAGAGGCTCACCACGGTGGTGCCGGCGATGAGATCGGCGTGGGCGATCGACGGCGGTGAAGACGGGAATGGGACGTGATGGGCCGCTAAACCTAGACAAATCTCGAGGGAAATGGAGATTTGAGGTCGAGCTTCGAGAGGAGAAAGCTTAACTAGTGTAGCTCGGGCATTTCATCGAACACCTCATGTGCATAGGAGGTGAGCTAGAGCACCACAAAGCCGTCCCCTCGCCGGCCAGAGAAAAACAAAGCACTGGAGTGCTCTGCTCGCGGGCAAGGGGTATATATAGGCACCTCATTGGTCCCGGTTCATGGCATGAACCAGGACCAAAGGGAAGCCCGTGGTCCCGGTTCAAGCCACCAACCGGGACCAATGGTGGTGGGCCAGGAGCGAGGCCCATTGGTCCGGTTCGTCCCACCAACCGGGACCAAAGGGGCCAGACGAACCAGGACCAATGCCCCCACGAGGCCCGGCAGGCCCCTGGCCTCACGAACCGGGACCAATGCCCCCATGGGTCCCAGTTTTGGACTGAACCGGGACTAATGGGCTGACCCGGCCTGAACCAAAGCCCTCTTTTCTACTAGTGGATGATCATCATTATTAGAGCATTGTCCCAGTAAGGAAAGGATGATGGAGACTATGATTCCCCCACAAGTCGGGATGAGACTCCGGACGAAAAATAATAAAAAGAGAAAAAAAAGAAAAGAGGCCAAAAAAAGAAGGCCCAAATAAAAAATGAGAGAAAAAGAGAGAAGGGACAATGTTACTATCCTTTTTCCACACTTGTGCTTCAAAGTAGCACCATGATCTTCATGATAGAGAGTCTCCTATGTTGTCACCTTCATAAACTAGTGGGAATTTTACATTATAGAACTTGGCTTGTATATTCCAATGACGGGCTTCCTCAAATTTACCTAGGTCTTCGTGAGCAAGCAAGTTGGATGCACACCCACTTAGTTTCTTTTTGAGCTTTCATACACTTATAGCTCTAGTGCATCTGTTGCATGGCAATCCCTACTCACTCACATTGATATCTACTGATGGGCATCTCCATAGCCCGCTGATACACCTAGTTGATGTGAGACTATCTTCTCCTTTTTTATCTCCTCCACAACCACCATTCTATTCCACCCATAGTGCTATATCCATGGCTCACGCTCATATATTGCGTGAAGATTGAAAAAGTTTGAGAACATCAAAAGTATGAAACAATTGCTTGGCTTGTCATCGGGGTTGTGCATGTTTTAATATTTTGTGTGGTGAAGATAGAGCATAGCCAGACTATATGATTTTGTAGGGATAACTTTCTTTGGCCATGTTATTTTGAGAAGACATGATTGCTTAGTTAGTATGCTTGAAGTATTATTATTTCTATGTCAATATTAAACCTTTATATTGAATCTTTCGGATTTGATCATTCATGCCACAATAAAGAAAAATTACATTGAGAAATATGATAGGAAGCATTCCACATCAAAAATTCTGTTATTATCATTTTCCTACTCGAGGACGGGCAGGAATTAAGCTTGGGGATGCTTGATACGTCTGCAACGTATCTATAATTTTTTATTGCTCCATGCTATTATATTATCTATTTTGGATGTTAATGGGCTTATTTTTACACTTTTATATTATTTTTGGTACTAACCTATTAACCGGAGGCCGAGCCCAAATTGTTGTTTTTTGCCTATTTTAGAGTTTCGCTGAAAAGGAATATCGAATGGAGTCCAAACGTAATGAAACCTTCGGGAGCGTTATTTTTGGAACAAACGTGATCCAGGAGACTTGGAGTGGACGTCAAGAATCAATCGAGGAGGCCACGAGGCACGGGGGCGCGCCCATCCCCCCTAGGCACGCCCTCCACCCTCATGGGCCCCTTGTTGCTCCACCGACGTACTTCTTCCTCCTATATATCCGTATACCCCGCAAACAACCAGGAGCACCACGAAACCCTATTTCCACCGCCGCAACCTTCTATACCCAAGAGATCCCATCTTGGGGACTTTTCCGGAGCTCCGCCGGAGGGGGCATTGATCACGGAGGGCCTCTACATCAACTCCATGGCCCCTCCGATGATGTGTGAGTAGTTTACTTCAGACCTTCGGGTCCATAGCTAGTATCTAGATGGATTCTTCTCTCTCTTTGGATCTCAATACAAAGTTCTCCTCGATTCTCTTGGAGATCTATTCGATGTAATCTTATTTTTGTGGTGTGTTTGTCGAGATCCGATGAATTGTGGGTTTATGATCAAGTTTATCTATGAACAATATTTGAATCTTCTCTGAATTATTTTCTGTATGATTGGTTACCTTTGCAAGTCTCTTCGAATTATCAGTTTGGTTTGTCCTACTAGATTGATCTTTCTTGCAATGGGAGAAGTGCTTAGCTTTGGGTTCAATCTTACGGTGCTCGATCCCAGTGACAGAAAGGGAACCGACACGTATTGTATTGTTCCCATCGAGGATGAAAAGATGGGGTTTATATCATATTGCATGAATTTATCCCTCTACATCATGTCATCTTGCTTAAGGCATTACTCTGTTCTTATGAACTTAATACTCTAGATGCATGGTGGATAGCGGTCGATGTGTGGAGTAATAGTAGTAGATGCAGAATCGTTTCGGTCTACTTGTCTCGGACGTGATGCCTATATACATGATCATGCCTAGATATTCTCGTAATTATTCGCTTTTCTATCAATTGCTCGACAGTAATTTGTCCACCCACCGTAATACTTATGCTATCTTGAGAGAAGCCACTAGTGAAATCTATGGCCCCCGGGTCTATTTTCCATCATACAAGTTTCCAATCTATTTTATTTTGCAATCTTTACTTTCAATCTATATCATAAAAATACCAAAAATATTTATCTTATTATTATCATCTCTATCAGATCTCACTCTTGCAAGTGGCCGTGAAGGGATTAACAACCCCTTTATCGCGTTGGTTGCGAGGTTCTTATTTGTTTGTGTAGGTACGAGGTGACTCGCGCGTGGTCTCCTACTGGATTGATACCTTGGTTCTCAAAAACTAATGGAAATACTTACGCTGCTTTACTGCATCACCCTTTCCTCTTCAAGGGAAAACCAACGCAGTGCTCAAGAGGTAGCAGTTAGAGTCCAAAAAAAGGGCAAAAGTGTTTGGAAAAGTAGATACGATGGAGACGTATCACCCCCTCAATGCAACCAGAAGCAATTGCGTCATAATCATGTGGCAGTGATGAGAATTTATGTTTTGGAATTTTTTCTCTGTCATATTTATTATTCCCTTTATATTCGACGAGAAGCCAGACATGACCTTAATACTGCTCAAGCATTCAAAAAAGATTTCTTTCTCTTCTTTGATAAGAGTGTAGCTAGCAGGACCTTGATATTGCTTTGGATGCATACCGTATTTTTCGTTCATACATTTCTTGTCCTCCCGTGCCTCCAGTGTATCTTTTATCTTCCCATACACGCCCAAGAAGCCTAGCAAGTTCATGCAAAGATTCGTCGTCACATGCATCACATCGATTATAGAGCGGGCCTCTAGGACTTTCCAATAGGGTAGCCCCCAAAATATAGATTTCTTCTTCCACATGGGTGTGTGTCCATTAGCGTCATTCGGAACAAATTGTCCGCCAGGACCCTTTCCGAAGATTACTTTCAAATCCTTGACCATATCAAATATATCATCACCAGTACGGTGGACAGGCTTCTTCCGGTGATCTGCCCCACCTTTGAAATGCTTGCCTTTCTTTCTTAAGGTCTGTCTGATCAGAAGAAATCAACGATGTCCCGGTTACACATTCTTCTTACATTTATCCAAATATATACTTTCAGTCTCATCTAAACTATGCGTGCATGCATTGTATCCCTTGTTTGTCTGTCTTGAAAGGTTACTAAGAGCAGGCCAATCATTGATGGTTACAAATAGGAATGCTCATAGGTCAAATTCCTGTTGTTTGTGCTCATCCCACACACATACACCTTTTATGTCCCACAACTATAAAAGTTCTTTAACTAATGGCCTTAGGTACACATCAATGTCGTTTCCGGGTTTCTTAGAGCCTTGGATGAGCACAGGCATCATAATGAACTTCTGCTTCATGCGCAACCAAGGAGGAAGGTTATAGATATATAGAGTCACAAGCCAAGTGCTATGACTATTGCTTTGCTCCCAAAAAAGATTCATGCCATCTGTACTTATACCAAACCATAAGTTCCTTGCGTCATCTACAAACTCCGGCCATTTCCTCTCAACTTTTCTCCACTGTGACCCATCAGCTGGTACTCTCAACATCACGTCTTTGTTACGGTCTTCTTTGTGCCACCGCAACAACTTGGCATGCTCTTTGTTTCTGAACAGATGTTTCAACCGTGGTATTATAGGAGCATACCACGTTTCAACATCATCAGGGCATCTCGTCTAATATTATACTGCAATGCACCGGATACCGGTCATGCATTCAAATTCTTGTACTCCTCGCCGCCATAGAGGATGCAGTCATTAGGGCATGCATGTATCTTCTGCACCTCTAATCCTAGAGGGAAGAGAACCTTCTTTGCTTTGTACGTACTGTTAGGCAATTCATTATCCTTTGGAAGCTTCTTCTTTATTATTTTCAGTAACTTCTTAAATCCCTTGTCAGATAAACCATTATCTGTCTTCCATTGCAGCAATTCCAGTGTGGTACCAAGCTTTGTGTTGCCATCTTCGTAATTTGGGTACAACATTTTTTGTGATCCTCTAACATCCGCTCGAACTTCAACTTCTCCTTTTCACTTTCGCATTCTCTTTGTGCATCAACAATGGTCCGGTAAAGATCATCAGCGGGCACATCTGGTGCCTCTTGATCTTCACCTGCCCCCGTTGCAGTATCACCGTATTTAGAGAACATAGGATAGTTGTCATCATCCTCTTCTTATTCATTGTCTTCCATCATAACCCCTCTTTCTCCGTGCATGGTCCAACAATCATAGCTGGGCATGAAACCAAACTTAAGCATGTGGCCGTGAAGGATTTTCAAGGAAGAGCAATCCTTCTTATTCTGATAGAGAACACCTGGAAAACACATAAAACCATTCAGACTGTTTGCCTGAGCCACATTGATAAAATTATGCAAGTCCATAATGTACTCGGTAGTGCGTCGGTCACCGTACATCCATTGCCGGTTCATCTGCATTATATAATTAAGTATATCAAAAACCATTACAGAACGTCATGAATAGAGAAATGACCAAATTAATAAAAGTTCATCACATTAAAACCAAAGTACAATAGTGATCAAATGTTATTACTTCAAAAATAAATACATAAAGTTCGTACATAGTTCTCATAAAACAACATACAACTATCTAGAGCATCTAAAACAGACATTGGAACTAACATACAACTATGTAAATAACATTTGAATGCAACAACAAATGCGATCAAATTCACAACTAAAGTAATAATTGATACAACATCATAATGATACCAAGCCTCTTTATTAATCTTTCTAATCTTCAAGTGCATTGCATCCATCTAGATCTTGTGTAGATCGACAACATCGGCAACATGCAACTCCAATTTCATCTTCTTGATACGTCTCCAACGTATCTATAATTTTTGATTGTTCCATGCTATTATGTTATATTTTTTTGGATGTTTTATATGCATTAATTGCTATTTTATATGATTTTTGGGACTATCCTATTAACCTAGAGCCCAGTGCCAGTTTCTGTTTTTTCCTTGTTTTAGAGTTTCGCAGAAAAGGAATACCAAACGGAGTCCAAACGGAATAAAACTTTCGCGATGATTTTTCTTGGACCAGAAGACACCCAGGAGACTTGGAATGCAAATCAGAAGAGCTACGAGATGGCCACAAGGGTGGAGGGCACGCCCAAGGTGTATGGCGTGCCCCCGACCTTGTGGGCCCCTCAGTGACCTCTTGACCTAGATCTTCCCCCTATATATACTCTTATACCCTGAAAACTTCCAGGGGAGCCACGAAAGCACTTTTCCACCACTGCAACCTTCTGTACCCGTGAGATCCCATCTTGGGGCCTTTTTCGGCATCCTGCTGGAGGGGGATTCGATCACGAAGGACTTCTACATCAACACCATTGCCTCTCCGATGAAGTGTGAGTAGTTTACCTCAAACCTACGGGTCCATAGCTAGTAGCTAGATGGCTTCTTCTCTCTCTTTGATTCTCAATACTATGTTCTCCTCGATGTTCTTGGAGATCTATTCGATGTAATACTCTTTTGCGGTGTGTTTGCTGAGATTCAATGAATTGTGGATTTATGATTAGCTTATCTATGAATATTATTTGAATCTCCTCTAAATTGTTTTATGCTTGATTTGATATCTTTGCAAGTCTCTTCGAACTATCAATTTGGTTTTGCCAACTAGATTGGTTTATCTTGCAATGGGAGAAGTGCTTAGCTTTGGGCTCAATCTTGCGCTGCTTGATCCTAGTGACAGAAGGGGAACCGACACATATTGTATTTTTTCCATCGAGGATAAAAAGATGGGGTTTTCATCACATTGCTTGAGTTAATTCCTCTACATCATGTCATCTTGCTTAAGGCGTTACTCTGTTCTTTATGAACTTAATACTCTAGATGCATGCTGGATAGCAGTCGATGTGTGGAGTAATAGTAGTAGATGTAGAATCATTTCGGTCTACTTGACAAGGACGTGATGCCTATATTCATGATCATTGCCTTAGATATCGTCATAACTTTGTGCTTTTCTATCAATTGCTCGGCAGTAATTTGTTCACCCACCAGAATATTTTCTATCTTAAGAGAAGCCTCTAGTGAAACCTATGGCCCCCGGGTCTATTTTCCATCATATAAGTTTCCGATCTATGATTCTAGTTTCCTATTTACTTTCTTTTGCAATATTTTACTTTTTGTTCCATAAACCAAAAATGCCAAAAATATTACTTTACCATTTATCCATCTCTATCAGATCTCATGTTCACTACAGGAATCAGCTACTTTGCCGTCTGCCACGGCGGACGGCAAAGGCATGAACGGCAGATGACAAAGGTCTTTGCCGTCTGCCGTGGACGGCAAAAGGCTCCGGCAAAGTAAGGTCCGGCAAAGAGCTACTTTGCCGTCTGCTTTACGCGGCTGACGGCAAAGGGGCCTTTGCCATCAGCAGCAGACGACAAAGAAAGCAGACGACAAAAAATGCGATGTTAGTCCGTTAGGTGGCTAACGGCAGGCCTTTGCCATCCGTCGCTGACGGCAAACAATTTCCTGCCTTTGTCGTCCGCCGTATGATGTCAGCTAAACGTCACTACATGGCAGGCCTTTGCCGTCCGCCGCTGACGGCAAAATTGTTTACTCTTTGCCGTCTGCCACTGTAGGCAAACTGACCAAATGGGTCAGCTCCTAGGAAGCACAGTTGGCTGCCACGTGGCTTCTTTGCCGTCCGCGGCTGACGGCAAAGAGCTCGTTGTCGTCGGTGGCAGACGGCAAACATACATAAGCAAATATATATGACATGTATAGATATATTTCACAGGGCTATTTAATAGCAAACATATCACATATCCAGCACATAATTAAGTTTCATCCATTCATACATAAGCAAGTTCCATCCATACACATTGTTCCATCCATATACATATTACAATGCAAAGTTTCATCAAGATAGCAAGTTCCATCATAGCAAGCTAGATACAATGCAAAGTTTCATCAAAGAAAAAACAAGCACTCCATCATAGCAAGCTAGCTTCCATGAAGTGAATGAAATCTGCAAAATGGCAAATAAGAAAGTTAGAAATATATAGGTGACTAGAAGAAGAAGACTAGAACAAGAAGTATATGTCATTTATGAGCTAACTTAGGTGAATTGGGTCATATATGAGCTAACTAAGTTAAAATGGGTCGTTTATGAGCTAACTAAGGTGAAATGGATCATTTATGAGCTAACTTAGTTGAAATGGGTCGTTTATGAGCTAACTAAGGTGAAATGGATCGTTTTTGAGCTAACTAAGTTGAAATGGATCGTTTTTGAGCTAACTTAGGTGAAATGGATCATTTATGAGCTAACTTAGTTGAAATGGGTCGTTTATGAGCTAACTAAGGTGAAATGGATCGTTTTTGAGCTAACTAAGATGAAATGGATCGTTTTTGAGCTAACTTAGGTGAAATGGATCATTTATGAGCTAACTTAGTTGAAATGGGTCGTTTATGAGCTAACTTAGGTGAAATGGATTGTTTTTGAGCTAACTAAGGTGAAATGGATCGTTTTTGAGCTAACTTAGGTGAAATGGATTATTTAAGAGCTAATTTAGGTGAAATGGATTGTTTTTTAGCTAACTTAGGTGAAATGGATCGTTTATGAGCTAACTTAGTTGAAATGGATCGTTTATGAGCTAACTTAGTTGAAATGGATCGTTTATGAGCTAACTTAGTAAAAAGCATCATTTTAGAGCTAACCTAGGTGTGATGGGTCATTTTGGAGCTAACCTAGGTAAGATGGGTCGTTTTGGAGCTAACCTAGGTGAAATGGGTCATTTTAAAGCTAAGCTAGGTAAAATGGATCATTTAGGATCTAATCTAGGTAAAATGGGTCATTTTAGAGCTAACTTCGATAAACTGGATCATTTATAAGCTAACTAAGGTAAAATGGGTCATTTTAGAGCTAACTTAGGTAAAATGGATCATTTATGAGCTAACTAAGCTAATTATCCAATTTTTGACATAAGTAATCTAAGTACAAATCGTTTTAGAGCTAACTTAGGTAAAATGGATGCTTTTGGAGGTCAGTAAGCTTATTAAGTCATTTTGGAGGAAAAGAAGCTAACTCTAGGTCATTATGGTAAGCATATTGGAGGAAATAAAGCTAAGTCTAGGTCTTTATGCATTTTTTAAGCAAAACACTAGAGAAACTTACCGTGATCATGGAGGTGTAGGAGCGGGCTGGCTCGTGCCGGTAGCTAGAGAAGGATCGTGCGATACTTGTCTGGAGTTACGCTGCACCAATGATCATTACCAATGTCTCGTTACCATGATGACACTCAAATGTTAAGACTAGCAAGTAATGTCCATTCAAATTAAACTCACCATGGTCCCAAGAGCAATCACTGGCATCGGCGGAGCGGTCTGACCGGGCTTCTCACACACAGACTGCACATTTGGTTTTGACAAACACAGTCATACTAGTTAGTAATGAGACAAACACTACATGAATGTTTTGGCTAATATGTAGAAGAAACTTACCACAAGGAGGTCGTACATGGCCCTTGCCTGCATGTCATTCCATGCCCTCTCCTCCTCCAACATCTTTGTCGTCCTCTCCTCCAACTCCCGCTGCCTCTCCGCCGCCTCCGCCAGAAGTTTCTCCTTTCTATCTCTCTCACTCTGTATAGCAGCCTGCAACACCACTCACATCACCATTTGTAATCATTGATGGAAGCGCACACAATGTAATGGAGAAAGATAGCTGAGTACGTATAACTAACCTTGAAGGTGAGTTGGACTGGCTGTTCACGAGGCCTTATCTCAGGAGCGGAGCTCGACTGGCGCGCCTTGATCTCCGGGAGAGTGCTAGGACAACGGATAAGTCCATCTCCCATGGCTATGGAGCCATGGGACCTCCCGCCACCAGATATCATCAGCAGCTCTGTATCAATGGGACCCTGGCTCGGGTTAAAGTCCTCCCCTTTCCTCTCCTTCCCCTGATCTGTATATTGCACGAGCTTGTCGTGGGAGGAGATGTTGGTGAAGTTCTTTGGATCATCGAGGTCAGACACAGAGAATGCCTTGAATTTCTTGTAAGGGCCAGTGTGGGCCATGGCATACAGGTCGTACACCTCTAGCACCTTATCCGCCTTATTGTAGCGTGCCTGAAAGAGAGAAACAAAGTTAATTAGTAATTAAAGGGCTAAAGCTAGCATGATGAATGAATTGCATGAATCATCAAGCAAACCACATACCCAGTTCCGCCCAAACTGAAATAAGTTGGAGCTGCCTTGATGGTGTGGCACACCTTCCATTTGGGCACGTTTGTCCTTGGCCTCGTTGTGGAGGGCTAGCCATTCATTTGAGCACCACTCATTGAACAACACCTCCCAACAATCCATCCGATCCGCACACCATCTCGGAGGCGCCTAAGTTAGCAAATAGAAACTTGAGCGCTACGGCTATGAATTACTAAATGAAGGAAGTAAGTACACGGCCTTAAGAATTACCTTCATGTACTCCTCCTTACTCAAGAACTTCTCGTGGCACGCCGGCTTGGTCTTCTTGATACCACGCGAGGCGTAGTAGTCTCGAACAACCTGCACCTGAGCCTCGTGCCATAAGTTCTATAGTAGGCGCTTGCAGACATTATCGATAACATTTGCCGCTTCCTCCTCGTATCCCTCCTCACACCTGTAGAATGTCTGCAATCAAATGAGACAATATTGATTAGTACAATTAATAACTAGCTAGTTGAAGATTTTTTATTGTGTAAAGGAGAAATTATCCAGAACTTTCTGATCACCACGTCTGCCCTGGTCTTGCACAAGACACCGTCGATAATCTCACCCGGTGGGGCCGAGGCAGCCAAGTAGTGCTCCCAACTCAATCCAAGCTCTGGAAGCCGACCCTCACCAGGCAACGTGACAAACCCCGGGAAGTTTTGCCGACAAAGAACTCCAAGGACGGAGTTGGGCCAACGGACACTATGATGGTGGTCCCAACCCCTACAGCATGACTAGGCCAACACATTAGTTATTTGAAGAAACGTGAATGCAGAAGGTACAAAAATATTAAATGCACTTACCTGTCCCCATCAGGAAAAATCAACCACCTCTGCTCACGGGTCGCCGGCACGGACGGGAGCCGTGTACAACCACGCTGGTAGACGGTGCCCCCCTCCTCCTCAATATCAGTCGGCTCCCCGCCATCATCAGCATGGCCACTCGGCTCCTCAGGCTGATCCGTCCAGGTACACCATCCAGACATGTGCTCTTCCGGGGTCTTGTGGGCCGAAGGCCCGTCGACCCGAGGCTCATGGGCCAAAGACCTGTGGACCGGAGTCCGTGTAGCCTCCTCCTCGGACGAGTCCACCCTAGCAGTCACATGCTCGGGTGAAACAGCTGGGGGTGGCGGCGAGGAAGGCGCCGTAGCAGTCACCCTACCTCCTCTCCCGCGAGCATGTGCTCCACCTCCTCTCTTGTTCTTACCTCGTCCCCTGCTGGGCACCGCGGTCGACGAAGAAGGTCCCGGCGGTGTCGCCATACTGTCCAGCAACGCTCGACGGAGAGGTGCGTGTGGAATGGAAGACCTCACACCACGCGCCGACGAAGAAGGGGCCTCGGCGCGCTCCCGACCAGCACCCACCATCTTTCAACACCTGCCATGACAAAGAATAAACGAAATTAGTACAACATAAAAAATACCGACATGAATAATAATATGTATATCACTTAAGTGTATCATCATCAAGTACAACATAAAAAATTGAATACCTAACACTACTAATAATCTCGATCTATAAATGCATAATCATCATCATCATCATCATCACTATAATCAATGACGGGCTCATATGGTTCAGTGGCATCAACATGTCCAAGGCCACCTTAATGTAATCGGTCAAGCATTGACAGGTCATCCGCAGCAGTAACCTCTTCTTGTTCCGGCTCTTCTTGTTCCTCCTCTGGGGTGATGTCGGATTCACTGTCGCTGTCTACTTCAATGTTTTGGGGTGAAGTATAGTGGTTCTTGAAACGCTTTTTGGAAAGACGTGTCTCTTGGAAGAATTCTCCTTCATATGTGTCTGGTTTAATGTGAGGTTCATAATCCTCTTCCTTTGGGGGAGAAAGTCTAGCACGTGGCGGCACTTCATGAACGACATCCCAACCTTTCAGATTTGGATTAGTTTGGCAGGCCCACGGTAGATAGAATACTTGGGTCACCTGTTGAGCCGTAATATAGACATTAGGAACATCTAAATGGGTGCTTTGGTTGATTTCAACTAGCCCTATATGTTCATGAGTCCTTGTAGTCTCCTTTGGTTGAAACCAATAACATTTGAAGACTACGACATTCGGTGGGTTTTCACCATAGAATAGAAGTTCATAAATTTCTTCAACTCTCCCATAATACTCGGTACCTCCTTCGCCGATAGCAGATACACAACAATTTGTAGACTTTCGGTCGGCCATAGATAGCTCTTTGCCATAGGTACGAAAGCGATACCCATTGATGTCGTATTTGTCAAATGAACGGACCTTATAGTCAAAACCATTAGCGACTTGTCTCAATTCGGTGTCCATAGACTATGAATTAGCCTACAAGTTTAATATGAAAGGATTGTTGCATTACGCACAAATTAGTGAATGAAATGAAATTGTCTAATAGAAATTACTGTTTGTTTGAACCAAGAGATGAAACCGGGATAGCCGCTTCCTTGCTTTGCGAGAAGCTCACACTCTTCGACGGAATCCTTTTGGATCACCGCTCCATACGAGAATATGGCGACGTATCGACTATATGAAATATCCAGGAATAAGAGTAGTTCAAAGGAAATAGAAGTTGCAAAACAATGTACCGAGAACTTACTCGATGTACGGCCGCACTTCTATCAGGTTGTTCAAGATATACAATGAAATGGTCCGCCGTTCTTCATTATACAAAGATACTGGATTTGAAACACTAGCTGGTGCGAGATTCCCTTTGAATAGGCTGAGGTTGGATCCACCCTTTTTAGGGTCGTTAGCATTGTACCGAGGCTTCGGATTATGCAAATGATGATTTTTGGCTTCATAGTGTGCTGTCACGAAGTTTTCCGCCTCCTCAGTGATGAATGCCTCAGCCATCGATGCTTCAATTCTACGTTTATTTTTACATTTTTCTCGAAGTGTCTTCTGCATCCTCTCAGTTGGGTAGCACCAACAATTTTGCACGGCCCCCCCAATCTTGCCTCGGTCGGGAGATGCAAAATCAAATGCTGCATTGGATTAAAGAAGCCCGGTGGAAATATCTTCTCTAACTTGCAGATCAACTCCGGCGCCAACTCTTCCATTTATTCTAGCACGCCAGGCGATAGTTCTTTCGCACAAAGAACACGGAAGAAATAGATGAGTTCTGCCAGTACTAGCCATTCATCCTCAGGGATGAAGCCACACAACATCACCGACATTACCCGCTCAATCCATTTGTGCCAATCATGACTCTTGAGACCAAATATCTTCAATTTATCAAGACTCGTTCCCCTCTTTAGATTCGCTGCATAACCATCGGGGAACATCAACTGCATTTTCACCCACAAGATAATTTCCCTCATACCTGGCCTTCCAAGATTGAACCATGCCTTTGGCTTCCTCCAGTTCTACTTTCCTTTTGGTTCTTTCATGTTTTGTAACGGCCTATCACATAGCGCCTCCAGATCGACGCTAGCCTTAGTATTATCCTTTGACTTCCCATCTATGCCGAACAATGTACCAAAAAGTGCCTCCGCGATATTCTTCTCAGTGTGCATCACGTCGATGTTGTGTGGGCAAAGGAGGTCTTTGAAGTAAGGCAGATCCCATAAGCATGTTTTGTGAGTCCAGGCGTGCTTAGAATTATACCCCTTGAAGTACCCTAGACGCTTTGGATCTGGCTCGAGAGCGTTTAACTGATCCAGGGTCTGTTGGCCTATCAACGCAGGTGGTGCAGAGTTTTTGACAACTCTACCTCTGATGAAGTTCTTCTTGTCTTTCCTGAACTTATGGCGAGGATCCAGGAACTGTCTATGCATGTCGAAGCAAGAAAACTTGCGACCGGCCTGAAGCCAACGAAACTCAAGAGCTCCCTTGCATGTGGGGCACGTGAACCTTCCATGCACACACCAGCCAATGAATAGCGCATATGCCGACAAGTCATGCATCGAGTACATGTACCAGACACGCATTATCAAGTTCCATTTGCTATAGGCGTCGTATGTCTTGAACCCATTATCCCAGGCTTCTTGCAATTCGTCCTTAAGCGGCTGCATGTACACATTCATATTTTTTCCCGGATAGTTGGGCCTTGGAATTATCAACGTCAGGAAAATGTTCTTTTTTTGCATAATCTTTCCGGGGGGTGGAATGAGTGGAAAGACAAATACGGGCCAACAACTGTATTGGGCTGCCGTCATACCAAACACATTGAACCCATCCGTGCTGATGCCGACTCGAGGATGCCTCGGATCTGCCGCTTTGTCAGCATGTAATTCATCAAACTTTTTTCGTGCAACACCATCCGATGTGTGTACCATCATCAGATTCCCATCTGCATCTAGTTCGGTTCTTTTGCCTGTTTTGTGCCATGTCATCTGTCTGGCCGTCTCTTCGACCATGAAAAGACATTGAAGTCTTTGTACGATTGGCATATACCGAAGAACACTAACGGGGATTTTGGTCTGTGTCTTCTCACCCATAGCATTGTCTACCACAATATACCTGGAAGACTTGCAAATGGGACAATAGTTCAAGTCCGCATAGTCAAGCCTAAATAAGGCACATCCTTTCTCACAGGCATGTATCTTCTCATAGGGCATCTTCAGTGCACGGAGGATTTTGTCCGACTGGTATAGGTTTGCAGGCATTACATGGCCTTTGGGTAGAAAGCATCCAAATACTGTCATAATTGCATCGTAGCATTCTCTGCCCAAGTTGAAATGAGCCTTCAGAGCCATTACTTGTGAGATGGCATCCAACTGACAAAGCTCAGTGTGCTCGTGGAGCGGACGTTTTGAAGACTCCAACATTTCATTAAAGGCCTTTGCTGATTCCTCCATCTCCTAGTCTGAATCCCGAGCATCATCATAGTCTTGCACCATGTTTTCCATCCCGGTACCATGCTCGTCGGTGCGACGACGATCCACCTCAGTTCGGTCACGTTGGGCAGACTCACCATGAAATGTCCACACCGTATAATCGGGCGTAAAACCACTCTTCTGCAGGTGTTTGCCCATTTCAGCCTCTGTCCTCTTTTCCCAATTGCCGCACCGGAAACAGGGGCACCAGGTTTTCCTCTGGCCATTTGCAAATGCGGCTTGCACAAACCCCTTGGTTTTTGTGAACCATTCAGCGCTCCTTTTGTTCTGACCAGTGTGACCGGTATACATCCACGCACGATCACTCATCTTGACTTTCAAAGCTACTGGACACACAACAATTATATATATATAATTGAGCATGTATATATTCATCAGTTGATCTACTTTGTCAATTTTATTACGTCCATGCAACCTACACTCTAATAGGTAATGATAGGTCCTAATCCCACCCGGGTATGTGTAGATTGGGTTCATTTTCCCATGCTATGCTCCGGATCCGACGCAAAATTTCGGCAGCACCTCCCCGCTGTTCTCCTGATGCACGTCTCTACAATAAACAGAGAGGATGTGTACCCAAAGAACAACAGGGGAGGCACTGACGAAATTTATGCATCGGATCCGGAGTAGAGCATATGGGAAAATGAACCCAATCTACACATACTCGGGCTGTCCATGGATAGCGTTGGACAATTCGAAAGAATCAAGGTTATAGATATGCAAATGCATGCATACTTATAACTATGACGCTTTCGAACGGGAGACACATATTGGTTACGCATACTGATGATTCAAGACACATATATAGCTAGCTATCAAGTTTCATCGGCACGAACACCGGAACAGAGCAAATAATTAATGGGGGAGGAGGACATGTCATTTGTGCTCACCCACGAACGAAGGGGCAGAGCTCGTCAAACGCACGACGAGGTCATCGAACACCAAACCTTGCGGCGATGAAACAACTGCACATTTAAATCTACCCGATCAACACAATTATATATGATGTTTTTCATAACAAAATCGAAAAATATATGACCTAACTAATAATTCACAAATATATGACCCCGTTGGCCTCTAGAAGGACAAAGAACACCTTTTCGGGAGGTGTCGGGTGTCGGGGTGTCGTGTCGGTGTCGGGGTGCCGTGTCGGGGTCGGGGTGCTATTTCGGGGTTA
>NC_041384.1:535310914-535326374 GCF_002162155.2 Triticum dicoccoides
CGGGTGTCGGGCTGTCGTGTCGGGGTCGGGGTGTGGTGTGGGGGTCGGGGTGTCTGTAAGTGCATCTCGTGCCACCCCTAGTTGGTTTTGGAGTATTGACGACAAACCTAGTTGAGGGACTAATGTGTTTGTGAGAATTGCAGGATAACACAGGTAGAAGTCCCTCATTGATTCAGTTTTCCTACCAGAGATGACCCCTAAAAATGTAAGAAGACATTGAAGACAAAGGTGGTATATGAATACATTCACATTGAAGACTATGACAAGAGAAGACATCGCATGAAGACTATGGAGCGCGAAGACTTAGTTCTTTCGTCATTCTTTTTCTTCTTTCTTGAGTCATAGGAACCACCATACTATTAAGTGGGGTCCAAGAGAACCAGTCAGAATGACTGAAGTGATGCTTAACCAAAATCCTATGTCTTCGAGTGAAGACTATGAGAGCACATCTTGTCCAGAGTTGGATAAGTCAGCTTTGCTTGTAGCCCAAGTAAAGTTGCCGTGTGTGTTTGAAATCTGACCGTTGGAACACGTGTCAGTTCCTTAGTGACCCAGGGTCATTTCGGACAAATCAGGTCGGGTTGCCTAGTGGCTATAAATAGCCCACCCCCTACAAACATAAACGGTAGGCTGCTCAGAGTTAGAGTACGGCTTTTGTCGTTTGAGAGCAACCCACCTCGAAGCCTTTGAGAGAGAATTCCTTGCGAGGATAAAGCCCTAACCACCCAGAGCCAAAGAGTGTTAGGCATCACTGAAGTCTTCATGTCTGTGTGATCTGAAGAATTATTACACTTGAGGACTGTGAATCCTCCAGCCGGTTTAGTGTCGCGTTCTGAGCATCCAAGAGTCATTGTGGATGGCCGGTGAACGAAGTCTGTGAAGGTTTGGAAGTCTACCTTGAAGACTTACCAGAGTGATTGGGCGAGGTCTATGTGACCTTAGCTCAAGGGGAATATGGTGAGGACTGAGTGTCCTGAGCTGCGTGTTCAGGACTGGGTGTCCGGGACTGTGTGTCCTCAGGTTTAAATACCTAGCCGCCCTAACCAGACGTACAGTTGTCACAGCAACTGGAACTGGTCCAACAAATCATTGTCTTGAATGAGTCACTGGTTTCATCCTTCCCTTCCCTTTACTTACTGTTGATCCTTGTGAAGTCATTGCATGATTGCATTATCTTTTGTCTTCACTGAGTGACTGCTTGTTCTGATTGGCTTCACAATATCTTCCTACCGGATCTTTACTGCCTAGCTGCTATTAGTCATTGTGCTTTCACTTCATTGAATACTTGAGTATGGTTTGCCTAGTGTAGTCTACCTTCTTCTGCATGGTAATAGGTTTATTTCTATCGTTTTTCTTCGAAACTTCCATGTTTTGAAGACTTTCATAAAATCGCCTATTCACCCCCCCTCTAGTCGATCACTAGCACTTTCAATTGGTATCAGAGCAAGGTACTCCCTTGTTCTGTGTGATTCGGTTTAACCACCTGGAGTTTTAGCTATGTCGACTGCAGGGATAATTAAAGTCTCCGCTGCATGCCCCGTCTTCGATGGAACTGAATATCCCTACTGGAAGAATAAGATGTGCATGCATCTTGAAGCCATTGGTGTCGACCTATGGTATGTCGTCAAGAATGGCGTTCCCAAGGCTGGTGAAGGTGCCACCGCTGCTGATGTCAAGAAGTTCGTTCAACTGGACTCCACTGCCAAGAACATCATCTGTGGTCATCTGACCAAAGGACAGTATGGCCGCGTGAGTGCTTTGGAAACATCTAAGCTAGTCTAGGACTGGCTCTGCAAGGTCAATGAAGGCGTCTCAACCCAGAGAGATCAGAGAATCAGTGTCCTTCGCAACCTCTTCAACCGCTTCAAGAGAAATGACAATGAGAATGTCCAGCTCACGTTTGATCGACTGACTGACATCACAAATGAGCTTCAAGCTCTCGGCGCCACTGAGATCACCAAGCATGAAGTCGTCAAGACACTCCTGAGATCACTTGAGAGCTCGTTTGACACCCTAGCCCTGATGATTCAAGAACGTCCTGACTTCAAGACACTCGATCCGTCTGACATACTTGAGAGGCTCAACACACACGAGTTTCAGCTTTCTGAGAAAAGAGACATCTACGGTCCCAACTATGGGTGAACTCGTGCCTTGAAGGCAAAAGCTGTCTCCTCATCTGAAGAAGAATCTGACAGCAGTTCAGATGATCCTGAAGACATTGGAAAGGAGCTTGCTATGCTTGTGAAGAAGTTCCAAAAATTCACCAAGAAGAAAGGCTTCAGAAAGTCTTCACGATCAAGCTCAAGGAATGATGAAGCTTCTGCTCATGACTACAAGAAGAGAACATGCCACAAGTGCAAGAAACCTGGCCACTACATCTCTGAGTGTCCACAGTGGGACAATGAGAACAACAAGAAGAAGAAGAGCAAAGAGTATGACTCTGACGACAAGAAGAAGAAGAAATACTCAAAGTCTTCTTCCAAGTCTTCCTCAAAGTCTTCATCACACAAGAAGAGCTCATCTGGCAAGGCACGTGCGTTTATTGGCAAGGAAATGGATTCAGAGGAGGAGACCGCTTCTTGGGAGGTGGAGGTGGAGTCTGAGGAGGAGTCTGATTCTGGCGTTGTGAGTCTGGCTACAGCATACGTTGCCAAGTCCATCTTCAACACTGAAGACAATGACTCCATCACCGACACCGATGCAAATGACAAGGACTACTCCGCTCCTACCTACTGCTTCATGGCACGCGGTGCCAAGGTAAACACACGCACTACTCACTATCAAACATCTAGTGAAGATGACTCTGATTGTGGTTCCAAACCCAGCTACAAAACTCTTGCTAAAATTGCAACTGAACAACAGAAAGCTATGGAACATATTCAAAAACTGTTAGACAAAAGCGATGATCTGTTAGATACTGAAATGACTCGATCTCAGTCCTTAATTGAAGACATAAAAAATCTTCACGTTAAGTATGAGGAACTTGAAAGTCGTCATGAAACGCTCTCAACAACTCATGAAAAGCTTTCCTATGATTATCTTCAAAGGAAGCAAGATCTTGAGAAATTGAGAGCGGCTCATGAAGATCTTCAAAAGGAAAACGAGTCACTTCGCGCCGAACAAATCAGTTCCGCTTGGGAAGGATTTGAACCACCATGTCTTAAATACATCGAGCGTGACAACGCTACTTCTGTTGCTGAGTGTTCTACTGCTGCTACTCTTGCAATATCTTCAACTGTTGATGTGGTAACTAACCCCTCTGCTGAGGATACCACTGCTATTGCTGATGAGAATGCTAGGTTGAAGACATTGCTTGAAACAGGTATGTACAAAAGTCTCAAAGGGCATCAGACACTTTGTGATGTCCTCAAAAGGCAGATCCTGAACCGAAACCCAAAGAAAGAGGGTGTTGGGTTCGAAAGGAAAATGAATGCTGATGGCTCTTACTGGAAACCTAAGCAGTACCCCAAAACCACATGGGTTGCTGCAAAGGAACCTTCAGCGGATCCATCCACTCTATCTGGCTTCACTTGTGCTAATCCCATTGTTATTGATGAATCCTTTGATGCAAACTATAAAATGTTTAAGAATCAGAATGGTGATGTGTTTGCCAGGTATATTGGTACTAACTACAGGAATGGACCTCCTATGAAGAAGGTCTGGGTGCCGAAAAGGTGTTTGTAGAATCTTCCTGTGAATGTCATCATGACACCACAGGTGAAGAAGACAAACCACAGACCACAGGCTTCATACGGTCCAAAGGCTTCATATAGACAGAGGACTCACCTGAGTTGCACTAACGGATATGTTTTGTAGGGAAACCGTAGTCAGGCCTGTGAATATGAGCGCGTTTCATCAAACCGCCATGTTCATAAGACCAAGAACTATTCTACTTATTCTTATGAGTACTATTGTCCACCTGCAAGACTTTTTGCTAGGGCTCCAAAGCCAAAGTTCTCAGATGCTGCACTTAGACTCATTGCTTCGAAGCCACCCTTGAAGATGTGGGTGGCTAAGAAAGCTTAACTCTCTTTTGCAGGGAAAGGTCTCCAGCCGAAAACCAAAATCGTCTAACGCTATTGCTGGGGACCTTAAACATCTTGTAGGACGCAAGATCAAATGCCCAAATGGTCTTATTATGTACTTTGTTCCTGAATCGCTTGCTACTTGCCCTATCAGTCCTAATCTTGATCTAAGCTTTCATAATCCACTTGCTCGTCAAATGTTTATGCTTCACAATTCTCTTCGTGAAGCCTATCCCCCTAACTGCACTATAGGGTACGACACCAGCTGCTTCAGAATGGATTATTGATAGTGGGTGTACCAATCATATGATTGGCAAGCGAAGCCTTCTTATGGACTCAACACTACGTCCATCTGACAAAAGTCACATCACATTTGCTGACACTGGTAAAAGCAAGGTATTGGGTCTAGGTAGAGTTGCAATATCAAAGGATCAACACATGGATAAAGTCATGCTTGTTGAATCCCTTGGTTTCAACTTAATGTCTGTTTCAATGCTTTGCAATTTAAACATGATTGTGATGTTTGGAAAATATCGTTGCCTTGTACTAATGGAATCTGACAAGTCTCTAGTGTTTGAAGGGTATCAGAAAGATGATTTATACATGGTAGATTTCTCAGTAGGACCACAACTTGCCGTATGTCTTCTAGCAAAAGCTTCTGAATGCTGGCTCTGTCATCGGAGGCTAGGGCATGCTGGCATGAGGAACCTCCACACCCTTGCAAGGAAGAAGCATGTCATAGGCATCGAGGGCGTCAAGTTCAAGAAGGATCACTTATGCGGTGCCTGTGAAGCAGGAAAGATGACGAGGGCCAAGCATCCCTCGAAGACAATCATGACAATGACTCAGCCCTTCGAACTGCTCCACATGGATCTTTTTGGTCCCACTCATTACTCAACTCTTACTACTACTGCTTGTCTCTATGGCTTTGTCATTGTTGATGATTATTCAAGATATACTTGGGTGCATATAATCCTCTACAAGACTGAAGTGAAGGATGTCTTCAGATGCTTCGCCAATCGAGCCATGAACAACTACGGCGTTAAGATCAAGCACATCAGAAGTGATAATGGCACTAAATTCAAGAACACTGGTCTAGACACTTATCTTGATACTTTGGGCATTACACATGAATTCTCAGCTCCATACACACCACAGCAGAATGGCGTCGTGGAACGCAAGAACAGAACACTTATTGAGATGGCCCGGACGATGTTTGATGAATACAAGACTCCAAGAAAGTTCTGGCCTGAAGCCATTGATACTACATGCCATATCATCAATCATGTTTATCTTCACAAGCTTCTCAACAAGACATCCTATGAGCTCCTTACTGGCAAGAAGCCAAATGTCAGTTACTTCAGAGTATTTGGTGCCAGGTGCTGGATCAAGGATCCACATCACACTTCAAAATTTGCACCAAAAGCACATGAAGGTTTTATGCTTGGATATGGAAAGGATTCGCACTCCTACAGAGTCTTCAACCTCTTTCATTATAAAGTGGTTGAAACAGTGGATGTGCGGTTCGATGAGACTAACGGCTCACAAAGAGAGCACCTGCCAAATGTGCTAGATGAAGTTCCATCCAGTGAATCAATCAAACTTATGGGAACTAGAGAAATCATACCTTCTGAAGCTCAGCCTGAAGAGGAACTTATCATCTCCGCACCTGACCAACCTGAAGACAATGATCAAACTGAAGACAATGCTTAGCCTGAAGACAATCCTTCTAACGATGACAATGATCAGCAAGAGCAAAATCTTCGTCCTGTGCATCCTCGTGTCGAAATGAAGTACAAATTGAGAGAATAATTGATAGCATCAATGCACCAGGTCCACTCACTCGTTCAAGGGCAACACAGCTAGCAAATTTCTGTGGGCACTTCGCATTTGTCTCAATATCTGAACCTAAGAAAGTTGAAGAAGCCTTCATGGAACCTGAATGGATTCAAGCTATGCAAGAAGAGCTTCAACAGTTTGAGCTGAATAATGTATGGGAACTGGTTCAGCGTCCTGATCCTCGCAAGCACAATATAATAGGCACCAAATGGATATATCGCAACAAGCAAGATGGGCATGGTCAAGTTGTCAGAAACAAAGCTCGTCTCGTTGCTCAGGGGTACACTCAAGTTGAAGGGATTGACTTCGATGAAACATTTGCTCCTGTGGCTAGACTTGAAGCCATACGCATACTGCTGGCCTATGCAAATCATCATAACATTCTTCTGTATCAAATGGATGTGAAGAGCGCTTTTCTCAATGGCAAGATTGACGAAGAAGTGTATGTTGCACAACCGCCTGGCTTTGAAGATCCAAAACATCCTGACATGGTGTACAAGCTCAACAAGGCGCTGTATGGCCTCAAACAAGCCCCTCGGGCTTGGTATGACACACTCAAATACTTCCTGAAGAGCAAAGGCTTCAAACCTGATTCCCTCGACCCCACTCTCTTCACGAAGACATATGATGGTGAACTGTTTGTGTGCCAAATATATGTGGATGACATTATCTTCGGCTGCACCAATCAGAAATACACAGACGAGTTTGGATATATGATGCAAGAGCAATATCAGATGTCCATGATGGGTGAGCTGAAGTTCTCCCTTGGTCTTCAAATACGTCAGCAACGCAACGGCATCTTCATATCTCAAGAGAAGTACCTCAAAGATTGCCTGAAGAAATTTGGGATGCAAGACTGCAAAGGCTTTACGACTCCAATGCTAGCCAAACATCATCTGGGTCCCGACGACAATGGTAAAGAGTTCGATCAAAAGGTATAGCACTCCATGATTGGTTCTTTACTTTATCTATGTGCATCTAGGCCAGATATTATGCTTAGTGTTTGCATGTGTGCTCGATTCCAAGCGGCACCAAAGGAATCGCATCACTTAGCTGTGAAGCGAATTCTTCGATATTTGGCTCACACCCCAACCTTAGGATTATAGTATCAAAAGGGCTCAGAGTTTGATCTGGTTGGATTCTCGGATGCTAATTATGCTGGTGACAAGGTGGATCACAAGTCTACATCAGGCACATGTCATTTTCTGGGATGATCACTTGTATGTTGGTCTTCAAAGAAGCAGAACTGTGTATCTCTCTCCACTGCTGAATCTGAATACATTGCACCTGGATCTTGCTGCGCTCAGCTTCTATGGAAGAAGCAAACACTCAAAGATTATGGCATTCATCTGAAGCAAGTGCCACTCTATTGCGACAACGAAAGTGCCATCAAGATTGCCAACAACCCAGTTCAGCACTCGAAGACAAAGCACATTGAAATTCGTCATTACTTTCTCAGAGATCATGTTGTGAAGGAAGATATTGATATCATACACGTCAACACTGAAGAGCAATTGGCAGATATCTTCACCAAGCCCTTGGACGAGAAGAGGTTTTGCAAGTTACGGTGTGAGCTAAATATCTTGGAATCCTCAAATGTCCTGTGATCAGGCACACATCCTAACACTTATGCATATTGATGACTTAGATGTGCAACACACGAAGTAAAGTATATCTTCAATCAATGAAGACTTACACTCTAAGTGTGAATACATTAGTGTGGAACTTGACTTTGGAGAGCCACGATAATTGTGCGCCGTGTCTGAGTCTAATACTTCCTATACGGTGGGTAACACCACCACCAAATTTTTCTGTTTGAAGTGCTTCACTCATGGCGTTATGTTTGGTATGTCTTCACATTTGGTTTGGCTTCAATCTCTACTTGTCTTCATGATTATCTTCACTATGTTGATTTGACTGTCTTTCTCATCTATATATATATATATATATGTACTAGTGTCCTGTCCTCTATAGCATTCACTTATAGCTATGTCTTCTTGTTGAATCTTTTGAACTAAGTGAATGTGATCGGACCCTAACCTCTCTATGCTTTCTATCTCAAACTCTATCTCCCCAAATCATATGCATTCTATTGAAACTGTCGAATATCTTCTCTGCATCCTTGTCAGCAGAAGACACAGAGATAAACATTAAGTCCGTTTTCAATGCTAATTCCTTCACCAGAAACCCGGAGAAGTGGGAACGACCACCCGACAATCCAGGCGTGCGTGGGAATGTGGAACAACCTCCTATATGTTGCATGATGGCCACGTGTCCTTCAGATGTGAATCGCTAGGGGCACCTGTGTAATAACACTGTGTCGTCCCTGTCTCTATAAATACACGCCTCACCACAGTCATTATCCTTTCTTCTACTCTCGCACAAACCCTAGCGCCACCGCTCTCCCCCGACGACACCGGCGACGAAGCGCTTAGTTGCCGCGACCTCACCGACGCCGTCTTCACGCCGGCCGCGGACATCGTCTTCTCCGCCGTCGCCGTAGGAGTCCTCCATCGCCAAGTTAGGGCACGGACGATTGATCTACTCGGCCTCCTCTCCCACTCCGTCTAGCAGTTCTTCGTGTGGTAAATAAAACTTCTTTTTTACGGCCCCTTTGATTCTATAGATCCATCACTTCCTACCACAAGCAGTTTCTGTTCACACAAGTTGGATCTATTTCACACTGCATCTCATAATATGCCTAGTATGTTCACTTATGCTTCACAAAGTAATTAGATTCCTCACTTGTACTTATTCGTGGATTCGTACAAATCTGGAACCAACTCTCTATCTATGAGTGAATGTCTTCACACTATGAGGTCAATGTCTTCTAAACTGATTTATCTTCAAAATCTTCCGAGAATGCATATGACCTCTTCCCCTTCCTTCGCAACTTAATGCTGTCACAGGTACATGTCCGTGGGAGAATCCCTTGGTTCTCATAGTCTGCATTCATTTGCAGAATTTTTACAGCATCATATAAATTCTCCCGAAGCCAGTTCCTGTTTGACCAGCAAGCGGAAGCCTTTGAAACCTTTGAACGTGTTGAAGCCATTCAGTTTGAAGATCATGGCTATAGAGAAATCAGCAAGGAAGCGTGGCCGACAGCATCGAGGGGGAACATCAAGAGATCTGCCTAATGACCTCTCAGAGCTGTACAAGACAGACCCAGAAGAGGATTACAATCAGTGCAAGACACGAATCCAATGGATTCGAAGGTACTGGGCTGAGCAATGGTTCAAGTACAGGTTTGTGACCCAGGAATATGCAGAGAAGAATGCCATCAAGCGACTATGGGGAGACATCCTATACAGAAATCTTCAACCCAGGTCCAGAGATGAAGCCATTGAGCAAGGCTTCTATCCCTGCATGGTCCATGGACCACAGCCTGCAGATGCTGATTCATCGTCATTGCTATGGTGTCGTGACGACAATCTGTTCAAGCGCAACTTCCAGTTTGCCAAGAACTCGGCTAAGCAAAACAAGAAGACATTGGGACTAGAGTTCAACCCTGGTCCTTCTGCTCCCCGTGCCGATGGCACCCGCGAAGCTGAACCCAATCTTGTTGGGCCCTTCTACAACCTGGAAGGTCTCATCACTCATATCATGGTTTAAGGGACAGCCATGGATGAGCCTGCAGATGACGCTGAATCTAATGAAGCGCGTGCACCGCCGAAGCCAAAGAAACTGAACAAGCCTAAAGCTTCAAAGCCTACTCCTGCACCAAAGGTCTTACATGCGAAGCCACTGGCTACTGCACCTCCTAAAGACAGTGTGCAGTCTGAAGATCTATCACGTATCTCCAAGAAGACTGAGATGAGAAAGAGTATTGATCAGGCACTGACTGCTGCTGCTATTCTGCGCAATGACGCCATTGATCTCTCCAGCGATGAAGATCTTGCAGATGACGCTCTTGAGCAACTGATCAAGAGCAAGGAAGAAGCAGAGATCTTCAATGATCTGCCTCTCTTTGATGTGGCAATCCTCCATAACTTCAATGATGAGTGGTTTGACACGCCCAACCTCAGATTTGAAGATCTGCAGCTTCCAATTGGCCTCAGTGTCACCTTCCATGGCGCCATTGCTTCTGAGCTATCTATAGCTCAGCGCATCGTTGAAATGAAGCAAAAGATCGACTATGAGAAAGCTCAGTTAAAGAAGCACATGGCCAAGCTCAGCGTGCAAGATGTGAAAAACTTCAAGATTATGTTGCACGAGCTCAAGGAAGCCTTTCTCAAAAAGCGTGAAGAAGCTCAAGGTTCTCGTGAACGCATGAAGAGCCTGGCTGACAAGTGTGTGCAAGCCTACAATGAGGCTGAGAAGCGCAAGGCTCTTGGTCGTCCTGGCATCGATCCAAGAATGGCTGCAAAGAAGAAGAAGCCCTCAACTGACCAATCTGCACCTTCAAGGCAGGAAGAACCTCGCATAGTCTTCCCAAGCAGCATGACTGGCTCGAAGCCAAAGGTTAGGTCAACCGCTTTAGAATTGAAGAAGACGAGGACTGCCGAGGCTGAAGCCAGAAAAAGGAAAAATCCTGAAGCTTCTGATGTCGCTCCCTCTAAGAAGCGCAAAACCAAGAAGGATCGGGCTGCTCCCACAGAGCCCTTAGTTGTTGAACCTATCTCAATGGTTTGCCCTGCATCTGAACACCACAAGCACCAACTGATTGTTCATGAGCCTGCTTCCACAGAGGCTCCTGATGCTGAAGACATTCCAGCAGTTGACCCCACTGCTGCTGAAGACATTGGTCACCATGACAATGTTGAAGATGATGAAGTCCTTCCTCAGATCGAGCACCAACTTGTATCATCGCTTGTGCCTACGCACAGCGAACTCATCAGCATTGGTCGTCCTCTGATGCCAACTGCTCAGGATGCATCGTGGGCTGATCACCCACAGAGAGAAGACACTCCAAGCTCTCCCCCAGCAACCCCATCAGTGCAAGAAGAGGATGACTTTGAGGCCCAGCCAACTCCATCTCCACAGGCGTCGCTAGCGCTACGCAGGCTTCGCAAAGGACCAAGGTCTCAAGTCCCTCTTCCGAGCGTTCCAGAAGGAGAAGTGCACCACCAATCTGTTGCACGTCAAGTGTTTCCAGATGCCACTCCTACTGTGACTGTCTCTGAGTCTGAAGCCAAAGGTGCTGAAGACAATCCCGCTGCATCAGCCGATGACAAACAAGAAGAAGATCGTGTCCCTACACCCCCAAACTCCAAAGAAGCTATTCCTGAAGTGAACATGTCTATGCCCGACCCTCCAGCTTATCAAGTGGAGGTTGAGAATCTTGAGGCTGCCACCACCAACACAAATGAAGCCAATGACGTAGTCATGGCTGAAGCAAATGTGGAGCCTGCACCAATCAATGTGCCAGAGGCCAATGAAGCCAATGATGCAACTGCAACAGATGTGCAGCCTGACGCCTCTGTTGATGCCACTGCTCCTGTTCCACCACCAAGGCCACACACTATCAAGCAAGCATTCAACTATTGCCAACTTGTCACTGTCAAATGGCCTTTTCTGACTCCTCCGCCTGCTGCTGGTCCTCAGTTTGACTATCATGTTGAGCACAGGCCTCAGGTTCAGAAGCCAATACCAAGGTTGCCCAGGTTTCCAGGCACTGCATCTGCACCCGGATCATTCAATATCAATGGCTTCAAGGCACACAACACCTTCTTTGATAGCGCCAAGAACCCCTACACCAAGGCGAGAATATCTTCTGATCGGTTCTGGAGTTATCAGCAGCGCAGTTATTACTCCTGCATTCTCTACAATCAAGGTCGCATTTTCCCACATATGCGTCTTGACACTGAAGCCATAACTGGACTGCCCTGTTTGGAAGAAGCTCTGGATTGCTTCAGAGAATCAGGCTTGCTGCAGTTCGTCACTGATAAGGAGCACTGGAATGAAGAATTGTTGCTCCAATTCTATGCCACTCTTCATATCCGTGGCTACAACAGGGATCCGAAGACATGGGTCCTTGAGTGGATGACAGGCAATGTTCATCATGAAGCCAAAGCCTTTGATATCATTGAGCTTACTGGCCTGCCCACTCCAGGAGATCTGTATGAACCTAGTTGTCAGCTTCACAGTGCTGCTATGGAAAGCATCTTCCACAAGCCTGAGCCCAGTATGAGTCAGTTGCTTAGCATGATGAAGCCTTTGCCTCCAGATGCTGAATATCCTAAGGAGTTCTATGTTGAAGACCTTGAGTATCTGCCATGTACCATCTATCACATCATAAGGCGAACTCTCTGACCCATCAAAGGACATTCTCCACATGCCAAGCTCGAAGGCGCAATGAAGACGTTGGTCTTTTATATTCTTCATGGAAAAAGCTTCAATGCACAAGACTTCTTTATTCGCCAGCTTGCTGCATCAGGATCTGACATTTTTGGCTTGAAGTTTTATGCTCCATGGATAATGCGGCTGATCAAACTACACTTAGTTGTCACCTATCAGCCCTCTGCTCGCAATCATCGGATCTTTCTGCTTGACGTCGATATGTCAGTTGAAGCCATCTATCCAGAGCCTGCCAAGGAGCCTCTTAGTCTTCAGAATGCTGAGAATCAAAGCTTCTCTCAAAACATTGAAGGAGTTCAAGCAGTCTCTCATGTTTATCCTCTGGCTGGCACTACACGTGCACCTCACCGTGCCCTCACTGAAGCCACTGAAAGCACCATTGTCCAACGGCCCAAGAAGCGATCCCGTGTTCTCAATGATCAAGAGCTTCTGGTTGCCCTTCATCAGAAACAGGATAGACATCATGACTGGCTGAAGCGCCAAATGCAAAGCCTCTTGGTGGACGTAAACAGGATTCACAATCTTGCCACCAAGAATGCCTTTGTTGCCCATGAAACCTGTTGGCGTACATGGAAAGGGCTGACGCTTATGTGCTCTGAGGATGATCTTCAAGAGGATGGCTTCTCTGAACGCTTCAAGTTTGACTCAACACCTCCAAGAAGGACTGTGCTGCGACGAACTCTGTCTCTTGAAGACTCTGAGTTCTCTTCCTCTGCGGCAACTGTAAATGCCAGTGTGATCGATGACGAAGACGATGCTACTTCACCGCCCCCTACTTCTGCATGCATCGACACTGCCCCGAGTTCGTCTGCACCGCCTAACAACACCGACGACCTTGCTGCTTCACCTACTCCTCATGGGAACGAGTAGATGCTCTATGTCTTCAAACTTTTTTGGTCCTTACTGACAAAAGGGGGAGAAGCATATGAGTTTGATAGTCTTCAAGCGGGTCCATATGGGCGGTTGCTTTATATTTTTCCTAGTGTTTACAACTCTCGTTTTGATACATTTGGTTTTTTGAGTTGTAACACTTAAACTCGATGGTCGTCTGCTACTTATTTGCTATCCTGCGATGCGATGATAAATTCCGCATCTGCGACGATAAATTCCGCACTTAGATCATTTTGCAGACGTCCATTTTTCATTATGCATGTCATTATCTTCACATACTTTTCATGCATGATGCATTGTCATCATAAGTTGAAGAGGATCTCCACAAGTACAACCTACCATGTGCATTTGCATTCCAAAAGCAAATTACTTATATGCACATCTTCAGGGGGAGCCCTTGCAACTTATGAAGACAATCCTCTATCCTTTACAATTTCACATATTATATTCCCCGTTCAAAACTTCAACTAGTTTGTCATCAATCACCAAAAAGGGGGAGATTGTAAGTGCATCTAGTGCCACCCCTAGTTGGTTTTGGAGTATTGACGACAAACCTAGTTGCGGGACTAATGTGTTTGTGAGAATTGCAGGATAACACAGGTAGAAGTCCCTCATTGATTCGGTTTTCCTACCAGAGATGACCCCTAAAAATGTAAGAAGACATCGAAGACAAAGGTGGTATATGAAGACATTCACATTGAAGACTATGACAAGAGAAAACATCGCATGAAGACTATGGAGCGCGAAGACTTAGTTCTTTCATCGTTCTTTTTCTTCTTTGTTGAGTCATAGGAACCACCGTACTGTTAAGTGGGGTCCAAGAGAACCAGTCAGAATGACTGATGTGATGCTTAACCAAAATTCTATGCCTTCGAGTGAAGACTATGAGAGCAAATCTTGTCCAGAGTTGGATAAGTCAGCTTTGCTTGTAGCCCAAGTAAAGTTGCCGTGTGTGTTTGAAATCTGACCGTTGGAACATGTGTTAGTTCCTTAGTGACCCAGGGTCATTTCGGACAAATCAGGTCGGGTTGCCTAGTGGCTATAAATAGCCCACCCCCTACAACCATAAACGGTAGGCTGCTCAGAGTTAGAGTACGGCTTTTGTCGTTTGAGAGCAACCCACCTCGAAGCCTTTGAGAGAGAATTCCTTGCGAGGATAAAGCCCTAACCACCCAGAGCCAAAGAGTGTTAGGCATCGCTGAAGTCTTCCTGTATGTGTGATCTGAAGACTTATTACACTTGAGGACTGTGAATCCTTCAGCCGGTTAGGTGTCGCGTTCTGAGCATCCAAGAGTCATTGTGGATCGCCGGTGAATGAAGTCTGTGAAGGTTTGGAAGTCTACCTTGAAGACTTACCAGAGTGATTGGGCGAGGTCTGTGTGACCTTAGCTCAAGGGGAATACGGTGATGACTGAGTGTCCTGAGCTGCGTGTTCAGGACTAGGTGTCCGGGACTGTGCGTCCTCAGGTTTAAATACCTAGCCGCCCTAACCAGACGTACAGTTGTCACAGCAACTGGAACTGGTCCAACAAATCATTGTCTTCAATGAGTCACTGGTTTCATCCTTCCCTTCCCTTTACTTACTATTGGTCCTTGTGAAGTCATTGCATGATTGCATTATCTTTTGTCTTCACTGAGTGACTGCTTGTTCTGATTGGCTTCACAATATCTTCCTACCTGATCTTTACTGCCTAGCTGCTATTAGTCATTGTGCTTTCACTTCAATGAATACTTGACTATGGTTTGCCAAGTGTAGTCTACCTTCCGCTGCAGGGTAATAGGTTTATTTCTATCATTTGTCTTCGAAACTTCCATGTTTTGAAGACTTTCATAAAAATCGCCTATTCGCCCCCTCTAGTCGATCACTAGCACTTTCAGTGTCGGGGTCAGGAGTCAAGGGGTCGGGGTGTCGGGGTCGGGGTCAGGGGGTTCAGGGGGTCGGGGTGTCGGAGTGTGGTGTCGGGGTCTGGGGGTCGGGGTGTTTCATTCTATCCTTCTTCTTCTTTCATTCTCTTCTTCTTCTTCTTCTTTTCTTTCTTTCTTCTTCTTCTTCTTCTTTCATCTTTTTTCTACTTTTTTACTTCTTTTCGTTTCTTCTTCTTTTCTTCTTCTTCTTCTACTTCTTCTACTTCTTTTCTTCTTCTTCTTTTTTCATATTTTTTCTACTTCTTTTCTTTTCTTCCTTTCTTCTTCTTCTACTTCTTTTCTTCTTTTTCTTTGTTCATCTTTTTTCTACTTCTTTTCTTTTCTTCTTCTTCTACTTCTTCTACTACTTCTACTTCTTCTAATTCTTTTCTAACACTAACACTAACACTAACACAATCTAGCACTAACAATTAAACAGCAAAAATAATATGAAAAAACAGAAAAAAGAAGTAGTCCCTCACCGGAGCAATGGGACGGTC
>NC_041384.1:535326789-535346395 GCF_002162155.2 Triticum dicoccoides
CTTTGCCATCTGCCGCTCTTTGCCGTCCGCCTTTATCTCTCTTTACCATTTGCTAGCAGACGACAAAGAGGTGGGGTGTTAAGTTTTTTCTAAACGGGCGGGGGGTGGGGGCCACCTCTCTCTTTGCCGTCAGCTAGCTGACGGCAAAGAACTGGTAGATGGCAAAGGCCTGTTTTGCCGTCTGTCATTTCTTTGCCGTCTGCTTTTCGGTAGCTGATGGCAAAGAGCTTCTTTGCCGTCTGCTAGCAGATGGCAAAGAGCTGGCAGATGGCAAAGTAGCTGATTCCAGTGGTGGTTGCAAATAATCGTGAAGGGATTGATAACCCCTTTATCGCGTTGGGTGCAAGGTTGGTGTTTGTTTGTGCAGGTATTTAGTGGCGTGCGTGTTGTCTCCTAGTAGATTGATACCTTGGTTCTCAAAACCGAGGGAAATACTTATGCTAGTTTGCTGCATCACCCTTTCCTCTTCAAGGAAAAAACCAATGCAAGCTCAAGAGGTAGCAAGAAGGATTTCTGGTGCCATTGCTGGGAAGATCTACGCCAAGCCAAGACATACCAAGTACCCATCATAAACTCTCATCCCTTGCATTACATTATTCGCCATTCGCTTCTCGTTTTACTCTCCCCCACTTCTAAAACAATTTTCGAAAAGATTCGCCTTTTCTTCACCCTTCTTCCGTTCGTCTTCTTCGCTTGATTTTTGTGTGCTCGTGTGTTGGATTGCTTGCTTTGTTATGATGGCTCAAGATAATACCAAATTATGTGATTTTTCCAACACCAACAACAATGATTTTATTAGTACTCCCATTGCTCCCGATGCTAATGCAGAATCTTGTGAAATTAATACCGCTTTGATGAATCTTGTTATGAAAGATCAATTTTCCGACCTTCCAAATGAAGATGCCGCATGCCATCTTAATAATTTCGTTGATTTTTTTTATATGCAAAAGTAAAAAGATGTGGCCAATGATATTGTTAAGTTGAACCTATTTCCGTTCTCACTTAGGGATTGTGCTAAAACTTGGTTTTCATCTTTGCCTAAAACTCGTATTGATTCATGGAATAAGTGTAAAGATGCCTTTATTTCCAAGTACTTTCCTCCCGGTAAGATCATCTCCCTTAGGAACGATATTGTGAATTTTAATCAACTTGATCATGAACATGTTGCACAATCTTGGGAGAGGATGAAATTGATGATTAGAAATTGCCCTACACATCATTTGAATTTGTGGATTATTGTAGAAAACTTTTATGCCGGATTGAATTTTGCTTCTAGAAATCTTTTAGATTCGGCCGCAGGAGGAACTTTTATGGAAATTACTTTAGGAGAAGCTACTAAACTCCTAGATAATATTATGGTCAATTATTCTCAATGGCATACCGAAAGATCTTCCACTAGTAAAAAAGTGCATGTGATTGAAGAAATAAATGTTTTGAGTGGAAAGATGGATGAGCTTATGAAATTGTTTGCTAATAAGAGTGCTCCTATTGATCCTAATGATATGCCTTTGTCTATTTTGATTGAAAATAATAATGAATCTATGGATGTGAATTTTGTTGGTAGGAACAATTTTGGTAATAACGCGTATAGAGGTAACTTTTATCCTAGGCCGTTTCCTAGTAATGCCTCTAATAATTATGGTAATTCCTACAACAATTCTTATGGAAATTATAATAAGATGCCCCCTGATTTTGTGAATAGTGTTAAGGAATTTATTAGTTCACAAAAGAATTTCAATGCTTTGATTGAAGAAAAATTGCTTAAGATTGATGATTTTGCTAGGAACATGGATATAATTTCTCTTGATGTTGATTCTTTGAAACTTAGATCTATTCCACCTAAGCATGATATCAATGAGTCTCTCAAAGCCATGAGAATTTCCATTGATGAGTGCAAAGAAAGAATCGCTAAGATGCATGCTAAAAAAGTTTGGTTTATAAAAGCGTGTTCTTCTAGTTTCCGTGAAAATAATGATGAAGATCTTAAAGGGATTGATGTGACTCCTATTGAATATTTGTTTTTCAATGTAAATCTTGATAAAGATGGGACTGGAGATGAGTCAACTTTAGTTAGAAGGCGTCCCAATGATTCAGAGTTTTTAGATCTTGATGCAAAAGTTGATAAAAGTGGGATTGGAGAGGTCAAAACTTTAAGTAGCAATGAACCCACTCTTTTGGATTTCAAGGAATTTAATTATGATAATTCTTCTTTAATTGATTTTATTTCCTTTTTGCAATCCATGTTGAATTATCCTCATGCTTATAATCAAAACAAAGCTTTTACTAAACATATGGTTGATGCTATGATGCAATCTTTTGAAGAAACTTTATGATGAGTGGGAACCTACTATTAAGATTTAGATTAAAGATTATGAATGCTATGCTTTGTGTGATTTGGATGCTAATGTTTCCACGATTCCGAAAATTTTATGTGGTGTGTTATGTTTCCGTGAATTTGATTATTGTTCCTTAAGTTTGCATCTTGCGGATTTCACTATAAAGAAACCCATGGGAAGAATTAATGATGTTCTTATTGTTGCTAATAGAAATTATGTGCCCATTGCTTTCATTGTTCTTGATATAGATTGCAATCATACATGTCCTATTATTCTTGGTAGACCTTTCCTTAGAATGATTGGTGCAATTATTGATACGAAAGAAGGAAACATTAGATTTCAATTTCCATTAAGGAAAGGCATGGAACACTTCCCTAGAAAGTAAATTAAACTTCCTTATGAATCTATTATGGGATCCACTTATGGATTGCATGCCAAAGATGATAACACTTAGATCTATTCGTGTTTTTATGCCTAGCTAGGAGCGTTAAACAATAGAGCTTGTTGGGAGGCAAACCAATTTTATTTTTATTTCTTGCTTTTTAGGTCCTATTTTGAAATAAAATTTTCATATAGCCTCTGGTTAGGTGTGGTTTTATGTTTTAATTAGTGTTTGTTCCAAGTAAGACCTTTGGGATAACTTACGGTGATAGTTGATTTGATCCTCCTGAAAAACAGAAACTTTTGCGCCTAGGATATTAGTTTTCGTTTTTTACAGACGCGCGATAAAATATTGATTATTTTTGCAGAGGAGTAATAAACAAATTTTCTACGAATTCCTAATTTCTCAGGACATTTGGAGTTACATAAGTATTCGAAATATCCAGATTGCTACAGACTATTCTGTTTTTGACAAATTCTGTTTTTTCGTGTGTTGTTTGCTTATTTTGATGCATCTATGGCTAGTATCGGGGGTATGAACCATGGAAAAGTTGGAATACAGTAGATATTAGACCAATATAAATAAAGAATGAGTTCACAACAGTACCAAAAGTGGTGATTTATTTTCGGATACTAACGAAGCTTATGAGATTTTTTGTTGGAGTTTTGTGTTCTGAAGTTTTCAAGTTTTGGGTAAGGATTTGATGGACTATGGAATAAGTAGCGGCAAGAGCCTAAGCTTTGGGATGCCCAAGGCACCCAAAGGTAATATTCAAGGATGTAAAAAATCCTAAGCTTGGGGATGCCCCGGGAAGGCATCCCCTCTTTCGTCTTTGTCTATCGGTAACTTTACTTGAGGCTATATTTTTATTCACCACATGATATGTGTTTTACTTGGAGCGTCTTGTATGATTTGAGTCTTTGCTTTTTAGTTTGCCACAATCATCCTTGCTGTACACACCTTTTGGGAGAGACACGCATGAATCATGATTTATTAGAATACTCTATGTGCTTCACTTATATCTTTTGAGCTAGACAATTTTGCTCTAGTGCTTCACTTATATCTTTTTAGAGCACGGTGCTGGTTTTATTTTATAGAAATTGATGAACTCCCGTACTTCACTTATATTATTTTGAGAGTCTTTAGAATAGCATGGTAATTTTCTTTGGTTATAAAATTAGTCCTAATGTGATAGGCATCCAAGAGGGATATAATAAAAACTTTCATATAAAGTGCATTGAATACTATGAGAAGTTTGATTCCTTATGATTGTTTTGAGATATGAAGATGGTGATATTAGAGTCATGCTAGTAAGTAGTTGTGAATTTGAGAAATAATTGTGTTAAGGTTTGTGAGTCCCGTAGCATGCACGTATGGTGAACCGTTATGTAACGAAGTTGGAGCATGAGATCTTTTTTGATTGTCTTCCTTATGAGTGGCGGTTAGGGACGAGCGATGGTCTTTTCCTACCAATCTATCCCCCTAGGTGCATGCACATAGTAATTTGTCTCGATGACAGATTTTTGCAATAAGTATGTGAGTTCTTTATGACCAATGTTGAGTCCATGGATTATACGCACTCTGACCTTTACGCCATTGCTAGCCTCTCTAGTACCGCGCAACTTTCACCGGTACCATAAAACCCACCTCATATCCTTCCTCAAAACAGCCACCATACCTACCTATTATGGCATTTCCATAGCCATTCTAAGATATATTGCCATGCAAGTTTCCACCGTTCCGTTTATTATGACATGCATCATCATTGTCGTATTGCTTTGCATGATCATGTAGTTGACATCATATTTGTGGCAAAGCCACCATTCATCATTTTTTATACATGCCGCTCTTGATTCATTGAACATCGCAGTACACCGCCGGGGGCATTCACATAGAGTCATATTTTTGTTCTACTATCGAGTTGTAATTCTTGAGTTGTAAGTAAATATAAGTGTGATGATTTTCATTATTAGAGCATTGTCCCATGTGAGGAAATAAAAAAAGAAAAAGAAAAAGAAAGAAATGAGATAAAAAGAGAGAAGGGACAATGTTACTATCCTTTTTGCCACACTTGTGCTTCAAAGTAGCACCATGATCTTCATGATAGAGAGTCTCCTGTTTTATCACTTTCATATACTAGTGGTAATTTTTCATTATAGAACTTGGCTTGTATATTCCAACGATGGGCTTCCTCAAACGCCCTAGGTCTTCATGAGCAAGCAAGTTGGATGCACACCCACTTAGTTTTCTTTTTTGAGCTTTCATAAACTTATAGCTCTAGTGCATCCGTTGCATGGCAATCCCTATTCACTCACATTGATATCTATTAATGGGCATCTCCATAGCCCGTTGTTACGCCTAGTTGATGTGAGACTATCTCCTTCTTTTTTGTCTTCTCCACAACCATCGTCTATTCCACCTATAGTGCTATGTCCATGGCTCACACTCATGTATTGCGTGAAATTTGAAAAGGTTTTAGAATGTCAAAAGTATGAAACAATTGCTTGGCTTGTCATCGGGGTTGTGCATGATTTGAACATTTTGTGTGATGAAGATGGAGCATAGCCAGACTATACGATTTTGTAGGGATGAGCTTTCTCTGGCCATGTTATTTTGAGAAGACATAATTATTTTGTTAGTATGCTTAAAGTATTATTGTTTTTATATCAGTATTAAACTTTTGTTTTGAATCTTACGGATCTGAACATTCATGCCACAATAAAGAGAATTACATGGATCAATATGTTAGGTAGCATTCCACATCAAAAATTATGTTTTTATCATTTACCTACTCGAGGACGAGCAGGAGTTAAGCTTGGGGATGCTTCATACGTCTCCAACATATCTATAACTTTTGATTGTTCCATGCTATTATATTATCTGTTTTGGATGTTTTATATGCATTAATATGCTATTTTATATGATTTTTTGGACTAACCTATTAACCTACAGCCTAGTGCCAGTTTCTGTTTTTTCCTTGTTTTAGAGTTTCGCAGAAAAGGAATACCAAATGGAGTCCAAACGGAATAAAACTTTCGTGATGACTTTTCTTGGACCGGAATGACACCCAGGAGACTTGGAGTGCAAGTCAGAAGAGCCACGAGGCGGCCACAATGGTGGAGGGCGGGCCCCTCGGTGACCGCCTGACCTAGATCTTCCTCCTATATATACTCTTATACCCTGGAAACTTCCAGGGAAGCCAAGAAACCACTTTTCCACCGCACAACCTTCTGTACCCGTTAGATCCCATCTTAGGGCCTTTTCCGGCATCCTACCAGAGGAGGATTCGATCACAGAGGGCTTTCACATCAACACCATTACCTCTCCGATGAAGCGTGAGTAGTTTACCTCAGACCTATGGGTCCATAGCTAGTAGCTAGATGGCTTCTTCTCTCTCTTTGATTCTCAATACCATGTTCTCCTCGATGTTCTTGGAAATCTATTCGATGTAATACTCGTTTGCGGTGTGTTTGCTGAGATCCGATGAATTATGGATTTATGATCAGCTTATCTATGAATATTATTTGAATCTCCTCAGAATTCTTTTATGCATGATTTGATATCTTTGCAAGTCTCTTCGAACTATCGATTTGGTTTGGCCAACTAGATTGATTTTTCTTGCAATGGGAGAAGTGCTTAGCTTTCGGTTCAATCTTGTAGTGCTCAATCCAAGTGACAGAAGGGGAACCGACACGTATTGTATTGTTGCCATCAAGGATAAAAAGATGGGGTTTTCATCATATTGCTTGAGTTAATTCCACTACATCATGTCATCTTGCTTAAGGCGTTACTCCGTTCTTTATGAACTTAATACTCTAGATGCATGCTGGATAGCGGTCGATGTGTGGAGTAATAGTAGTAGATGCAGAATCGTTTTGGTCTACTTGACACGGATGTGATGCCTATATTCATGATCATTTCCTTAGATATCGTCATAACTTTGTACTTTTCTATCAATTGCTCAGCAGTAATTTGTTCACGCACCATAATATTTTCTATCTTGAGAGAAGCCTCTAGTGAAACCTATGGCCCCGGGTCTATTTTCCATCATATAAGTTCCCGATCTACAATTCTAGTTTCCTATTTACTTTACTTGCAATCTTTTACTTTTTGTTTCATAAATCAAAAATACCAAAAATATTACTTTATCGTTTATCCATCTCTATCATATCTCACACTGCAAATAACCGTGAAGGGATTGACAACCCCTTTATCATGTTGGGTGCAAGGTTGGTGTTTGTTTGTGTAGGTATTCGGTGGCTTGCGCGTTGTCTCCTACTGGATTGATACCTTGGTTCTCAAAACTGAGGAAATACTTCCGCTACTTTGCTGCATCAACCTTTCCTCTTCAAGGGAAAAACCAACGCAAGCTCAAGAGGTAGAACTTCTCTTATTAATGTTTTTTTTTAAATTTTTATTTCAAATAATTTTTTTCTTTTTCAACTAAATTTAACTCTCGATAAGAGGGTTGATGACCCACAAGTATAGGGGATCCATCGTAGTCCTTTCGATAAGTTAGAGTGTCGAACCCAACAAGGAGTAGAAGGAAATGACAAGCGGGTAACAACTAACAAGAGTAATTAAGGTGTAGCAAGGTGGCCCAATCCTTTTTGTAGCAAAGGACAAGCCTAGACGAACTCTTATATAAAGCAAAGCGCTCCTGAGGACACATGGGAATTACTGTCTAGCTAATTTTCATCATGCTCATATGATTTGCGTTTGTTACTTTGATAATTTGATATGTGGGTGGACAGGTGCTTGGGTGTTGTCCTTTCTTGAACAAGTCTCCCACTTATGATTAACCCCTCTCGCAAGCATCCGCGACTACAAAAGAAGAATTAAGATAGACCTAACCATAGCATGAAACATATGGATCCAAATCAGCCCCTTACGAAGCAACGCATAAACTAGGGTTTAAGCTTCTGTCACTCTAGCAACCCATCATCTACTTATTACTTCCCAACGCCTTCCCCTAGGCCCAAATCATGGTGAAGTGTCATGTAGTCGACGTTCACATAACACCACTAGAGGAGAGACAACATACATCTCATCAAAATATCGAACGAATACCAAATTCACATGATTACTTTTAACAAGACTTCTCTCATGTCCTTAGGAACAAACGTATCTACTCACAAAGCATATTCATGTTCATAATCAGAGGAGTAATAATTATCATTAAGGATCTGAACATATGGTCTTCCACCGAATAAACCAACTAGCGTCAACTACAAGGTGTAATCAACACTACTAGCAACCCACAGGTACCAATCTGAGGTTTTGAGACAAATATCGGATATACGGGGTGAACTAGGTTTGAGAGGAGATGGTGCTAGTGAAGCTATTGATGGAGATTGACCCCCTCTCGATGAGAGGATCTTTGGTGATGATGATGGCATCGATTTCCCCCTTTGGTAGGGAAGTTTCCCCGGCAGATCAGCTCCGCCGGATCCCTAGATTGGTTCTGCCCAAGTTCCGCCTTGAGACGATAGCACTCGTCCTGAAAGCTTCCTCTTGATTTTTTTCCAGGTAAAAATGCTTCATATAGCAAAATATGGGCACCGGCGACCTGCTAGGTGGGTGACAAGGCAGGGGGGTGCGCCCAGGGGGTAGGGCGAGCCCCCCACCCTTGTGGCTGCCTGGTGGGTCCCCTTAGGTGCTTTATTCTCCCAATATTTTTATATATTCCAAAATAATTATCCATGAAGTTTCAGGACTTCTGGAGTTGTGCAGAATAGGACTCTCAAATTTGCTCCTTTTCCAGTCCAGAATTTCAGCTGTTGGCATTCTCCCTCTTCATGTAAACCTTGTAAAATAAGAGAGAAAAGGCATAAGTATTGTACCGTAATGTGTAATAATAGCCCATAATGCAATAAATATCAATATAAAAGCATGATGGAAAATGGACGTATCAACTCCCCCAAGCTTAGACCTCGCTTGTCCTCAAGCGAAAGCCGAAATCGAAAAATATGTCCACATGTTTAGAGATAGAGGTGTCGATAAAATAAAATACGGACATGAGGGCATCATGATCATCTTTAGAACAGCAACATATATTGTCATATAATTTCTTATGCTGAAGAAACAATTCATTCACAAGGTATGAATCAGAAACTTTATTGAAAACCAACAAACTATGATCTGAGTCATCAAAGCAATTGCAATCTATCATAGCACTGGAAAGTGTCAATATAAGAGCTTTTCAGCAAGTCCACATACTCAACTATCATTTAGTCTTTCACAATTGCTAACACTCACACGATAATTATGGATTTCAAGTTTCAGTCGGTCATAGAGAAAGATTGGGGCTTATAGTTTCGCCTCCCAACCTTTACCTCAAGGGTAATGTCAACAATAATACTTTATGATAACCTACATCCGAGTGGATATATATGGATCTTTCTCCAACACATAGTGCTTGAAAAAAAAGAAAAAGTGTAAAAAGGAAAGGTGAAGATCACCAGGACTCTTGTATAAGGATAGAAGATAGGACTAAAAGATAGGCCCTTCACAGAGGGAAGCAGAGGTTGTCATGCACTTTTATGGTTGGATGCACAAAATCTTAATGCAAAAGAACGTCACTTTATATTGCCACTTGTGATAAAGAACTTTATTATGCAATTTGTCGCTTTTATTTCTTCCATATCACAAGTTCGTATAAAGCTTGTTTTCCTCACACTAATAGATCATACATACTTAGAGAGAAATTTTTATTGCTTGCACCGATGACAACTTACTTGAAGGATCTTACTCAATCCATAAGTAGGTATGGTGGACTCTCATGGCAAAACTAGTTTAAGGGATGTTTGGAAGCACAAGTAGTATCTCTACTTGGTGCAAATGATTTGGTTAGCATCAGAGGGAAAAGGCAAGCTCAACATGTTGGAGGATCCATGACAATGTAACTTCTATTCGGATATAAGAAAACATAACCCATTATGGTGTCTTCCTTGTCCAACATCAACCGTTTAGCATGTCATATTTTAATGAGTGCTCACAATTACAAAAGTTGTCCAAGATAGTATATTTATATGCGAGACCTCTCTTTCTTTATTACTTCCTATTAATTGCAACAATGACCAAAACTATGTTTGTCAACTCTCAACAAATTTTATTCATCATACTTCTTATATGTGAAGTCGTCACTCTCCATAAAATCATCGTATTATATTTTTTTATTTCTTTTTACTCCTTATTTTATTCTTATGCCCTCAAGATCATAGCAAGAAAGCAAAGCCCTCAACTCAAAACTACTCTTTATTATATAACTCTTGGACTCGATTACATAGATAGAGATCAAAAGAAAACTCAAAGCTAGATCATACTAAGAACTATATTCTACTAGATCAAGATATAACCAAAAGGATCGAACTAAGAAAATGATAAAGGTAAAGATGTGATGGTGATACGATACCGGGGCACCTCCCCCAAGCTTTGCACAAGCCAAGGGGAGTGCCCATACCCATGTATTTAGATCTCTTTCTTCGAAGGTGGTGATGATGAAGTTGTTGATGTTGTAGGCTTGTCATCCATCTTCTAGGGCATAGGCTCACCATCATAGAAAGATGAATGAGTCTCCGGGATCCTCAAATCTGCAGCCAAACTCATCCTATTGAATCTCTATTCATACTCATACTTTTGGTTTTGCAGATCATAGATCTGGGCTTGAAGGTGCTCGATTTTCTCGTGAAGCTTGAAGATGGCCTCCCCAATGTTCTTGGCATCCAGCTTGTGATTATTGGTAAATTCTGCGATCATCAAGTGATTGGTGTTGAGTCCATGTTCCGCCATCCCTTGACACTTGAAAACATGCTGCTCCATTGCTTCGAGTCTTGTCTCCACGCTTTCGGTCTTCTTTGGCCCTTCAACGTCGTGGATTTGTAGCACCCCCTCATGCATCTCAATGTTTTGAGGGTGTTGCAGCACCTCCACAAGGTAGGGGTTGATGACCTTCTCAAAAACATTGTCCCTAGTGGCGCTTGGAGACGTCATGGTGATCTAGATATGTCAAAAAAACAACTCGAAACAAGAACAAAGGATTTTGTGGTGGTACGGAGGTCAAAACCTTTGGGAGATTATATAATGAATTTTTACCAACCAAAAGAAGTATTTTGCAAGACAACAGAGTCCGGAGGATACACGAGGTGGCGGCAAGGGTGGGGGCGCACCCTCCTGCCTTGCCGCCTCCTCGTGCGCTCTTCGGACTACTTTTAATTTTTCTCATTTTTTAAGTATTCCAAAACAAGGGATACTTTCCGAAACATTTTATACTCCGAAAAGGAATAGGTATGTGGTACGGTAAGTAAACCGACTCCAAAATGTTTCCAATGGCAATTTGAAACGTTTTGGAGTCGGTTTACTTACCGTACCACATACCTATTCCTTTTTGGAGTATAAAACGTTTTGGAAAGTATCCCTTATGTACTCCTCCAGTGTTATGGTATTACTTATATTTGTCTCAACATTTATGGAGTACACTACTTGAGGTTGGTGCTAACGCGACACTACGATCAGAGGCCCTTCGACAAAACTGTGTGCGATGCAATAATCGCAAACGATGGTGTAAAATAACCGTCAAAAAGGTGCAAAACATTTGCGATGATGGATGCATCAAACATGGTTCAAATTTTAGTTATGTGTGCGATGCAGGGCATACGGTTCAGTTCAATTAACTGTTTGTGATGTGGCGGAACAAAAGAAACGGGCAGCCAGACGAAGGCGTGTGCGATATACAACTTACGTTTCACTCGGATGAACTGTTTGTGATTAGGTAACACAACAGAAATAGTCAGCCAAATCAAGGTGTGTGCGATATACGACATACGGTTCGCTTGGATGAACTGTTTTCAATTAGGCAACGCAACAGAAATGGTTCAACCAGATCAAGGTGTGTGCAATGGAGGGCATACAGTTCATTCCGATAAACTGTTTGTGATGACCCAAGAGAACAAAAACGTTTCACATAAACAAGATGTGTGTAATACACGGCAAACATCCAATTACATAGGTGGCTAATACACACATGACATTTCCACACACCAAAGTAAACTATTACATGCATAATTAACTAGGATAAACGATCATCTGATTATCATCTACTTCTGGTGCTATCTCGATGTTCCTTCTCTGCTAAGTTTCCATTAATTGATGGCATTTTATGAACACGCCACCGTTTCCCGCCATTTCCTCACCGATTTCCTGCCATCCAGCAATATTGCGCATAAACCTAGGCGGCGCACGATGCACGGAGACAACAAGCGCAGCATGTAGCACATCCACCTTTTCCAAGCATGCTGACCCATCAAAGCGCCACCTCTGCCATCAACCTCGTCGACGAGGAAAATGAGCAGGCACCACGGCCCGTCGAGGCCAAGCCGCTCCCCGGTAACGCAATGGACGACGCCGTGGTGCGCGTCATCGCCAGCGTTGAGCAGACCCTTGGCGCATGGCGCTTTAGCACCGCAGATCAAGATAGGCATGTCAGCGCTGACAGGCTGCAGCTCACTGCACAACAAGATCGATGGCGCGCCGTAGAGCAAGTTAGGCGCGTCCGCGCCGATAGGCTGCGGCTGGCCGCACAGTGAGACCGTTGGAGCGCCGCAGAGCGAGAGCCGCGGCGCGCCGCACAGCAAGAGCGGATCCATCGGTGCTTGCCTGCTGGCGACAGGGCGTCGCAGCTGGATACACGTCCCGTCAGTAGCCCCATTCCTCGTCGGGAATGGGTATAGGCCCTCTGCGTCGTACTTGCACCAGAAGCCGGCCGCGCCGTACTTGCATTGGACGCCCGCCGCGCCGATCGCATAGGTCGCGCCGTTCTCCTTGTCCGTGGCCCGCTCGATGCCAATGCGCTGGTCGGTAGGATCGACCGCCTCCTTGACCCAGGTGTCCACCTGGGCGCAGTAGAGAAACATGGCCGTCGCATCCTTGAGCTGGTGATCTCTGATTAAATGGCCAACTTGGAGCTCGAGATCGTGCTCCACATGTACCGCGAGCGTGTCGACTGCTTGGACGAACGCCTGCACGAGTTCAGGCAGAGGCAAGAGCTACCGTAGGCAAGGGATGCTGGTCATGGTCTCATGGATGCGTTTTATTTTATTGAGTTGTTTCGATGTGGATAGCTATGTATTCACAGCAATCATAGTATTTCTCTGTTTCAGTGTGTGTACCCTATTTTTCGTTCTTATGAAGGAAATATGCCCTAGAGGTTATAATGAAGTTTTTATTTATATTTTCTTATATCATGATAAATGTTTATTATTCATTCTAGAATTGTATTAACAGGAAACTTAGTACATGTATGAATACATAGACAAACAGAGTGTCACTAGTATGCCTCTACTTGACTAGCTCGTTCATCAAAGATGGTTAAATTTCCTAGCCATGGACAAAGAGTTGTCATTTGATAAACGGGATCACATCATTAGAGAATGATGTGATTGACTTGAACAATCCATTAGCTTAGCACGATGATCATTTAGTTTACTGCTATTGCTTTCTCCATAACTTATACATGTTCCTATGGCTATGAGATTATGCAACTCCCGAATACCGGAGAAACACTTAGTGTGCTATCAAACATCACAACATAACTGGGTGACTATAAAGATGCTCTACATGTGTCTCTGATGGTGTTTATTGAGTTGGCATAGATCGAGATTAGGATTTGTCACTCCGTGTATCGGAGAGGTATCTCTAGGCCCTCTCGATAATGCACATCACTATAAGCCTTGCAAGCAATGTTACTAATGAGTTAGTTACGGGATGTTGCATTACAAAACAAGTAAAGAGACTTGCCGGTACCGAGATTGAACTAGGTATTAAGATACCGACGATCGAATCTCGGGAAAGTAACATACCGATGACAAAGGGAACAACATATGTTGTTATGCGGTTTGACCGATAAAGATCTTCCTAGAATATGTAGGAACCAATATCAGCATCCAGGTTCCGCTATTGGTTATTGACCAGAGATGAGTCTCAGTCATGTCTACATAGTTCTCAAACCCGTAGGGTCCACACGCTTAACGTTCGGTGATAATCAGTATTATGAGTTTATGTGTTTTGATGTACCGAAGGTAGTTTAGAGTCCCGGATATGATCACGGACATGACGAGGAGTCTCGGAATGGTCGAGACATAAAGATTGATATATTGGAAGGATATGTTTGGACATCGGAATGGTTCCGGGTGAGTTCGGGCATTACCAGGTACCAGGGGGTTACCGGAACCCCCTGGGGAGTATATGGGCCTTCTTGGGCCTTAGTGGAAAAGAGGAGAGGAATGGAAAGGTGGAGGGTGCGCCCCCCTAGCCCAATCCAAATTGGGTGGGGGGGGGCCCCTTCCTTCCCTCTCTCTCCCCCTTCCTTCTCTCCTACTCCAACTAGGGAAATGGGGGAATCCTACTCCCCGTGGGAGTAGGACTCCCCCTAGGGCGCGCCATAGAGAGGGTCGGCCCTCCCCTCCTCCACTCCTTTATATACGGGGGAGGGGGCACCCCATAGACACACAAGTTGATCTCTTAGCCGTGTGTGGTGCCCCCTTCACAGATTTCCACCTCGGTCATATCATTGTAGAGCTTAGGTGAAGCCCTGCGTTGGTAACTTCATCATCACCGTCATCATGCCGTCGTGCTGACGAAGCTCTCCCTCGACACTCAGCTGGATCTAGAGTTCGTGGAACATCACTGAGCTGAACGTGTGCAGATCATGGAGGTGCCGTACCTTTGGTGTTAGGATCGATCGGATCATGAAGATGTACGACTATATCAACCGCGTTGTCATAACGCTTCCGCTTACGGTCTACGAGGGTACATATACAACACTCTCCCCTCTAATTGCTATGCATCACCTAGATGGATCTTGCGTGTGCATATGATTTTTTTTGAAATTACTGCGTTCCCCAACAGTGGCATCCGAGCCAGGTCTATGCATAGATGTTATATGCACGAGTAGAACACAAATGAGTTGTGGGCGTGGGTATATACATATTTCTTGTCGTCACTAGTTGATTCTTGATTTAGCGGTATTGTTGGATGGAGCGGCTTAGACAGACATTAGGTGTACGCTTACGCGAGACTAGTTCTACCGACGTGCTTCGCACAGAGGTGGCTGGTGGGTGTCAGTTTCTCCAACTTTAGTTCAATCGGATTCAATGAACAGGGTTCTCAATGAACAAGGTTCTTTCTGAGGATCGAAAAACAATCACTATACCGCGTTGTGGTTTTTTATGCGTAGGTAAGAACAGTTCTTGCTCAACCCGTAGCAGCCACATAAAACTTGCAACAACTAAGTAGAGGACGTCTAACTTGTTTTTGCAGGACATGTTGTGACGTGATATGGTCAAGACATGATGCCAAATTTTATTGTATGATATGATCATGTTTTGTAACAGAGTTATCGGCAACTGGCAGGAGCCATATGGTTGTCGCTTTATTGTATGAAATGCAATCGCCATGTAATTGTTTTACTTTATCACTAAGCAGTAGCGATAGTCCTAGTAGCAATAGTTGGCGAGATGACAATGATGCTTCGATGGAGATCAAGGTGTCAAGTCGATGACGATGGTGATCATGACGGTGCTTTGAAGATGGAGATCAAAGGCACAAGATGATGATGGCCATATCATACCACTTATATTGATTGCATGTGATGTTTATCCTTTATGCATCTTATTTTGCTTAGTTCGGCGGTAGCATTATAAGATGATCTCTCACTAAATTCCAAGGTATAAGTGTTCTCCCTGAGTATGCACCATTGCTATAGTTCGTCGTGCCGAGACACCATGTGATGATCGGGTGTGATAAGCTCTACATTCACATACAACGGGTGCCAGCCAGTTTTGCACATGCGCAATACTCGGGTTAAACTTGACGAGCCTAGCATATGAAGATATGGCCTCGGAACACTAAGACCGAAAGGTCGAGCGTGAATCATATAGTAGATATCATCAACATAGTGATGTTCACCATTGAAAACTACTCCATCTCATGTGATGATCGGACATGGTTTAGTTGATATGGATCACGTGATCACTTAGATGATTAGAGGGATGTCTATCTAAGCGGGAGTTCTTAAGTAATTTGATTAATTGAACTTTAATTTATCATGAACTTAGTACCTGATTGTATTTTTGCATGTCTATGTTGTTGTAGATAGATGGCCCGTGTTGTTGTTCTTTTGAATTTTAATGCGTTCCTAGAGAAAGCTAAGTTGAAAGATGATGGTAGCAATTATACGGACTGGGTCCGTAACTTGAGGATTATCCTCATTGCTGCATAGAAGAATTACATCCTGGAAGCACCGCTAGGTGACAAACCCACTGCAGGAGCAACGCCAGATGTTATGAACACCTAGCAGAGCAAAGTTGATGACTACTCGATAGTTAAGTGTGCCATGCTTTACGGCTTAGAACCGGGACTTCAACGACGTTTTGAATGTCATGGAGCATATGAGATGTTCCAGGAGTTGAAGTTAATATTTCAAGAAAATGCCCGGATTGAGAGATATGAAGTCTCCAATAAGTTCTACAGCTGCAAAATGGAGGAGAATAGTTCTGTCAGTGAACATATACTCAGAATGTCTGGGTACCACGACCACTTGACTCAGCTGGGAGTTAATTTTCCTGATGATAGTGTCATTGACAGAGTTCTTCAATCACTGCCACCAAGCTATAAGAGCTTCGTGATGAACTATAATATGCAAGGGATGGATAAGACGATTCCCGAGCTCTTCGCAATGCTAAAGGCTGCAGAGGTAGAAATCAAGAAGGAGCATCAAGTGTTGATGGTCAACAAGACCACCAGTTGCAAGAAAAAGGGTAAAGGGAAGAAAGGGAACTTCAAGAAGAACAGCAAGCTAGTTGCTGCTCAAGTGAAGAAGCCCAAGTCTGTACCTAAGCCTAAGACTGAGTGCTTCTACTGCAAAGGGACTGGTCACTGGAAGCGGAACTGCCCCAAGTATTTGGCAGAGAAGAAGGATGGCAAAGTGAAAGGTATATTTGATATACATGTTATTGATGTGTACCTTACTAATGCTCGCAGTAGCGCCTGTGTATTTGATACTGGTTCGGTTGCTAATATTTACAACTCGAAATAGGGGCTACAGATTAAGAGAAGATTGGCCAAGGACGAGGAGACGATGCGCGTGGGAAATGGTTCCAAAGTCGATGTGATTGCCGTCGGCACGCTACCTCTACATCTACCTTCGAGATTAGTTTTAAACCTAAATAATTGTTATTTGGTGCCAGCGTTGAGCATGAACATTATATCTGGATCTTGTTTGATGCGAGACGGTTATTCATTTAAATCGGAGAATAATGGTTGTTCTATTTATATGAATAATATCTTTTATGGTCATGCACCCTTGATGAGTGGTCTTGTTTTACTAAATCTTGATAGTAGTGATACACATGTGCATAGTATTGAAGCCAAAAGATATAAGTTTAATAATGATAGTGCAGCTTATTTGTGGCACTGCCGTTTAGGTCATATTGGTATAAAGCGCATGAAGAAACTCCATAATCATGGACTTTTGGAATCACTTGATTATGAATCACTTGATGCTTGCAAACCATGCCTCATGGGCAAGATGACTAAGACTCCGTTCTCCAGAACAATGGAGCAAGCAACAAACTTGTTGGAAATAATACATACTGATGTATGCGGTCCGATGAGTGTTGATGCTCGCGGCGAGTATCGTTATTTTCTTACCTTCATAGATGATTCGAGCAGATATGGGTATATCTACTTGATGAAACATAAGTCTGAAACATTTGAAAAGTTCAAAGAATTTTCGAGTGAAGTGGAAAATCATCGTAACAAGAAAATTAAGGATCTGACCGTGGAGGTGAATATTTGAGTTATGAGTTTGGTCTTCATTTGAAACAATGCACAATAGTTCCGCAACTCACGCCACCTAGAACACCACAGCGTAATGGTGTGTCCAAACGTCGTAACCGCACTTTATTAGATATGGTGCAACCTATGATGTCTCTTACCAATTTACCGCTATCGTTTTGGGGTTATGCTTTAGAGACGGCTACATTCACATTAAATGGAGCACCATAAAAATCCATTGAGACGACACCTTATGAACTGTGGTTTGGCAAGAAACCCAAGTTCTCATTTCTTAAAGTTTGGGGCTGCGATGCTTATGTGAAAAAGCTTCATCCTGGTAAGCTCGAACCCAAATCGAGAAATGTGTCTTCATAGGGTACCCAAAGGAGACTGTTGGGTACGCCTTCTATCACAGATCCGAAGGCAAGACATTCGTTTCTAAGAATGGATCATTTCTAGAGAAGGAGTTCCTCTCGAAAGGAGTGAGTGGGAGGGAAGTAGAACTTGATGAGGTAATTGTACCTACTCCTTTATTGGAAAGTAATTCATCACAGAAATCAGTTCCAGTGATTCCTACACCAGTACGTGAGGAAGCTAATGATGATGATCATGAAACTTCTGATCAAGTTACTACCGAACCTCCTAGGTCAACCAGAGTAAGATTCACACCACAGTGGTACGGTAATCCTGTTCTGGAGGTCATGTTACTTGACCATGATGAACCTACGAACTATGAGGAAGCGATGATGAGCCCAGATTCCGCAAAATGGCTTGAGGCCATGAAATCTGAGATGGGATCCATGTATGAGAACCAAGTGTGGACTTTGGTTGACTTGCCCGATGATCGGTAGGCCATAGAGAATAAATGGATCTTCAAGAAGAAGACTGACGCTGACGGTAATGTTACTGTCTACAAAGCTCGACTTGTTGCAAAAGGTTTTCGACAAGTTCCAGGAGTTGACTATGATGAGACCTTCTCACCCGCAGCGATGCTTAAGTCCGTCCGAATCATGTTAGCAATTGCCGCATTTTATGATTATGAAATTTGGCAAATGGATGTCAAAACTGCATTCCTTAATGGATATCTTAAAGAAGAGTTGTATATGATGCGACCAGAAGGTTTTGCCGATCCAGAAGGTGCTAACAAAGTGTGCAAGCTCCAGCGATCCATTTCTGGACTGGTGCAAGCCTCTCGGAGTTGGAATATATGCTTTGATAGTGTGATCAAAGCATATGGTTTTATACAGACTTTGGATAAGCCTGTATTTACAAGAAAGTGAGTGGGTGTAACACCCCGGATATGATTTACCTAATATGTAATCCAACTCTTGCCGTTTCCGGCGTTAAGTTATTTTATTTTCTCGGGTTCGGGTTTTTGTCTCCGTGTGTTATTGTCGTTGTCATGCATCTCATCATGTCATCATGTGCATTGCATTTGCATACATGTTCGTCTCATGCATGTGAGCATTTTCCCCGTTGTCCGTTTTGCATTCCGACGCTCTGTTCTCCTCCGGTGGTCATTTCTACCTTTCTTTCGTGTGTGGGGATTAAAAATTTCCGGATTGGACTGAGACTTGTCATGCGGCCTTGGATTACTACCGGTAGACCTCCTGTCAAGTTTCGTACCATTTGGACTTCGTTTGATGCTCCAACGGTTAACCGAGGGACCGAGAAGGCCTCGTGTGTATTGCAGCCCAACACCCCTCCAATTTGGCCCAAAACCCACCAAAACCCTCTCCATCATCTAGAGCATTCGATCACGATCGCGTGGCCGAAAACCGCACCTCATTTGGAGCTTCCTAGCTCCCTCTACCTCTATATGTAGACCCCTCCTCGAAAATTCCGGATCCCCTCCTTCCAAACCCTAGCCCCGCTCCTCTCCTCCCGCCGGACATGTCCGAAGCCTAGCCGGACACGTCCGCCACCGGCCCGCGCCAACCGCAGGCCGCCACGTGGCGCCCGCGCGCCCCACTTCGCCGCTCCCGCCGCCGGCCCGGGGAGGGCCCCCGAGGCCCGCGCGCCGCCGCCCCCACCCGGCTCGCCCCGCCGCCTTTCT
>NC_041384.1:535346739-535351139 GCF_002162155.2 Triticum dicoccoides
CCGGCCACCGCCTCCTTGCCGGCGGCCGTTGCTCCACCGCCGCGGTCCGCCTCGCCGCCCACCGCCACCTCGTCGCCTCGGCCCTGCGCGCCACCGCTGCCTCGTCCTAGCGCCGCCCCGGCCCCGGATCCGGCAAGATGCGGCCGGCCCCCGCTTCCCCGAGTCTCCGGCGAGCTTCTCCGGCGGGATCCGCCGCCGCATCGGCCCCGTGCTACAGTACCCGGTGTAGAACCCTAGAGCTGGATTCAAACGTCGGTTGACTTTTTCCCTTCTCCCCTTAATTTTTGGCAATGTTCATCATGTTGTATCTCCGCATCCGTAGCTCCGTTTTGGGCATATAGCATATCAAAATGTTCGCCACAGAGAGTACATCATTTTATCTCATTGCATCATTTTCATTTGAGTTCATCTTGATGCCCGAAATGCTGTTGGAAGAATGCCATTTGAGTTAATTGTCAGATCTGCTGCTCCAATTAGATATTTGTCATTTTTGCCATGATTAATGTGTGCACGATATGCCCCTGAGCTCTACATGTGTTTTGTTATATGTTTTGCCATCTATCCAGAGGTGCAACCCATGTATTTTTGTGATGTGTGTGGTGACTAGCACAAGGTTGCAAAGTGGTGCATTCGTTAATGCTGATTTCAGGGACTTAGTAATTCCACTAAGTCCTTGGACTGATTTTATCAATATGCCATATGTTCATGTTGTTTCCTAGTGATCTGTGCCTCTTTTGAGGATGATCAGTAAGCATGATTTGTTAATATTGTAGTGCTCTATCCATCCATGACTTTGTTTGCAATTATGGAGCACCCTAGCTTGAGTCAATCGAGCTCTACTTTTGCTATTTCGCGAATCTGGGCAGATTGTCCACTTGTTGGCGATTTTGCCGAGGATGTTGTAGTTGATCCGTGCATGCTATGCTATTGTTCTTGCCATGTCTAGCTTGTATAATGTGTATTATTGATGGGTGTATACTTAGATGGTCATGAATCGCTCTGTAGTGAGTGCATCGAGCTCGTAAACATGCCTACTTGATATCTGTTTTTGCATGCTCCAGTTTTCACCAAGTCTAAGAAGTTATTATGTTTTTGCCATGTTCACATGCTTGCAATTGTATTTTCTGATCCCTTTTGGCTCAAGGTCACTAAGGGACTTTTGTTAAGCTCTTTGAGTAGCTCTATGACATGCTTTACTTTGCCATGTTCAGGCCCTGTAGCATATAGTTTTCATGCTCCAAAGTGTGCTACCTGATCTGAAATTCCAGACAAGTGTTAATTTCACTAAGTCTGAAATCTGCTTACCAAATGCATTTTTTTCCATGCTTGTTTGAACCTGTTAATGGATGAATTGGTCGTAGCTCAATGTTCATCTTTTGTTAAGCATCATGAATGGATCCCTGCCATGTATTTTGTTGCCACGATTGATTGCTGTAGCATGTTCAACTTGTTGCATTTAGATGGCTACTTGCTGTATATCGCAGACCGGTGCCATATTTGAATTGCTTGCCATTTCCAAACCGTGACTCCGATTCCGGCGTTCTTTATATCGTTTTCAAGCGAAATCATCTCACCTTTCCAGTGGCACACTTGGATTTCCATGTTGAGGCCAGGTTTATTCATTCCTTGTTAAATCTTGCATATGCATCACATATCGCATCCCGCATAGCATACCATGTTTACATGATGTTGTTTGAGCTTTGCACGTGGTTGATTGTGTTCCGTTTTCTTGTTTGTCTTGTTTGGATAGAGCCGGGAAACGAGTTCGCTAACGAGGAGCCCGTGGAGTTTGCTTTCGAGGATCCAGTCAACTCTGACAACTTCGCAGGCAAGATGATCATACCCTCGAAATCACTACTATCTTTGCTTAGCTAGATGGTCGCTCTTTTGCTATGCCTATGCTTCAATGCCTAACTCGTGCTTATCATGCCTCCCAAATTGCCAGGTCAAACCACTAACCCACCATGTCCTAGCAAACCGTTGATTGGCTATGTTACCGCTTTGCTCAGCCCCTCTTATAGCGTTGCTAGTTGCAGGTGAAAGTTGGAGACCGTTCCTTGTTGGAACATTATTTACTTGTTGGGATATCATTATATTATCTTGTTATCTTAATGCATCTATATACTTGGTAAGGGTGGAAGGCTCGGCCTCTCGCCTAGTGTTTTGTTCCACTCTTGCCTCCCTAGTTTCCGTCATATCGGTGTTATGTTCCCGGATTTTGCGTTCCTTACGCGGTTGGGTGATAATGGGAACCCCTTGATAGTTCGCCTTGATTAAAGCTTTTCCAGCAATGCCCAACCTTGGTTTTACCATTTTCCACCTAGCCTCTTTTTCCCTTGGGTTTCCGGAGCCCGAGGGTCATCTTATTTAAACCCCCCCGGGCCAGTGCTCCTTTGAGTGTTGGTCCACCTTGTCAGCCACCGGTGGCCACCAGGGGAATCTCTGGGCTGGCCTACCGGAAGTTTAGACAATCTGAGTGTGCCCTGAGAACGAGATATGTGCAGCTCCTATCGGGATTTGTCGGCACATTCGGGCGGTGTTGTTGGATTTGTTTTAACTTGTCGAAGTGTCTTGTAGAACCGGGATACCGAGTCTGATCGGAATGTCTCGGGAGAAGGTTTATTCCTTCGTTGACCGTGAGAGCTTGTCATGGGCTAAGTTGGGACTCCCCTGCAGGGATTGAACTTTCGAAAGCCGTGCCCGCGGTTATGGGCAGATGGGAATTTGTTAATGTCCGGTTGTAGATAACTTGAACCTTAACTTAATTAAAATGAATCAACTATGTGAGTTACCGTGATGGTCTCTTCTCGGCGGAGTCTGGGAAGTGAACACGGTGTTGGAGTAATGCTTGTCGCAGGTTGTTCTCTAGTTATTCGTTAGTGCTTTGCCTTCTCTTCTCGCTCTCTTTTGCGAACAGATTAGCCACCATATATGCTAGCCGCTTGCTGCAGCTCCACATATTTTACCTTGCCTTACCTATAAGCTTAAATAGTCTTGATCGCGAGGGTGTGAGATTGCTGAGTCCCTGTGGCTCACAGATTACTTCCAAACCAGATGCAGGGCCTGATGACTCCGTTCCAGATGACGCGCTTGAGCTCAAGTGGGAGTTCGACGAGGACTCACGCCGTTACTATGTGTCTTTCCCTGATGATCAGTAGGGGTGCCCAGTTGGGGCGATCGGGACCGTGTCGCATGTTGGGTTGATCTTTTATTTTGGCGCCGTAGTCGGGCCATGAGTGTTTGAATGATGTAATGCTATTTATGTACTTTGATTGACGTGGCGAGTGTAAGCCAACTATGTTCCTTCCCCTTTTATTATTTATATTACATGGGATGTTGTGAAGATTGCCTAACTTGCGACATTGCTTTCAATGCGGTTATGCCTCTAAGTCGTGCTTCGACACGTAGGAGATATAGCCGCATCGAGGGCGTTACAGTGGGGGCTCTATAGCATTTCTGATATTATATGTGGATGACATATTGCTAATCAGAAATGATACTAAATTTCTGAATAGCATAAAAGGATACTTGAGTAAGAATTTTTCAATGAAATACCTCGGTGAAGCTGCTTATATATTGGGCATCAAGATCTATAGAGATAGATCAAGACGCTTAATTGGACTTTCACAAAGCACATACCTTGATAAAGTTTGAAGAAGTTCAAAATGGATCAACCAAAGAAAGGGTTCTTGCCTGTGTTACAAGGTGTGTAGTTGAGTCAGACTCAATGCCCGACCACTCCAGAAGATAGAGAGAAAATGAAAGTCATTCTCTATGCTTCAGCCATAGGTTCTATCATGTATGCAATGCTGTGTACCAGACCTGATGTGTGCCTTACTATTAGTTTAGGAAGGAGGTACCAAAGTAATCCAGGAGTGGATCACTAGACATCGGTCATGAACATCCTCAAATACCTGAGAAGGACTAAGGATATGTGATAACCCACAAGTATAGGGGATCGCAACAGTTTTCGAGGGTAGAGTATTCAACCCAAATTTATTGATTCGACACAAGGGGAGCCAAAGAATATTCTCAAGTATTAGCAGCTGAGTTGTCAATTCAACCATACCTGGAAACTTAGTATCTGCAACAAAGTGTTTAGTAGCAAAGTAATATGATAGTAGTGGTAATGGTAGCAAAAGGTAACGATAGCAAAACTAATATTTTTGGTGTTTTGTAGTGATGATAACAATAGCAACGAAAAAGTAAATAAGCGAATAACAATATGTGGAAAGCTCATAGGCAATGGATCGGTGATAGAGAATTATGCCGGATGTGATCGATCATGTAACAGTCATAACCTAGGGTGACACAGAACTAGCTCCAATTCATCAATGTAATGTAGGCATGTATTCCGAATATAGTCATACGTGCTTATGGAAAAGAACTTGCATGACATA